>NC_134208.1:56120303-56423333 GCF_965140235.1 Caretta caretta | reverse complement strand
CACAGCCCCATGGAACTTTTCCATCAGCCAAGGTTAGCCAGAGCAGAGCAGTGCTTCATACACTCTTCCTTTCCCCAGATAAGCCATCCCCCCACCCCAGTCCATAGAAGAGGGGAAGAGAGGTGGCTTAGAGCTACTATGCTGGCTTTACATGTCCTGCGGATCCCACTTACACAATGGAAATCCCCAGGCAGCTATTTAAGCAGCCAGATCTTAGGAGAGGATCCAGCTCTCTATCCACAATGGATATTGATTAGTAAAAATTTTAAAACAAGAGCTGGAGAACAGCCTCTCATGGGAACCCTCTCCCCCCAGGAGAAATCACTGTCATGATCCCCTCACAGACTTCTTCCACTATGGTCCCATTGGGGGAGGGGTTACTATCTCTGCCCTCCCCTGTGGAGCAAAAAGAAAAGGAGTACTTGCGGCACCTTAGAGACTAACCAATCTATTTGAGCATAAGCTTTCGTGAGCTACAGCTCACTTCATCGGATGCATACTGTGGAAAATACAGAAGATGTTTGTTTTTATACACACAAATCATGAAAAAATGGGTGTTTATCACTACAGGCACAGATCCCTGTAGAGTCTTGTAGCCAACTGCATAGACCATCTGCCATGGCTGCCCCAAAGCCTGTATTATCCTTTTTTGCAGACTCTCCTTACATCTGGGAGGGGACAATGTTTATCCCCTCATACCAGCTCCTGCCTAGGCCCCAGCCTTCCCTATCGAGGTTTCAGGACCCCCAGAGTGTCCTCTGCAGGTGGGAGCAACTGTGCCAAGGGGTTGTCTGGGCCTTCCTACTTTAGCATTTAGGAGCTGCTCTCTGTAATTACCTCGTGTGCCATGTCTTGACTTAGCGTTATATGTAGGCTGATCTATTTCTTCCTTATTTGGGTATTCTTTCTTTTTGAGGCCAGATCCTAACATTAACTATAGTAAATTGAAATCCACCCACTCTTTAAAGAGACACTCTTATTTTCTATTTTATTAATTTTACATATAGACATTTTACAATGTGTATAATTTATTTAGATCATTTTAGATTCTCACAGCCACAAAATGTTTTGAATGTGAGGTTCAAAAGGCACAAGTCACTACTTTGTAGGGTACGTACATAGTAAGCAGCTTGCTACGGACAGCACTGGCTCACGGAAGCCTCCTGTGTCATGGCTTATGGAAATGGCCTGTAGAAACATTGTATGATGTCATGCCTCACCCTTCTCTAATACCTTCCATGGTACAGTATTTGCTGTATGTCAGCTATCCTTTTTCCTTAGTGACAATCAAATACAAAATGCTCTTTACACGCTTGGGAAAGCCACTTATTGCTCAGCTAACTTAGGGTCTGTCTCTTAATTTCTCCCTTCCTGTTTCTTTCTTACAGAACAGCTTGCTCAGCTAGCAGCCAGCCTTAGGAGGCCTGAATCAGGTGTTACAGGTCTTCCAGGTCGACCTGGACCTCCAGGTGCTCCCGGATCTCCTGGCGAAAATGGCTTTCCAGGACAGATTGGACCCCGTGGTTTGCCAGGTCTTAAAGGTCCTCCTGGTGAGATTGGTTTTAAAGGTCCAAAAGGTAAGAGAAGCTGTAATAGGCTTTTTAATTTGTCAAGCATAAATGCCTCCTGCTTTTTGGTAAGGTCACTTACTTATTATATGGAATCAAATCACACTGAAGTGATGCTGACATTACAAGGAACTAAATTAATCAACACAGAGTATGGCCTCATGAGTTGTCTGGGTCATAAAGCTTTGAGCACTTTGAAGTAAACAATAAGGAAAGAAAAAATTAGAGACTTAAATTCAGACACTTTGCAGGCAGAGAAAGGAGGTTACAGCATTAATCCTAAAATCAAAATGCTAAGCCAGGGGCGGCCAACCTGAGCCTGAGAAGGACCCAGAATTTACCAATGTACATTGCCAAAGAGCCACAGTAATATGTCAGCAGCCCCCCATTTGCTCCCCACACTTCAACCTACAGCGCCTCCTGCCACTGGCAGCCCCACCAATCAGTGCCTCCCACCCCCTCCCCACACCTCCTGCAATCAGCTGTTATGGGGTGCTCAGGAGGCTCTGGTGGGGAGGGGGGAAGATCGAGGGCATGGCAGAGCAGGGGGTTGAGCACTCCCTAGCACATTGGAAAGTTAGCATGTATAACTCCAGCCCCGGAGTCAGCGCCTATGTAAGGAGCCATATATTAACTCATGAAGAGCTGCATGCGGCTCTGGAACCACAGGTTGGCCACCCCTGTACTAAGCCTTGAGTTTTAGTGTCTCTGGGTACGTCTAGACTGCAAAAAAGCCTTCTGTGGCAGCAAGTCTCTGAGCCTAGGTCTACGGAGTCTGGCTCATGGGACTCAAGATATGGCACTAAAAATAGCAGTGAATATGTTCTCACTTGGGCTTGAGCTCAGGTTCTGAGACCCACCCTCCTCGCTACATTTCAGAGCCCGACTGGAAACATCTCATTGCTATTTTTAGTGCCGTAGCATGAGCCCCAGGCTGTATACCCAGCCTCTGAGATTTGCTGCTGCTGGTGGTATTTTGCAGCATAGACATACTCTCTGAGGCATAGAAAGATAAAGGGCTGAGAGACTAAGGGTCACATTTTTAAAGGTATTTAGGGGCCTAGTGGGATTTTCAAAAGCATTGAGGCACCTAACACCCAGATGCTTAGGTAGTTTTGAAAATCCCACTAGGCCCCTACATACCTTTAAATCTCTGGCCCTAAATGACTTGCCTAAAATCACGTAAGCCTCAGTTCAGTAAAGCATTTGGTCTTAAATCCAACCCTAGTCATCCAGTCACTTAAGCAATGTACTTTAAATTAATCACATGCTTAACTGCTGTGCTGATTAGGGATGGACTTCTGAATTGGGGCCATCATGAATAAATGGCAGGGTCCTGCCTCCTAGTTAATTCCAAGAACCCTCCTCACACCCATTTACTGTATCTCTTCCCCCCCTCAGGGTGTGTCCACACTAGTGGTAGCTAATACATGGTAAAATCCTAGGGTGGACAAAGCAGCTTGGCATTTCACACGTTATCAAGTTGAGATAAACAGTAGGAAGGAGAACTCGCAGGAAAATACATCTTTTTTTTTTTCCTAGTGAAGACAAAGCCTCACAGTCTTCTCTCTTTTATTTACCTAGTCATATTACATCTGCTTCGTTTTTACCATGCCTCCAGTATGTTCATCCTGCAGCTCACACAGATGGTGCTCTTTGTCTGCTGATACTCCCTCTGAATGTAAAACCAGCCATGTTTCATCAACAAACATCACTTATTCATTAAACTTTACAGTAGTATCAGCCTATCGTTCTAAATCCATCAGATCTCTTAGCTTATGTCAAGGTTCCTCCCCCACTCTGAACTCTAGGGTACAGATGTGGGGACCTGCATGAAAAACCTCCTAAGCTTATCTTTACCAGCTTAGGTCAAAACTTCCCCAAGGTACAAAATATTCCACCCGTTGTCCTTGGATTGGCCGCTACCACCACCAAACTAATACTGGTTACTGGGGAAGAGCTGTTTGGATGCGTCTTTCCCTCAAAAATACTTCCCAAAACCTTGCACCCCACTTCCTGGACAAGGTTTGGTAAAAAGCCTCACCAATTTGCCTAGGTGACTACAGACCCAGACCCTTGGATCTTAAGAACAATGAACAATCCTCCCAACACTTGCACCCCCCCTTTCCTGGGAAATGTTGGATAAAAAGGCTCACCAATTTGCATAGGTGACCACAGACCCAAACCCTTGGATCTGAGAACAATGAAAAAGCATTCAGTTTTCTTACAAGAAGACTTTTAATAAAAATAGAAGTAAATAGAAATAAAGAAATTCCCCCTGTAAAATCAGGATGGTAGATATCTTACAGGGTAATTAGATTCAAAAACATAGAGAACCCCTCTAGGCAAAACCTTAAGTTACAAAAAAGATACACAGACAGAAATGGTTATTCTATTCAGCACAATTCTTTTCTCAGCCATTTAAAGAAATCATAATCTAACACATACCTAGCTAGATTACTTACTAAAAGTTCTAAGACTCCATTCCTGGTCTATCCCCGGCAGAAAACCAGCATATAGACAGACACACAGACCCTTTGTTTTTCTCCCTCCTCCCAGCTTTTGAAAGTATCTTGTCTCCTCATTGGTCATTTTGGTCAGGTGCCAGCGAGGTTACCTTTAGCTTCTTAACCCTTTACAGGTGAGAGGAGCTTTCCCCTGGCCAGGAGGGATTTCAAAGGGGTTTACCCTTCCCTTTATATTTATGACAGCTTACAACCGATGGACAAATCTTCCTTATTGTTTTGCAATAATAATCAAATAAATTCTACATTCAGCACCATTGCACTGTACATTGCAAAACCTATTGATCCTTTGAAAAGGTGAAATCTGTGTTAAGGAATTGGCTTACCCAATGTATTACAAATCTTTATTTAATCTAAATTAATAATTTGTTGTTCCTGACAGGGGGTTTTGCCTTCAGAGGATGGTTGGGGGAAATTTTCTGCAAAACTGGAGTACTCATTTCTATTTCCAGCCAGCAGTGTTTTTTTTTCCCTTCTCATTCTTGAATAAGGGCAGCAACAGTGTCCTTTTAAAAATTCTGTTCCCTTGCAAAACCCTCTGGGCAACAGGATTGGAGTGTTAGTTGTTGTCAAAAGCAAAATCATATAAAACGCTGATGAGAGGTACAGTATACAAGGAAAACACAAACTTTAATTACAGTGGTGCTAGAGAGCTGCAGCTACATTAATGTAGGAATTGCGCAAGGAATTATTTTCAGGAAATTCTATGGCCTGTGTTATGTAGGAGGTCAGACAAGATGATCACAATGGTCCCTTCTGGCCTAGGAATCTATGAATATATAATATAGTCTCACCCACATTTTCTTCATACAAAGCAGAAAAAAAAAAAGAGGCACAAAGGTTCACATGCTGAACACTCTTACCTGTACAAAAATGTAATGATAAAATACAAGAAAGAAAATACAAGAAAGAAAAGTTTAAGCACAAACAATAAATGAAAAACAGCAACTAGAAAAAGCAACTTCCCATAACACCATGCTTCCATGTTACCCTCTAAATACATCAGTGATAGTATATGTCCTATCCCATGCAAGAGTTTTTGTAGCAAAGAGTGTTTTTTAGGCTGTTAAAACAGCCATCACTTGAAATGGTGTACATTTGTCAGTAATTGAAACCTTACAGAAAGGTTTCTTTGCACGTAATGGTCAGGTAATATTTCCCCACTCTTGAATGCAAGAGAACGAGGGTAGGAAAGTGAGATAAGTGCAGGGAAAGCTGCTGCAGAGGCTTCAGTGAAACCTAAACAACTGGAATTGCAGGAGCATTTTGATGTTGTTTGTTTAGGGGAGCTATCTGAGACATTTCTACTTTGGCACCTAGATACGAAGGTGATCAGTGCCTTAGAAACACAGATAAATACTAGGTGCTTCTGATCTTGCTAGTTTGGCTTTGGAAGATGGAAAGAGTTTTTAACTGCTATCAAGGAAAAAACAATTCTGCAGAAGAATTACATGCTGCTGTTGATCTGAACTAAATACACAGTATGGCTCTGAACGTGATAATCCCTGCCTTCTAGCACTATTTTATTAATAAATGCCAAAAGAGTACATGGTGTTCTGCAGCAGGCAGACTGTGCCAAACAAATAACAGGTCCCTGCTCTGAGAATCAGTGTTACCATCTGAATGCACAGTGGTGACCGAAAGGTTATAGAAACAAACAAAGATGCGGTTCTGAATGCAGGGGGAAAAGTGAGGACGGGGAAGGTATAGTTGGGAGTTATTTGCAGAGAGGTGAACCCATGGGATTGGAAGAGGTCACCCAGAGAAAAGAAATGAGGTTCAAGCAGGGTCACCAAGTATTATGGAGCCATAGAAGAGCACGCTAAAAGAATAGTCAGAAAGGCAAGAGCACAATGCAATGGAAATCTGCAAGGAGAGTGTGTGAGGAGTGATCAGCTATGTCAAGGGTTAAGAAGATTGGGTCTGAAGGAGGAGGTCTTTAGTGAGAGCAACTTTGGTGGAATGAAGGAAGCCACAAAGGGAAATTCAGTAGAAAGCCACATTTAAGCGGGTCAGAAAGAAAACTGGAAGAAAATTATCAGAGGGTGCAGCTGAAAATGATACACTCAGGAGTTTAGTGCAAAGAGCAGAGGCGTGTGTCTATAACTGGAAGTAAACACTATTCCAAAATTTGCAGTCGTTAGGAGTACTAAAATATATATAGGTTACATGACATCGAGGCTCCCTGCTGCTGTAATTACCAGGACAGGGTTAATCTCCAAGTGGCCTGGGCAGCTGCAATCTTCTCTGAAATTTAGAGATAGCAACTTCCTCCTGTAGCACACATTCACCATCCTCAGTGCATCCTCAAACGTGTGCTATCTCAACAGCATCAGCTCAAGTGACTTCCCAAGAAGTTTCTGCTTTGTCCTTTCTAACTAAGTGATAATTGGCTATTCAGTCAAACTCACCATATGGGCTGTAGGGAGTTAGGACCATGAAAAGAAAAGAAACCACTGTAGTTTTTATTCTAAACTTTCTCAAACATTATTAGATTTATACTTCAAGGGCTAAACTACGAACTTTCTACCAGCTGCAGAATGCCAAGGGACTGCATAGGTCTCTTCAAAAGAGGATGAAAGAATCTACAAAGACTCTATATGGGGTGGACAGTATTTAATCCAGATGGCCAAAGTAGCAAAGATTTTAAAAGCTCCCAATCAAAGGTGAAAGTAATCATAAATTCTTACCGGTACGGGGGCTGGCTCTGGCTCCCAGAAAGGGTGGAACTGGAGGGGTCAGCATCCCCTAGCCAGCCCATCTGCACTGCCTGGCCCCTGCCACCCAGGGCTCCAGTGGCAATTTAAAAGGACCCGGGCTCTGGCTGTTGCTGCAGGAGTGGCAGCGGTGGCTGGGAGCCCTGGGCCCTTTTAAATTGCCACCCCAGGGCAGCTGCCCTTTTGCCCTTCCACCCCCCACTTGACGGCTGTGCTTTAACGTTGTTGCCCCTTCCTGCCCACCATTGGCGGCAGAGACCCTACCAGCAGGGCCACCGATGGAAGGAGGGGGAAGGGGCAGCAACATTAAAGCGCTGCCATGGCAGCAATTTAATGTGGGCTACTTATGGGCTGGTACTGGCTTCTTACTGGTGCGCCATAGCAGCCCACCCCTGCTCCCACTGTTTTTTAAGGGAATTCTCCCTCTTCTTTGTTCAAAGCAGTGTATGAAACAGATTTTGAAGGAAGGCTGTGACTCTACTAAAGGAAAATCTAATTGACCTTCTTTCTTTTCTACAGTATCTAATCCTAATGTCTACTGCACCATGACTGTACTTTCGATGTCAAGAGAAGAAACTCCTCCTTTTCTAAATCCCTTATTCTTTCAGGTGCCTAACACCCAGTCTGGATGTCAGAGAACATTCTAATAAGAATGGGCTTCTTTTTCTCCTGCCCTAGGATGTGGAGCCATGAGATCCAAAGCAGCCATGCACAAACCAACTCAGGACTCAGCACCTGAGAACAATTGTACTTTGTAGCCCAGCTCATGTAACCTAATAAGGCCCCTACACCAGCTACTTCAGCCTTTCCCCCAGAATTGCTTGCCTGTTTTGTCCTTCATGTTTTGGTTTTGACTAGAGTCTCTCAAGTTATATTGGGTGGCACTATATGAAACATAGTATAACCCAATTGTCAGCGTAGGGAAAATGTTTTTTTTAATGTGTCTGCCCTTGAGTGTAACCGTTATGGATAGTAATATGCTCAATCCACTTTGAATTTTTACAGGAATATAATTCACTGTTGTTTGCAGTGTTGCTGTAGTCAAGCTGGTCTCAGGATATTAGATGAGTTGGGTGAGGTAATATATTTTATTGGACCAGCAACTCTGGATGAGAGGGACAAGCTTTCGAGCTACACAGACCTGAAGAAGAGCTCTGTGTAGCTTGGAAGCTTTTCTCTTTTACCAGCAGAAGTTGCAAAGAATGTAAGTCAGGCCACCACTCAGACATGCTTGCGCTGCACCTCACCAAGTGAGTCCTCTGCAAAACTCCCCTTCTCAAAGAGTCAGTTGTCCTGATAGTTAAACGCCTTGAGGTAGAAAAAACTGCTTTGCACAGACTGTGAATGACATTTCACTAATTTACCTCAGGTGAAGCTGGTGAAAAGGGGGAGAGAGGATTTCCAGGCAGAGGACCCAAAGGCTTACCTGGAACAACAGGTCTTCCAGGTAAATATTCAAGGGTGTATGGAGGTGATAAGAGGAATATATAAGGGGGGAAGGTGGGGAGGAACTGACATTATTATTTTGAAAAAATTCAAGTGTAGGCATTTGTTAAGGAATCAGCTGTATGTCTGTATTTTTATATTGTATAGAAACAGTTACACTGTTATGAACAAGAATTATCATCATAGTAAGAGAAATGGGCCTGGGCCTTATCCTGTTACCATTGAAGTCAATGACAAAACTCCCATTGGTTTCAAAGGCATCAGGATTGGGACCAGTGTGTGTAAATCAAAAAATGTCAGATATGCAATTCCCATAATGACAATCACAAAAAATGAAAGAATCCTACCCATCAGCAACAGTGGAGTCCTCAAAGCCTCCGTTTACAATTCTGGGCCTTCAAATTACAATTCTTCTTTACTTTTGTGGTCATTAATTGCCATGTTGTGTCACAGAATTCCAGAACCCAGATTTATGCTCATAAATGTAACACAACTGCCCTCTAGTGGTTAAATGAAGATTCATTTTCAATATAAGGAGTTCTGACTCCCACACATTTCTGAGTGCAGTAACTCCTCACTTAAAGTCGTCCCAGTTAACGTTGTTTCGTTGTTATGTTGCTGATCAATTAGGGAACATGCTCATTTAAAGTTGTGCAACGCTCCCTTATAACATTGTTTGGCAGCTGTCTGCTTTGTCCACTGCTTGCAGGAAGAGCAGCCCATTGCAGCTAGCTGGTGGGGGCTTGGAACCAGGGTGGGCTGGCAGCCTCCCTATCACTCCCCTAAGTTCCCTGTGTGGCAGCCGCCCAGCAGTCTATTAATTGCCTGCACTTCGGCTGTCCCTGCCATGTGCTGCTCCTGCCCTCTGCCTTGGAGCTGCCCCCCAAGCCTCCTGCTTGCTGGGGGGGAGGGGGCGGGAGAGAAGATGGGGGCTAATGTCAGGGTGTCCCCCTCCCCCTTGGTCCTGCACCCCACTTACCCCATCTCCACAGAGCAAGTGGGGGACACAACAGGGCTCAGGACAGAGGGAGCTTGCTGGCAGAAGCTGCTGTCTCAAATGGTGATCTACTTAAAAAGGCAGTGTACTCAGAGTGGGGTCAGCAATGCACATCTCTCTCGCACACACACGGTGTGAGTCTCTGTCTCTCTCTGCCACGCTGTCTCCCCTCCCTCCCTTTGTGCTGCCTTGTAGAGTGTGAGGCTACATTAACAACAATGTGTTAACCCTTGAGGGCTCAGCTGCTCTAGTTCATCATTTAGCAGCAAGGCATTCCCTGGGAAATATCCCACCCTCATCCACCCTCTGACTTCACCACCTCAATCAGGCTTCACAATCATCATTGCTGTGTACAGTATTAAATTGTTTGTTTAAAACTTATACTCTGTGTGTGTGTGTGTGTGTGTGTGTGTGTGTGTATATATGTAGTCTTTTGTCTGGTGAAAAAAAATTCCCCGGAACCTAAACCCCCCTATTTACATTAATTCTTATGGGGAAATTGGATTCGCTTAACATTATTTCACTTAAAGTCACATTTTTCAGGACCATAACTACAACGTTAAGCGAGGAGTTACTGTATATATATGGATAGAAGCTAATGAATGTCCTTCTCTGTGTAACAAGGATAATAATTTCACTTATTAGCAAACACAGATGTTTTGGATGTCTGAAAACCTCAGTTTATATAATATAAATGTACCACTGGAAGAAACTTACAGAAATTGCTTATTATTTCATCAATCCATTGACAATTTAAGGAGAAATACATAAAAATGCATCTTGCTACTCAACACATCTGCACCCTGTGTACTGGGAGTCACATCTGACTAAAGGACACAATATTTTTGTAGTGCTTTTTATTCCTGTTAGCTGTATTGAGTTAATAGCCTGGATTCTCTCCTTCTTGTGCATAATCAACAGAATTGTTCACTAGGTTCTAATCATTAACACTGCAACGCTGTTGATGGCAGTGGAGCTGGACAGAGGTAACTGTGGGGAGAATTTGTCCTATAGAAACTTTATTGCTTGTAATACGTGAGAACCCAGCCAAGCTCAGGTTGAGTTTGGAGGGATGGCTGATAGAGAAACATCTCTTAATGTGTAAAGGGAACACATTTTATATAGAACTCACAGACAGTAAACATGGAAAGCCATTTTCACAGTCACTTAAGAACAAAACCAAACTTTAAATAAAACAATGATCCACATTTTATACCTGCCATGTAGTGCGTCTGTTTACATATATGTCCATTCTTCCAGGTGAACCCGGCAAACCCAGTTATGGAAGGGAAGGCCATGATGGTGAACGAGGCCCACCAGGAGTGGCTGGTCAGCCTGGGGTACCTGGTCCTCCAGGTCCTGCTGGTCCTCCGGGATATTGTGAGCCATCATCTTGCACAGTGCAAGCTGGACAGAGAGCTGGTAAGAACGTGAAAGGGCCATGAAAGTGCAATGCAAGTGCTGTGAAACATTAGTATCAGTTTATTCTCTGCACGTACAGCTGACAATAAAAAAAATGGAGGAAAAACCTACCAAACGAGACGGAGAAACCTAGCATCCAAGGCTTCAATAGGACATACTTTAAACACATTGTTTGTATGTTCTTACAAAAAGGCAACCAAATTTAGAATGATGGTGCTTACAAAACTACACAGGCAAGACCCTTTGGCTCTCTCTTCCCCTTGGAGATAACAAGGCAGTTGTCTTAAACCAATTTATTTTTAAAATAAATAAAGCCCTTTCCCAGTCACTTCTTTCCCCTCTCCCTTTTCCTCCCATGTGATGTACAGTGATGTACCGTGTCTTAGGGCATCAACTAAATAAAAAAGACAGAATGGTTTGTTTATCTCAGTTGTAGCTGTTACTTTTTTTGATACACTTGTAAAATAAATTCCATGGAGCTGAACTGAACTAATCAGATCATCTCAGCTACATTCATTTCACCATGTGTATGTGTTGTACAATGTATACTAAGTCTCTATCTCCAATCACTGTGATTTAAATTGTACAAACATGGCTGCCAGACCCTTCCTGTAAAAACATGCCACACTGACTACTTTGTATGCTGTAAATCTCTGTAAATGTGTGATCACTGGGTTATCATGAATACGTCATGTACAACAACCTTTATACATAATGCCGGTTTTCATTTTTGCCTCCAATTTGTGTTGAGTCCCCACTTTTATATGAAGCCTGCTCCTTCTCAGGTCCTTCTACGTGAAATCAAACTAAGAAGGCAAGAAGCCACTGTGAAGGGAATTTTAATAGCCAGAAATAAATGAGTTTGAGATTATTTATTTTAAAAGTCTAAAGTGACATCTCTGGTTGTACAAAAGGAAGAAATAAATCATATTTCTTAACCCCTTGCATGTTTTTGTATGAATGGTCATATACACGACAATTAAAAGAAATAGTTCAGGTAGAGTCTATCCCATAGAGACATCCCTGTTTCCCTTTTCTATTACAACGCCATTGTTAGAGAAAAATGTGCAATGTGGATATTTTTGTTTCTCTCTAGTGTGTAAATTAAAGTGTGTGTGTTTTGGAATATAGAACTTCTCTAACATTTCCTCTCTTGAGACAGAAATAAAACTGTCCTGATTTAATGCTTTTTTCCCCTGTTGCCATTAGTTTCCAAATAATTTTAAAATCTACACCTGGGTACAAGTGCCACAGATATTAATGTCTTCCAGTTCTTCACTTTTTTTGCTTATGCTTAAAATTCTTCACATTTTTGTGACAGGAAATAAAAATGATTGGGGGGGGGGGGCGGGGGAATCAGTCAACTAAGTTGTAAGGGTTTTGCCCAGAAAATGCAAACAAGATCAGTGTGTGTGGCGGGGAGGAGAGGAGGGGAATCCTGAAATAAAATGTACTTGAAACACTTTCACTTGATGGGACTGTACATTAAAGCTCAACATATTTCTGAGTAATTCCTCTGAGGGCAGTAATGAAATTAATACCTACCAGAACAATGGCAACCAGAGCACCTTCCCACCTCCAAAAAAGTCAGTTACTTCTTGTTTCAGGCACATACCCAGAGGATGTGGTGGCAGATCCAGCAAAGCACTGAAGCACATGCTTAAGTTGAAATGTATTGTCTAACTATGGAAATATTACCACTGCAGTGGTTGAAGCAGATCACAATAGGAGGAGAGGAACTCTCTAGTTTTGGTGGCTGTTGCAATAGATCTTTGTGTTACAACAGCAATAAGGCAGTTACAGGATGTACCTTTGGGAAGACAATAAGGACAAAAGAAGAAAAGTACACAAAATTGGTTCATGGCCCCAAGCAGGTCCGCAGCCTGTGCTGTGCGCGTGTGTGTGGTGGCCCTTACGAACATGTCTGCTGTGGACCACCTATTCCTATAAATTCCAACAGTTAGACTGGATCAGGATAGGGAATCTGTAAGGATGTATAAGTAACAATGGGAGGTTCAGCTGGCTGTCCCCTGGCAAATTTTGAAATACATTTTAAAAGATGTTAAGACCTTAAAGGAGGAGGAGGAGTTAACTGTGAAATTGCCATAACACCTTTCCCCAACAGTACCTGCCTCCTGCATCCCGCTCCATTCTCCTGCAGCAGCCATCTTTGCTAGGGGCAGCCAGCGGCCTTAGTGCCATTGAGAACAACGGGAGAGAGCAGCCGTTTTGAGATGCTCTGAAAGAGACTTCTTCAGCCTCTGCTGAAGGAGAAACTTCAAGTTATGATAAATAATGGGAAAAAGCCAATTAATCCTATTTTTTTTTTTAAAAATGACCCATTGCACAAAATGTATTCAAGCTTCATGTATCTGCCACTCTTGTGTAGTCAGATAGTGGCCTAACTGTGAGCTTTTGGGACAAAATGGTCTGACATTGAATGCTGAGTTTCTTAAAGGATCCATTTAAAAAATTATTCTGAGAGATTTACTTGTAAATATTCAGTAAAATTCATTCAGTACTCAGTAAATGTATCTTTGGAGAGAATACACTGTATTTGTCATACTACATAACTAAAAGGTTGAATCCTTGCTTTAAGAACAAAACAACTCAACCTTAACAATAAATTAAGGTGCCGCAGAAATAATTATTACTAGTATTATGGTATGGCCTAGATTCCCCAACCAGTACCCGGGCTGAGACACTGTATACACACTGATAGTAGGAGTGTACCCACCCCCAAATGCTTACAGTCTAAATGGCCAAGATAGACAAAGGAAATTGCCCAAGGTCACAGCAGGATGCTGATAGAGCCGAGCATAGAAGCCAGGTTTCCAGCATCACAGCCAAGTGCTCTGTCCACTACACCACATTGCCTCTCAGCTAATGTCCTCTACTCTAATACTCCTGTGAAGTCAACAATGCAGGATCTGCCCCAGGGAGTTTGATTCTTTGGAAATACAGCTCAGCACTTTTATGTAAGGCAATTAATTTGTTCACCCACAAAGGATGGTTAATTAGTAAGTAGAAGTTGGCTGGTGTTTTCCACAGATAAATCGACTTTTATTGAAAAACCCCAACTAGTTTAAGAGGAAGGTGCAATCCTGAGAGGTGCTGAGTACTTTCAATTTCCTGTGATTGCTTAGCTCTTCAAAGAACAGGGACCACAGTGAATTCAATAGAAGATGAATACAATGTTATAGTTTCACCAACAAACTTTTATTTGGACTATATCAATGTAATAAAATGTGTAAAACTGTTACAAGGACAGAAAAACCTGATAACAGACTGAAAACTATATCTCCAAATGTAATATAGTAACATCAGGAAGAAGTGGAAGAAAAAGAAACATTTTAAAGACAAAAAACATCCAACTGCTTTAAAAAAAATTATTACCATCTTAAAATGCTAAAAATTCCACAATAGAAATGACCGATGTAAGGTAGAAAACTTAACCACATATATAAAATAAATAAATAAAATAGAACTATTACAATAAACACATTTGACATCCTGGGTTCAATTCAATGCAAACTTCAGTTAAGTGGATAACTTATGATTTTGCAGCAGAATTTCTACTTTGGAGCTGAACTGGAAAATGAATTTCTAGTTTAAAAAGCAAAATAAAACTGACCAGTAAATCCTCAGTCCCATGAATAGTCAAGTATATGCAACATGGACTGAGGTCTCACTGGTCACAATATATATGGATGACAACCATATGTAATCTATATGTATATAAAAATCCAAGTGGAAATATCAAGAAAGAACAAGGAAACAAAGAAAAGAAGAAGTGACATGGGTACTGTTAAGCAGAGTCTATAATGTGGACATTGCCCAAAACAAATAGAAGCTCATTGACACTTAACAAGAAAAGAGCTGAAGAAGTGCTGGCATCAACTACCTTTGATTTTCATTCCAAATCTCTGACACAACAGTGAGTTAAGTCTAATGGGAGTCACTAATCAGGGGTATGATTAATTTCTATAATCTGATTGCATAATGAGAAATAGCACAATTAGCTCTACTGCACTCCAGGTGAAGCATAGAATCATAGAATCACAGAAGTGTAGGACTGGAAGGGACCTCAATAGGTCATCTAGTCCAGTCCCCTGCAGTCAAGGCAGGACTAAGTAGTAACTAGACCATTCCTGACAGGTGTCATCTAACCGGCTCTTAAAACCTCCAATGATGGAGATTCCACAACCTCCCTAGGCAATTTATTCCAGGCTTAACCGCCCTGACAGGAAGTTTTACCTAATGTCCAACCTAAACCTCCCTTGCTGAAGTTTAAGCCCATTGCTTCTTATCCTATCCTCAGAGGTTAAGAAGAACAATTTTTCTCCCTCCTCCTTGTAACAATCTTTTACGTACTTGAAAACTGTTATCATGTCCCCTCTAAGTCTTCTCTTTCCTAAGACTAAGCAAACTCAGTTTTTTTCAATCTTCCCTCATAGGTCATGTTTTCTAGACCTTTACTAATTTTTGTTGCCCTTCTCTGGACTTTCTCCAATTTGTCCACATCTTTCCTGAAATGTGGCACCCAGAACTGGACGCAATGCTCCAGCTGAGGCCTTATCAACATGTGAAACAGCAGCAAAATATTGCTTCCTGTTAAATACAAATGTAATACCTGCTTATGATTAATCAACTCATCACACTCAGATCAGGATTCAATTAATATGTCTAGTCTGATGTATCACTTATTAGGCTATCAGCCAAAGAACTGCAGCATGTGCAATTGCACCAAGAGGCATCAGTGGTTCTCCACTCTCAGGGCAGGAGGCACTTGATGTTGGGCACAGGTGCTCCCAGTCATTCCCTTTTCAAATACTTATCTAAAAGACATTCAGTGTGAATGATTTACATGCATTTTTTTCATTGCTATTTAAGAATTGCAATTATACCTGGAGTTCAGCAAGGCTTTTGACACAGTCCCACATGACATTCTGATAAGTAAGCTGGAGAAATATGGGCTTGGTGGAACTACCATTAAGTGGATACATATATTGGCTAAACAACGAGTAACTATTAATGGAAAGGGGTCAGATTGGAGGGAGGTCTCAAGTGGGGTTCCACAGGGATAGGTTCTGGGTCTTATGTTGTTTAACATCTTTATTAATGACCTGAATGTAGGAATAGATAGCTTTTTGATTAAATTTGCAGATGACACAAAGCTGGGGAGGGGGTTTGACAATGCTTTGGAGGATAGAGCAAAAATTCAGAGGAATCTTGATAAATTGGAGAGCTGGGCTATAGCCAACAAAATGACAAATGTAAGGTGCTACATTTAGGGAAGAAAAACCAAATGCACAAATACAGAATGGGGGATAACTGGCTTGGCAGCAGCACTGCGGAGAACGATCTGAGAGTTGTGGTGAATCACAACCTCAATACAAGTCAGGCTATGTCTATACTAGAGAGCTTATAGCAGTGCAGCTGTATCAATGCAACTGCACCATTCTCAGCTGTCTAGTGTAGTAGCTCTAAGACGACGGGAAAGAGCTCTCCCATTGACTTAATTAATCCACCCCCAATGAGCAGCGGTAGCCATGTTGATGGGAAAAGTGCTCCCGCCAGCATAGCGCTGTCCAAACCAGCACTTATGTCAGTGTAATTTATGTCACTCAGGGGGATTTTTTCTCACATCCCTGAGCAACAAAGTTATACTGACATAAGTCATAGTGTAGACAGAGCCTCAGCAATGCGACGCTGTTGCAAAAAGAAGCAAATGCAATTTTATGTCGCATTAACAGAGACATAGCATGCAAGTCAGAGGAGGTGATAATAGCGCTTTACTTGGTGTTGGTTGGGCCTCAGCTGGAGCACTGCATCCAGTTTTGGTCACCAATGTACTGAAACAATGTGGAGAAACTGGGAAGGATCCAGAGGTGAGTGACAAAGATGATCAAAGGGATGAAATCCAAGTCATATGAGCAAAGGCTGAAGGAACTGGGTATGTTTAGCTTGGAAAAGAGGAGCTAAATGGGGGTGGGAGGGCATGATACCGGTCTTCAAATACTTGAAAGGTTGCCATAAAAAAGAGGGAGAAAAGTTGTTCTCTTTTGCCACAGAGGGCAGGACTAGAGGAAATGGGTTTAAACTACAGCATGGCAGATTTAGATTAAATCTCAGGAAAAACTTCCCAACTGTAAGAACAGTAGGACAATGAAACAGACGGCCTAGGGAGGTTGTGGAAGCTTCTTCACTGGATGCTTACAAAAGGAGGCTGGATAGCCATCTGTCTTGGATGGTTTAGATATAACAAATCCTTCATCTTGGCAGAGGGTTAGACTAGATGACCCTGCGGTCCCTTCTAATCCTATTGTTCTATGATTCTAACAGTTGATTACAGATGCTTTATTTTTAGTCATGGTTTATTGTTGGTCTGGACAGTTGGGTTACTATAGAGTAGAGATTTTGAGTGCTGCAAATATTTCATTTCTTGGATCTGAGGTTGCATGGATGTAAAAGAGTGGAATCTGGCTTTCTGCCACCACTCTAGAGCTCCCTCTGAGGAAAAAGGCACTAGATGAAACAAGACTACTTTGTCAGGAAGAAAGAGACGGAGCGAGAAACCATGGGCTACAAAAAATGTAAGTATGGTAATGCTCAGCTTCATTATAGCTAAAAAATCACTGGGATTCAAAAAGCCTCCGTGCAGAATGGACGGGGAGAGCCAGGAGCCTCAGAATGGCATTCAAAAAAACCAGTGTGCTACGTGGCTGCTCACCAAAGTTACCTAATAGGAGATGTAAAGAAGAGGTGTGTGTTCTAAGCCCTGCCCCTCAGCCTAACTCTGGGCTGGAGGGAGGTACCTCCCTCTGCTTGGGATTCTCAGCTGCAAAACCTCTCTTGAGGTTAGGTGCCTATGCCATTTTTGCAAGAAGATAGGTGTGGGGAGGGGAAAAGGAGGAAGGCCCTGATTCTGGGATTTAGGTACCTAAAGTGGCAGTTTAGGTGCTTAAGTCCTTTTGGACCAATGGACTCTGTGTCTTGGTTTGATAGACATTATGAATTTTTCCTAGTAGCAGCTAGTAGTTATGCTACATGGTACAAGAAAATATTACACTCATACAAATATGTTTTTAATTGCTGGAGTAATTGCGTGAAACCTTGACCTGATGACTGGATATGTCAAGGAGATGATGGATGCCACTGGATTTGGTATTATTAACTGGCCATGAGTACTTTGCTTCCTTTCTCTAATCTGTTGCTTAAAATAAGGTCACTGTGTTCTCTGTTACAGTGTCACAGGCAACAAAGAGACGGAAGAGAGACAAGATGTACATCAGTTCTCTTCTTTTACAAGGCCCTTTCCACTCCCATTTTAATTTTGTCATAATCCTTTATTTTTCAGTTCTTTAATTTGAATATAGTTATAGTAAGAAGAAAACCTTGCCGTAATCTGCATTTCTGTGAAATTATCGATAAAGACTGAAAACCTTAAAGACAATAGGTGCAGTGAGCTTGCTGAGGCAGCTAACTTTATCTTGAGAAGAAAATCATCATTACTGGTCAAAATGCTGCCAACTGCCCTTTCAAACTCCATCTAGCCCCTGTGCTCTTTTCCTCATGGGAGAGTTGGACATTTATATAAAATTTTCAAATGCAGGTATCTAAAAATAGGCACCTATATTAACCCATATGTAGACAAGTAACTAGATTATCTGATTTTCAGATGGGCTGAGTATCTACCTGTAACTACGATGGAAGTCCGTGGAACCTCTGAAAAATCAGTCCCCACTGAGGTGTCCATACACAGATTAGGAGTGAAATCCTGGCTCCGCTGAAGTTAAACTCCCATTGACTTCAAAGAAGCCATGATTTCAGCCCAGATATTCAACTGTAGGCAATTACATTTGAAAATACTGGCCATAGGGAAGAGCAAAACTTAAATTTACTCATTTGTGGCTGAGGCTATGTCTACACTTAAACTGCTACCGCAGCACAGCTACTCTGATACAGCTGCGCTGCAGCAGCGCGTCCGTGTAGACACTTACTACAGCAATGGGAGAGGTTCTCCTGTAGCTGAAGTTAATCAGTTTCCCTGAGAGGTGGTAGCTAGGTCGATGGTTCTTCCACTGAACCTGGCCTTAATGATCTCTTTTGTGCTTTAAGAGACAAGAAAGGGAAAGGCTACCTGACTCTGAACCTTGTGTTGTCATTGTCACATCTACGAAATGGGTATAAACCATTACTGTTCTCATCTGGTAGGATCTGACACAGATGTAAATGACCATGCAAGGTACAAGGCAGAGAAGGATATCTTGTGATCCACTTAACATGTATGCACTGAACTGAACTTTAAATGCTGAGGAAAAAAATTAATGGGGCCAAGAGGTATGTATAATGTTTATCACTAGAGCCTTGTGTGGATACAAAATTTGGATCCACATCTGATTCACGATCCACAAACATGGTCCATGGATATCTGCAGATTTCCAGGGCTCTATTTGTCAGTATGCATGTACTGTGATGAATTCAATGACAGCTAAATGTTATTTGAAAAGTAAATACAACAACAAAATACAGTGCATCATCAAATTCTTCAAACAGTGAACTGAGACAAAATATATTTACAATGAAAAATTCAGTATGTAATTAAATGTATCACTTTTCTAAGACAGAAGTCTCAAAATCTTTGTAGATTATATTCTTTTGTTTTGGTCTATTAACACATAACATTTCTGTTAGCATGCCATATGTTATACACATTCTCTTATGGTATTATAAAGCTTGGATTTTCCACTTGAACCACAAATTTTTGAGACAAAGTCACAGTTAAATTTGTAAGCCTTCATAAGCCATACCAAACATGGTAGATGGAGCTGGATTTAGATATGATGTACTTCTGGATCTATTTTAGTTTTGGCCTGCGTGCCACATTTCAGAGATAAATTTATGCTTCTTGATATATACAGAATATGAAGTAAAAATTATTCAGTAAAAATTAATGTCAACTTTAATCTTTGATTTCTAAGATTTGAACAATAACAATTTTATATCGCAACAGTCATTTTAGTAAATAGATAAAATTCAAAGACCTTAGATGGCATTGCAGTATATTTGAAAAACAGATGTGTGTATAATATAAACCATCTAGATCATGTTTCTTCATACAACTGTTATGTAACACTACAGACAACACATAAAATACTATAAAAAGGCCAGAGAAAAGAAACAGATGCTGTATTCCATAAAGCTGGGCACAGGCTGACATGAAAAGTAATAACTCACCACCGTGACAATCAGAAGCACTAAAATATTTTATGAAATGGTTATCAGTGAGTTAAGAAATTACTTCACATTTAGCCTTACCTATCAGGTAAACATGTGTATTTGTCAATAATACATATGATCAGAAAACACAAAGGGAGGATTGATAACAAGAGAAACCCATCCTAATACTATGCTACAGAAACCTATGTGCTTATTTTACCAAGTACAATTTATTTATACAAAATATCCATGTATTAAAAACATTAATGTAAAAGATCACAAGTAGATTGCAATGCTACTTGATTTTTAAAAGCACCTTACTCTTAAGATTTACTTAATACTCCAATAGACTTACTGCTCCCTTAAAGATGCATACCCTTATGCTGGAAATAAATTGATGTCTAGAAGTGACATGTTTTGTTACTATATAGTCTCCTGCATTATATGCATATACAAAACACAAACAAAACCTATATCATATAACCTGGAAATATTCATCCAATAAAGGCAGTATTTTTTGCAAACACTGTTGTCTAAAAACAAACTGTACATTTTAGAAAAAATATATTAGGCTCAAGGATAAAAGTGGAAAGATGGCACAAGATGTAATGTATCTACATTGCACTGTTTCTTGCCTTCCATTTTTAGAGTTCAGTCTCTGTTCAATCCTTTGCACTAACAAAAGTGTCCTGAGTACCACCACGTGGACAAAAGGAGGTATATAACACAGGCTCTGAATAACTCTGAAAGGGTTTGACATTAACTAAGCCACAGCAGCTTTATTACTTTCCTGAAGCAAATCAAAATAGTTCCAAATATACCAGCCACTTCAAGAAAATTCTCATCATATTTCAATTCTAAATATAGTTCCAGCTAAAAAAATCCTAGTTCAGAAAAATACCTCGAGCTCTCAAAAAGATAATCCTCTTGTATTAGGCAACATTTCCTGTAGCACACGTTTTTTAAACATATAAATGAAATTGAAGAAGAAAAGCAAAATCCTCAAAACAGGTGTAAATCAAGGAAACATTCATCTGAAACTGCAAAAAAAAATTTTAAAGATAAAACCCTGCCAAATGAGAAGCATGTTTCAGGCCACATTCTGCTTTCAGTTCTAATCGTGTAAAACTGAAATAACTCAGGATAAAAGCAGAGTTAATCCAGAATGACGCCATTCTATCCAAACACAGAATGTGGCTCAGCAGCTTGGAAATGGTATACAGGTATCTGATATTACAAAGCGCCCTTTTTCTCACGAGAAATTAAATTGGGTCTATATGAAAATGAAAAATCATTAACCAAAAAGACAGTGTGAAATAAATTAATCATTACCAACACAGTTACTGATGGAGAACTTCAAAATGTTCAAATACAGATTTTAAAAACTCTAATAATGAGTCAAAAATGGGGGGAGAGAGAGCACCTGTTGCAAATGTGTATGAAAAAATAATCTTTTTAAAATTCAAGTAAATTAACATTTATAAAATCAGGCTAGATAAGTTACTAGCTTTCAGAGTTGTAGTTCAGTCAGGTAAATGCCCAAAATATACAGATAACACCAAGTAATATATCTATATACACTGTTCTGTATAGCATTCTAGAAAGGGAACAAGCTCATAAAGATTCTAATCATGTCATTTTCTAATACCTTTTTTGGTATTAACACAGGAAGAGAAGTTTAAAATTAAAGTTAAAAAAATATTTTGAATATTTTAAATAAGATTTGGAATCACTAGAGAAGTACAAATAAATCAACTTAAAAAAATACCCATGCAATATACCTGACCAGCAGTTCATGTAAGCAAACTGAAAACATATACGTCCAATTTCTCTGCTGGTATAAATTTGCTGACTTTAACGGAATTATGCCAGAAGAGAATTTGAACCATACAGTCATGGGTGCATCTGAACAAAGCAACCCATTTTAAAAATCTGTCTCAATCTAGATATACTTGATAGGAATCCTATTCAAACCAAATTTCATTTTCACTGTAGGTTCCCTGAAGGCATCCACACTTCAGCTTCTCTAATGCCCAATTTGCATTCAAAAGTAAAAAGAAAAATTCTTCTGGATGTCTCCTTTGGAGTCCGAAAGTCCAAGATTTGGCAACAATCCCCTGATAGTTGTGGATCAAGAAATATTGTCTCCCGTAGCTCATACTGTATATAACCACTTAGCTGAGCAGAATCCAAGAGAACTACTAACAAACCGCTGATACGATAGAGCTTTGTTTTCCACCATCCCCACCAATTTACTTAGTGGTCCTTGATTACAGCTATCTGTGCTCTGCTAATAGCATTTTCACTTTCTAGCATGATAGTTTCAAGTGAGATTAGATGATCTGAAGGTCCCTGATGGTCTTAAACTCTATGAAACTATAAAACTTGTCAAACCCTACATCTATCCCAGGGAATGAATGAGGCTAATATTCAGATGATCTGGCTTCATCTGTTTCATATAATCCAGAGGGTATCTTGGGGAGAAAAAAGCCTCTTTTCATTAGCCCTGCAAGACTGAACATTTTATTGATTGTTGTTGACCATTTGCTAAATGGTCCACTTCTTAAATGTCTGTAGGATTCATTTCACTTCATTCTATTTCGCTTTCTAGTGATAGCATCTGCCACGGTAAGAGTCACACAAAGCATTTGTAAACGGCATCCGGTTATGCTCCATGATGCCTTTCCAAAGTGAATTTCACATGTTTCCAAGCCATCTAGTGCCAGCCAACTAGTTTTCTTGCATTCTAATCTGTCCCTGTACCGATATCCTGGTATGCCTGCCTACCAGATCAATTTGAGTGTAGACAAGTAGGAGACCACATATTATATGATTATAACTATTTGTTGAAGGATGTGCCATCACTAATTTAGTTCCAAGCTAAAAATAAAGCCAAACCCCAGCAACTGGCCATCTTGGATTTATGCACCTGAAGTTAAGTGAATGAGCCAGTTCTGAACTGGATTATCATTCAGTGACAGAAAATGCCTTTATTGGCCAGATAGGATAAATTTCCAGACAATCTAAATCCAGCAATATGGTTCACAAGGGTAGAGAGGATATCATAACATTTCCCCCTTTGGCTCCACAGAAGCAATTCAAGCAAGCTTGAATGTCCTGGGTGTGCTTCATAAGCATTGGTCAGCTGGGTGTGGAAACCTATGCCATGACTTTCTGAAGTGAATGGTAACATTTCGTATGAACAGAGTTCCCCAGCACGCTACCTAAGAAGATAAACTTCATTGTGAACGTGTGAATTTAAAAACTCTACAACTGTAATACAGTCTGTGATAAGATGAATAAAACCAGTATTAACAAGACTGAAAAATCTGTACTGTCTTAAGATCATCAAGTTGTAAGAAAATAAATTTTGTTTGAAGAGAAAAGCTCATAAGAACTATTTGGGCCTGTTGCCTCTCTAAACCAGAGAAACAGTAAAAAATATAACACATGGAATGAACTCACAAAATCATTTCAAAACTCTGACACAGCAATTAATGTAGTAAAAGGCTCGATCTAAGTGCTCTATAAAATGTCTATATATTGTAGAGTATACATATGGACAAAAATGCACTAAGTATTATGAAGATTAAATTGATTCATAAAAAGAAATAAGGTATAAACATGAACCAAAGTGTCTCTGGAGGGCTGTTTATTTCCCACTGACACGCTGTCGAGCCTGAGATACATGATAGTAACAATCTGCTGGGTTGCACCTTCCGCTCAGCCCTGGAGGCCCCTGGGAACCTGGAGTGCCTGGCGGGCCTGGCACACCAGTGGCTGATAAAATAAAGATAGCAATTAGCATAGACATCATCACTGTGCATATGGTGAGCCTCTTGGTATCCTCAAAAGCCTGCTCCTTCACACCAACTAAACACAAGAGGCATGGAGTCTGATTCTGACCTCAAACCAAAGAAAATCAGGGGTTACCTTATGAAAATCAATGGAGTCATACTGGTATAAAACTGGTGTGAGATCAGAATCACGTCCAAAGAGGGTGTATTTGTTTTACAATGATAAAGCTAGAGACATTTACCTGAAGGTCCAGGTGGACCAGGATTACCTGGGAGTCCAATACCAGGCTCACCTCTTTCCCCCTTCTGTCCTCTGTAACCTAAAAAGGATAAAAAGAATAAGAGTGCCCTGTAATTATAACAATCTTTTTTCTAGGCACCTTACTGACACAGTAACTACCAAAACAAACGTGAAAACTGATGCCCATTCTTTCCAAGGCCTGGTAATCCAGCTATTGTACTATTTACCTTCCTTCTATCACACATGGGAAGATTTCTACCAGTAACTGACGGATCCTGAGACAGAAGAGTATCAATGGATCAGCTGGCTTCACCCTTTCCAAAGTTTTTCTGCTACTTTGGTAAAGAGTCCAGGATAAAAAAACTGAATGTATATCTCGCTTCAGGATTAGCCACAGGGTGAAATGATATATGGTGCCAAACCAAAAATTAGGTGTAGTAGAAAAAGTAAAAAAACCTGCCTACAATGTATCTAAAGAAAGATTATGGGACTTGACAGTCTGTTTAACTGACCTAATTCACTACAATGGGCTCATTGTATTGAATAAAATACAATGCCAGAGGATAGCTTATATACCAAGGTAGTCAAACTTTCTGACCACTGGTAGCTCAACATCTCCCAGGAGCTACTGCATCTAAATTTGTATCATTTATATTATGTGTGCACTTTAGATTGTAAGATTCTTGGGCTGGCCTTCATCCTCCTGTGGGTTTGTAAAGTACTATGCACAGCTATGCCACTATATAAATGGGGTGAGGGGGAAGCCCTTTAGTTATAGCGTACATCCACAGCAGTCTTCAATTTTAATACAGTGTTGTTAGAGCCTGTGAAGATTATATGTTCCAGCATGCAACGGACTACTGCTCACATGCTCAATAACTGTGAACGGCACATTTGGATTTGCACTCTGCACAGGCCACTACTCTGTACTGAAGATGAGTGGCTACGTTTGTTCAACTGTATGCAAACAAATTCAGCCCTCAGCTGCATGCAAATTAGGTTCAGCCCGTCTGTTTCTTGGCAAGTCGTCAAGATGGTTCCATCAGCTGGGAAAACTCTGGATGTCCTTAGAATAGCAGTACAAGGGTCACTGAAATAATAATATTCCTTACCATTTCCCTCATAGTCAAAAGACAGGCCTGTGACTTTTACATTAAAGCAAAATGACTGATGGAAAATAAATACAGTTTAAGAGGAATAACAAATCTGACACCAACACCTAACTTGTATAAGGATTTTTGGGAGGCCCATTCCTCCTCCTCCATGCAAGAGTAAAAGTGTCTGTGTGTATGGGTGGGGTAGTGACATACACTCAAGATACACTGAGAATTAATGATCCATCCCTGGTTAAATATAGAATTGCAACGGAGAAGATTAAATCTGCTGTGGATAAGGTACCAATATATTTCCAGTGTCTTACTATGCCAAGTAAGCTGCTCCTTTTTGGAGCAGCTGTCCCCTGATGAGAGGAAAATTAGAAGAGAAGGTTTGTGAGGTGACCAATGAGCACTGTGTCAATTGTTATTTGAACAATAATGGGACTGGCAGCTGTATGGCTGAAGTAGTCAGTTAGCAGTACTACATGGCAACCCCACTTCATGTGACAACGCAAGAAGAAAATGGGAGGACATATAACTATTGCAGGCACCAAACAAAACTGTACAATAGAACGGTATGCAGATTCATACAATTTTTCTATTAAACACAAGTTCATCTTAAATTTAAACAGAAAACCTATTATCAACTGCCATCATCCTTGGTCTCAGAGCAAAGCAGTGATTGGTAATTTATTCTCCTCTCTCAACATCCCAACATTCCCCCTCAAGTTAACACTGAAATGATAATTGGAGTGCATAAAATCCAAATCAGTAGAATATGCATGCAATGTGACATGCATGACAGGACAATCATATGAAAACAGGCAGGTATCTAAACAGAAAACAAGCAATTGAATAATTCAGAGAGAAAAAAAGCTCTCTTTACATCAGCTGTGCATTCTGGTAGCTGAGTCCTATCAAACAGAACTGTCTAAGAGAT
The DNA here is from genome assembly GCF_965140235.1 of Caretta caretta. Classification (NCBI taxonomy): domain Eukaryota; kingdom Metazoa; phylum Chordata; order Testudines; family Cheloniidae; genus Caretta; species Caretta caretta. Next base: position 56,397,361 of record NC_134208.1, on the reverse strand, counting down.
CCACACACAACTGTGAAACCCCCAGTAGGAAAGGGGAGGAAGCTTATATTCATTAATGGATCTTGAATTTGTTTTTAAATTGCCATGATTAACAGTATTTGCGACCATATAAGTTAGCTGGCTATGGCACTTTTGTGCAATTCATTGCAGTTGCTACTGTTCGTGAAGGTCAACCACATAATTAAGAAGCTGATTACATTTCCTATTTATTATATCTCTATTCACCTTAATTTTACAGTTAGTAGTTAGAGTACAGTTTATCAGAACAAACCCAGCTAATTATACTTTAACAAAACAGTGCTACCATTAATCATTTATGTTTTGTATTTCTATATGCATGGGGCACAAAGAAATCACATTTAAAATACATTTACAATCTCTATAACGTATCATGTGTACATAATAAAGTGGTCAGCAAGGGACTGATGCAGATTGACAAATTCTGTAAACATTACTGAATTTCAAGTCAATAATAAAAAATCCCTCAAACCCAATAATATATACAGCAGTCCACCTAGGCACACTGTATGAGTGAAAATAGTATAAACAATGGCTAACTGTGTTTGAGTACATATACAAATGAGTATTTTGTACATATTGGCATAGTAAGTTTCAATGATACCAACATTTAATAAAACATTTCTCAGGTAACTTTTCTAAAAATAATGCTTTATTTTACAGTGTGAGAACAATAAGAAAAACATGTAAGTATACTATTGGAGCACCTTTCTGAAACAATCCAGTATTTAACTCTTGCAATAAAACAGTCGATTTTATGTGAGGTATATTTTACGCAGAAGTAGGTCCCATGATTCCACTTCTGGAGGATAATATTTCAACCTACCTGAGCAAATTTTTAACAAACTCATACGAGGCACAGAGGAATATTACTATCCACCTAAGCAAGGTTTTAGGTTTATTACAAAAAACCCAGACACAGATACGATGCTGTGTATTTTCTGTTGGCAGAGTTACAACTTCAGTAACAGGTTTTAATTTAATTCAAAAAGCTCACAAAGGCAACAGGTTTCCTAAAGACTTTTAATTGTGTTCTGGAAGTTTTATTTTGTTGTAATTCTTAAAACAACAAGTACCCAAAAGATATAGGTACATCAGTATCCTATGTGGATAGTTTTGGTAAACACTGAGTAGTGTGCAAAAATATATATACTAAAATGGTAAAGTGCTGTTTTCTTCTCATAGACTGATTTGACTGGAATTTTATATACAGTTTCAATATAGTACTAACTGCCAATATCATCATCATTAATAGTCTGTCAGCAGCATCACTACTCAATTACATGCCTGAGCATTTTGGAGGAGAAAAGTCACTGAATTATTTAATTCAGAAAAGCTTCAACAGGATTTTTTGTATTCAGTCCTGAGTCTCTTCTCCCCTCCACTGATACTCATGGGAGTTACATGAGTAGTGTCTAGAGATATATGAGGCTCTTTAGCATACATGAGAAGGTAAAGGACAACAATGCCAAAATATCTGGTGCATTTTACTGTGTAAAAAATCTAGATATTAAAGATCTCTTATATACAAGAGACCATATCATAAACAGTTGTAAGAAAAAAATTCTCCTGTCTGATCTCCCATGGATATTTTGTGTGTAGGGCCAGTTCAGCCAAATCTGTGGTTGCAAGGATCATGTTTACTGCTGATGCTCTGGTGTAATATGGTATGAAAAACAAACTGCTTCATACAGAAAGAGCTCTGCCCTTCCCTTCTTGCTTTCAGTTACACCTGTACAAACTCACTTTAATCAATCGAGTTGATTAAGTTAATTACTATAACTTTGAACAGAATATAGCCTCACATGAATGCTACTGCGGCAAATAACACGTAAATCAATTGCATATATTTTTGTATGCCATTTGTTTCCTTTAAGATTCTGCATATAGTATAGTAAAGTCCACGGAGTACCAATTAAGCTGTTGTTTTACATTTCACTGGTAACACTGCCTTATAGTATTATGTTACAGTATTTGTACTGTATATTTACTTTTAAAAAATTAAAAAGAAATGTAAAAAACTCGCAGTCACTATTACATTTAGCCTAACAGCTTCACTGCTACTCCTATATTCCAGCATCTGTGCTGCAACTTTTTGTTGATATTATACCATTTCACTGCAATCCTAATGTAACATCACAATTATTTGTACCTGATACATTTTGTCTGATGCACCTACCAATGAGGTTAACATCAGTTTTTCCTTGCATTGTAGGAACATGTATTCTTGCCAGCAAGTTAAAGAAGTATGGGCTGGACGAATGGACTATAAGGTGGATAGAAAGCTGGCTAGATTGTCAGTCTCAATGGGTAGTGATCAATGGCTCCATGTCTAGTTGGCAGCTGGCATCAAGCAGAGTGCCCCAAGGGTCGGTCCTCGGGCCGGTTTTGTTCAATATCTTCATTAATGATCTGGAGGATGGAGTGGATTGCACCCTCAGCAAGTTTGAAGAAGACACTGAACTGGGAAGAGTGGTAGATAGGTTGGAGGGTAGGGATAGGATACAGAGGAACTTAGACAAATTAGAGGATTGGGCAAAAAGAAATCTGGTGAGGTTCAACAAGGACAAGTGCAGAGTCCTGCACTTAGGACGAAAGAATCCCATGCACCGCTACAGACTAGGGACCGAATGGCTGGACAGCAGTTCTGCAGAAAAGGACCTAGGGGTTACAGTGGACGAGAAGCTGGATATGAGTCAACAGTGTGCCCTTGTTGCCAAGAAGGCTAACGGCATTTTGGGCTGTATAAGTAGGGGCATTGCCAGCAGATCGAGGGATGTGATCGTTCCCCTCTATTTGACATTGGTGAGGCCTCATCTGAAGTACTGTGTCCAGTTTTGGGCCCCACACTACAAGAAGGATGTGGAAAAATTGGAAAGAGTGCAGCGGAGGGCAACAAAAATGATTAGAGGACTGGAACACATGAGTTATGAGGAGAGGCTGAGGGAACAGGGATTGTTTAGTTTGCGGAAGAGAAGAATGAAGCAGGATTTGATAGCTGTTTTCAACTACCTGAAAGGGGGTTCCAAAGAGGATGGATCTAGACTGTTCTCAGTGGTAGCAGATGACAGAACGAGGAGTAATGGTCTCAAGTTGCAGTGGGGGAGGTTTAGGTTGGATATTAGGAAAAACTTTTCCACTAGGAGGATGGTGAAGCACTGGAATGTGTTACCAAGAGGTGGTGGAATCTCCTTCCTTTGAGGTTTTTAACGTCAGGCTTGACAAAGCCCTGGCTGGGATGATTTAGTTGGGGATTGGTCCTGCTTTGAGCAGGGGGGTTGGACCAGATGACCTCCTGAGGTCCCTTCCAACCCTGATATTCTATGATTCTATGACTCTATGAACATTTTCAAGGCTTGCAGGGAACAATTCTGAGCTTCATTTAAAATTTTATGAATCTGCTCCCAATGGTCTAGTGATCCCTTAAGTATGAATGTTTTTTTTAAAAATTTGAGCACTGAAGCACTTACACACTGGTAACCTATACCTTTACTCTTCTCAAAAAGCAATGGCAGAACTGCAGTTTAAAATAACCAATCCCGTGCACATTATCTCTCTGGTATACCAGCTGTGCACATGAACATACCCTGCTGAATCTAGACACACATTCACATAACATGCTACCTTTCTGAGGCTAGACACACATGTATGTTACATGCTTCCCTGAAGAGTCTGTCTACTACATTTGTAATGGTCTCTGTCTGCTCAGTATTTTAAATTTTGTTGCCTGCACCCAAGAATGAAATGAACAGGCATAGCAGGGAAGGGCATCTAGTGCTTGTCTGTCCTCTTTGGTTTCTCACTGCTGATGTAGGGGTAGGTAGGTCAAACTTTTGCTTTTCCTTTCCTTTAAAGTGCAATTTTATGTTAACATGTCTATTTTTTATGCATCAGAGGTGGGAATGCCTCTCATTTAGCTCAAGTCTTGTTATTTTATATACTGAAACAGTGTACTGAAATGAAGGGTAAAGTATGTGGGAATCCTGTATCAATGGGTAACTACTTTTACTTAAGAATAAAGCACAAAAAATAAGCTTAATTTTTCTGTGTGTATAGCTATCATCTTCACTTCTTGAAACTCACTAACTTGAAGTAATTGATATTACCGTTTGCTACTTCTGAGAGTACCTACCATGTACAATCTCATTGAACAATCTAACAGTGGGATTAAAGTTGACCATTTACAGTGATCTGAATATTTAGATAATGAACAAGTCACTGTTGTAAAACTCTAATCCCTTTTCTTGCCTTCCTTGATCCTTTATTCTTGTTTGTTCTTCTTATTCTGAGCTCATCACATTTTTCAAGCTTCAGTCAAGGGTTTGCTCTTATCAGTGTTAATAGTCTTTACTCTTCTTTTAGCTCTCCATGCCACACATCTTCAGATTTGCTTTCATGTTCTTCATTCCAGTCTGACTTGCTCTGACTCCAGAGCAGACCAAACTAACAAAAGATAATAATTAAGAACTACCTATACATATACTGTAAATTATATACTATCCCCAAATCATTTTTATATATTTTATAAATTCTTCTGCCATCCTTTCCCGATTAATTTCCCATGCTAGTGTGGTCTGTGCTGAAATAAAGGAGAATTCAATTATAATGAGCTCAGTTTCTGTGAAACTACGTCTATAGTGAAGGACAGGACAGAAGAATCAAAGTCCCAAATTGTTTCAGTGCACTGCATTGTGCAATTTGCAGTTTTGAATATAGTGAAAATCCAATTAGTGCGAAGCTGTTTTGTGAAAATAAATGACTTCACTGTAAGAGAGATACATTATATGGGGAATATTCTTTGCCTTCAGTCTTTTCTCATCAGTGTTGTCTCTGGGTCAGAGCTGCAAGAACTCAGACTTAGAGCTCAAATCTTTGCTTTTCAGGAGATAACATATCTGATACACATTTCTAGTAACCAGGTTAAGAGCTACAATTGAGCATTGGTATAGTTTTTCTCCCATGTGAATGTGTTTTGAACCAAATCACTTCTATAGCAGGTTTAGATAAGCTATCTGTCACTATCTAAACATTATCATTTATTAGAATGAAATGCATTGATTAGACGTTTTTAATAAGTAAAAAGAAAAGGAGGACTTGTGGCACCTTAGAGACTAACCAATTTATTTGAGCATAAGCTTTCGCGAGCTACAGCTCACTTCATCGGATGCATGCAGTGGAAAATACAGTGGGGAGATTTATATACCCAGAGAACACGAAACAATGGGTGTTACCATACACACTGTAACAAGAGTGATCAGGTAAGGTGAGCTATTACCAGCAGGAGAGTGGGGGGAGGGGAATCTTTTGTAGTGATAATCAAGATGGGCCATTTCCAGCAGTTGATAAGAACATCCCGAGGAACAGTGGGGGGGGGGGGGGGGGGGGGAAGAAGGGGGGAAATAAACATGGGGAAATAGTTTTACTTTGTGTAATGACACATCCACTCCCAGTCTTTATTCAAGCCTAAATTAATTGTATCCAGTTTGCAAATTAATTTCAATTCAGCAGTCTCTCATTGGAGTCTGTTTTTGAAGTTTTTTTGTTGAAGAATTGCCACTTTTAGGTCTGTAATCGAGTGACCAAAGAGATTGAAGTGTTCTCCAACTGGTTTTTGAATGTTATAATTCTTGAAGTCTGATTTATGTCCATTTATTCTTTTACATAGAGACTGTCCAGTCTGACCAATGTACATGGCAGAGGGGCATTGCTAGCACATGATGGCATATATCACATTGGTAGATGTGCAGGTGAACGAGCCTCTGATAGTGTGGCTGATGTGATTAGGCCCTATGATGGTGTCCCCTGAATAGATATGTGGACACAGTTGGCAACAGGCTTTGTTGCAAGGATAGGTTCCTGGGTTAGTGTTTTTGCTGGGTGGTTGCTGGTGAGTATTTGCTTCAGGTTGCGGGGCTGTCTGTAAGCAAAGACTGGCCTGTCTCCCAAGACCTGTGAGAGTGATGGGTCGTCCTTCAGGATAGGTTGTAGATCCTTGATAATGCGTTGGAAAGGTCTTAGTTGGGGGCTGAAGGTGACGGTTAGTGGCGTTCTGTTATTTTCTTTGTTGGGCCTGTCCTGTAGTAGCTAACTTCTGGGTACTCTTCTGGCTCTGTCAATCTGTTTCTTCACTTCAGCAGGTGGGTATTGTAGTTGTAAGAATGATTGATAGAGATCTTGTAGGTGTTTGTTTCTGTCTGAGGGGTTGGAGCAAATGCAGTTGTATCGTAGAGCTTGGCTGTAGACAATGGATCGTGTGGTGTGATCTGGATGAAAACTATTTCCCCAGGCTTATTCCCCCCCTCCCCCACCCACTGTTCCTCACACTTTCGTGTGAACTGCTGGAAATGGCCCCCTTGATGACCAATACAAAAGGTTCCCGTCCTCCCCCCCACTCTCCTGCTGGTAATAGCTCACCTTACCTGATCACTCTTGTTACAGTGTGTATGGTAACACCCATTGTTTCATGTTCTCTGTGCATATAAAATCTCCCCACTGTATTTTCCACTGCATGCATCCGAGGAAGTGAGCTGTAGCTCACGAAAGCTTATGCTCAAATAAATTTGTTAGTCTCTAAGGTGCCACAAGTACTCCTTTTCTTTTTGCGGCTACAGACTAACACGGCTGCTACTCTGAAACCTGTAATTATGCAGGGCACTGAATTTAGCTGTATGGAGTGGAAATCTATCAACTTCATGAAAAAACTCATATAGATACAGACAGACGTCATCTTCCTTTCCAAATGCAAACAGATGGACATCATACCAAAAGGACTGAAGGTAAAAAATCCATTACAATCTAAATACTACACAGACTGTGCTGACAGCTGGTGCCACACACTCTCAAAGAAACCGCGGAACCACCTGATCAACATCGTCTACAGCAAACAGAGAAAGATTAAGAATGAGCTCTCAAAACTGGATGCTCTCATAAAAAAACAACCTTCCACACAAACTTCCTCGTGGCTGGACTTTACTAAAACTAGACAAGCCATTTACAACACACACTTTGCTTTTCTACAAAAGAAAAAGGACACTAAACTATCTAAACTACTACATGCCACAAGGGGCCTTAACCCACCCAGCAATATTGTTAACCTATCCAACTATACTCTTAGCCCAGCAGAAGAATCAGTCCTATCTCGGGCCCTCTCCTACTGCCCCTCCACCCCCACGAACATGATACAGTTCTGTGGTGACCTAGAATCCTATTTTCAACGTCTCCGACTCAAGGAATATTTCCAACACACCTCTGAACAACATACTAACCCACAGAGACCTTCCTACCAAGACTACAAAAAGAAGGATTCTGGGTGGACTCCTCCTGAAGGTCGAAACAACAGACTGGACTTCTACATAGAGTGCTTCCGCCGACGTGCACGGGCTGACATTGTGGAAAAGCAGCATCACTTGCCCCATAACCTCAGCCGTGCAGAACACAATGCCATCCACAGCCTGAAAAACAACTCTGACATCATAATCAAAAAGGCTGACAAAGGAGGTGCTGTCGTCATGAATAGGTCGGAATATGAACATGAGGCTGCTAGGCAGCTCTCCAGCACCACTTTCTACAAGCCATTACTCTCTGATCCCACTGAGGGTTACCAAAAGAAACTATACCATCTGCTCAAGAAACTCCCTGAAAAAGCACAAGAACAAATCTGCACAGACACACCCCTAGAACCCAGACCAGGGGTATTCTATCTGCTACCCAAGATCCATAAACCTGGAAATCCTGGACGCCCCATCATCTCAGGCATTGGCACCCTGACAGCAGGATTGTCTGGCTATGTAGACTCCCTCTTCAGGCTCTACGCTACCAGCACTCCCAGCTATCTTCGAGACACCACTGATTTTCTGAGGAAACTACAATCCATCAGTGATCTTCCTGAAAACACCATCCTAGCCACTATGGATGTAGAAGCCCTCTACGCCAACATTCCACACAAAGATGGACTACAAGCCGTCAGGAACAGTATCCCTGATAATGTCACAGCAAACCTGGTGGCTGAACTTTGTGACTTTGTCCTCACCCATAACTATTTCACATTTGGGGACAATGTAGACCTTCAAATCAGCGGCACTGCTATGGGTACCCGCATGGCCCCACAGTACATCAACATTTTTATGGCTGACTTAGAACAACGCTTCCTTAGCTCTCGTCCCCTAATGCCCCTACTCTACTTGTGCTACATTGATGACATCTTCATCATCTGGACCCATGGAAAAGAAGCTCTTGAGGAATTCCACCATGATTTCAACAATTTCCATCCCACCATCAACCTCAGCCTGGACCAGTCCACACAAGAGAGTCACTTCCTGGACACTACGGTGCTAATAAGCGATGGTCACATAAACACCACCCTATACCAGAAACCTACTGAACGCTATGCTTACCTACATGCCTCCAGCTTTCATCCAGACCACACCACACGATCCATTGTCTACAGCCAAGCTCTACGATACAACCGCATTTGCTCCAACCCCTCAGACAGAGACAAACACCTACAAGATCTCTGTCAAGCGTTCTTACAACTACAATACCCACCTGCTGAAGTGAAGAAACAGATTGACAGAGCCAGAAGAGTACCCAGAAGTCACCTACTACAGGACAGGCCCAACAAAGAAAATAAGAGAGCGCCACTAGCCATCATCTTCAGCCCCCAACTAAAACCTCTCCAACACATCATCAAGGATCTACAACCTATCCTGAAGGACGACCCATCACTTTCACAGATCTTGGGAGACAGGCCAGTCCTTGCTTACAGACAGCCCCCCAACCTGAAGCAAATACTCACCAGCAACCACCCACCACCCAACAAAAACACTAACCCAGGAACCTATTCTTGCAACAAAGCCCGTTGCCAACTGTGTCCACATATCTATTCAGGGGACACCATCATAGGGCCTAATCACATCAGCCACACTATCAGAGGCTCGTTCACCTGCACATCTACCAATGTGATATATGCCATCATGTGCCAGCAATGCCCCTCTGCCATGTAAATTGGCCAAAGTGGACAGTCTCTATGTAAAAGAATAAATGGACACAAATCAGATGTCAAGAATTATAACATTCAAAAACCAATTGGAGAACACTTCAATCTCTTTGGTCACTCGATTTCAGACCTAAAAGTGGCAATTCTTCAACAAAAAAACTTCAAAAACAGACTCCAATGAGAGACTGCTGAATTGAAATTAATTTGCAAACTGGATACAATTAACTTAGGCTTGAATAAAGACTGGGAGTGGATGTGTCATTACACAAAGTAAAACTATTTCCCCATGTTTATTTCCCTCCTTCTCCCCCCCCCCCCCCACTGTTCCTCAGATGTTCTTATCAACTGCTGGAAATGGCCCCCTTGATTATCACTACAAAAGGTCCCCCCCGCCACTCTCCTGCTGGTAATAGCTCACCTTACCTGATCACTCTTGTTACAGTGTGTATGGTACACCCATTGTTTCATGTTCTCTGTGTATATAAAATCTCCCCACTGTATTTTCTACTGCATGCATCCGAGGAAGTGAGCTGTAGCTCGCGAAAGCTTATGCTCAAATAAATTGGTTAGTCTCTAAGGTGCCACAAGTACTCCTTTTCTTTTTGTGGATACAGACTAACACGGCTGCTACTCTGAAACCTTTAATAAGTAAATACCACATATTTACTATGGGTAAATTTATAGATCTACTCTGGAAATGCAGTAGTATTGTTTTAAAAGTTAATCATTAGGAAGCTAGATATGTAGTTCTAATTTAACTATCATTAGCAAGTATATGAAGACTAAAATCACAATATCTATGAACATTTTATTAGAAACCCTACCTTGAGGTCCAGGTTCTCCTTGTGGCCCTGGTAATCCATCTTTTCCTGGTGGACCTGGTTTCCCATGACCGTGGGAAGCTAACATTGCAGCTGGCAGCTTCAGTTGGGATACAAACTGAGCCATCCTCTCTTCATTAACAAAGGACATAGAAAAGAAAATGTGTAAGAGATTTGGTAGCATAATATATGAAAATCACTAAACCCTAGCCTCAATTTCCAGACTAATCCAGAACTAGTTACCAGAAGTGATTTTCGCTAATCCTTTAAACAGTTAATACCTTGATCTTATGAGGTGTTGGATATTCTTTTAAGCACTGAGAACCTTCAACCTCTTTGACTTTAATGGCAGGAGTGCTTACACCTCCCAGAGCTGAGCACTTAATGAATAAGCACTATCACTAATATTCTGCTGTACATTTTTTTTTTTTTTTTTACTATTTACAGTTCCCACCATCTGCTGGTGATAGAAGTATACAGATACATGATTATAGAACAGACAGTATATAAGCAGAATGAAATTCACTCCTGTGGAGAGAGTCCACACAAGATCTATAATTCCACTTAAGGTTCAAAAACAGGGTTTAAGTTGGACTTAAATTGTACACATCCTTATACTGGCTGCCCTCTGCACTGGGGTGAATTTCCCTCTCTGGTTACCGTGGCATTATACTAACTTTCAGAAAAATGCTGACCTGATGGAGTGTCTGAAGTGTCGAACCTTAAAGTGATCACATTTAAAAATAGAGCCAAGTCAAAGTTGTCAGACACTTGATTTGTCAGAGAGGTGCAAATAACCCATTTCCCAGAGTGGAGAACGAGGAAATGCTGACTTCATTAATGAAGAAAAACCACTGAGATGTGAGTTCCACTAAGTCTTGCTGGCTCACTCCCTCTGAGATACAGGAATTGAAAGTGGTATATTCTGGATTTAGCTTTTGGGCTAGTTGTTGGAGTGGCAATGAAACTGTTTATGGTGGTTGGGCAATTTCCTAATTACAACCATGTCTGCTGCAGAGATTTTCAATTTAAAATATTAATATTACAAAAGAATCAGACCAATGGTCCATCTAGCCCAATATACTGTCTCTGACAGCGGCCAGTGCCAGATACTTCAGAGGGAATGAACAGAACTAGGCAATTTTGAGTGATCCATCACCTGTTGTCCAGTCCAACTCCTGGTCAAAGTTTGTTAGTGTATAATTTTGAATCCATTCTAATGTTGTGGATTCGAAACTTTAACTCCAAGTCAGAACATTTCTAGGCATGAATTCCATTCAGAAGAGAATTTGAATAAAGAGCAGCACGGGCAGAAAATAAAATATTAAGGTGAAAAATGGAGCAGAGAACAGGCAAAGTACAATTCTATTTTGAAACAACTGTTGGGTTTCCTGCATATGTCTGACTCCAAATCACTGTACTTATGGGCCTGGATCTTCTGCATAGAAAAACATATGCACAAATGACTTTCTGTAGCATGCAAGTTCTGCTTTTTTAATATTTCTGTGCAAGAATGACAACATACAAACATAGGGCCTGATCCTGTAGCCAATCCAAGTACAGAACTCCCATTCTCATCGGTGGGAGTTCCACTTACAGAGTGACTACAGGAAGAGGCTCACACCAATCTTGTAACAAACTGATTATTATTCTGAATCAGTTTGGCCCAGTTGTTAGTGCCTGGATTGACATGTTAGAGGGACAGGTTTGATTCCTGAGCTTTGCAGGGCTTAGAAGGCTGCACACTCAACCCTAACTTTGCTCCGCAGTAACCACTATGGCAGAAGGGAAAGAGGGAGCTATATCAAGCCATCAGAAACCAAGCAGAGCCAACTGATGGCAGGGAGGAAAAGGCCTTGGGAAAGTAAGTTTCCACTGAGGACTGGAAATAGGAAAATTCTCTCTTAAGGCTATACTAATTTATTCCTCAAACAGGAAAAAACAAACAAACAGACAAACAGGCCTTATTGGTGTTCAACGTCCACACCAAAACTAGTGCTAGCTGTGAATACAAACAGCAGAGCATTCCCAATTAAGGTCAGAGAAGTTAGTGTACATGCTAGAGCTGACTGATGTATTTGTTAAATAATAATCCTTTTTTGGTAAGTGAAATGTTCATGAACCAGTCCTGATTTTTTCATGTGTGTTTGCTATTTTTATATAAGCGATGAATAGCTTCCACAAATATTTTTCAAACTATGAGTTATCATTAACGGTTTGCTTTGACTATTTGGTTATCATCGTTCATGCTGCAAGGAGATCTGCCAAAATGACATGGTATTACTTCTGCTCCCTGACTAGATAACTAACTTTTTAAATAGAACAGCAAATGACTACATTGCAAATTAATGGCTGAATAAACTGGCCTAAAATTCATGAAACATTCACAATTTGAAAATATTTTGGTAATTCATGACAGAGGCTGAACACTCAAAATAAGACAATTATTGCCTTGAGCCAATATCTCAACTCCTTTTAAAAACTGTTTAATATTTCTTAAATAAAGAGGAGACATAAATAAGGAAAGATGTCAAAGAGTAAAGAGAGTATCAATGTATATTTCAACACCAAGGACTGAAGTTAACATGACACAATTCCATCTGTAACACACAGCATGCAGAAAAGCAGTTAACATGCATATCTTTTCTAAAGAATTGTCATCATAACTCTTTAGGTTAACTTATTTTTGGAGAAAGGACAATTAAATAGATATTTTGGAATGAGACAACTGTGCAAAAAGTGAAGTTTAAGTATGTTTCTAGATTGTCTGTCATACATATGATATACTATATACATTATTACAGCTGAAGTTAAATGTTAAACTAGCTAACAGTTATAACTAATAGTTAAAACAATTTTAGCTAATAGTTAAATCTAATTATTATTTTATGTATATCTATTTACACATGTATTAATACATTTGGCAATACGTAAACAATTTTGGTTTAAAATAATTTACATATTTATTAGTTATTATGTTTCTCCTTTATAGAGTAGTTTTATTACAAAGATTAATAACAAGACAGTTTTTAACAAACATTATTCTCATCCACTTGTTGCATCATTTATTCTTTTGTACATGGTAGTCGAGATATTTATACGCTCAAGTTTTATGTAGTTTAATTGCAAACATTGGTTATGAGAACCAACTTACTTTTTAAATATAATTATGATTATAATACATGTAATTTCATGAGTTTTATAACACAGAGATAAAAATGGGCAAATAAATGGGCATGGGTCTAATTGCAGTTTAAAAGCTGAATAATTTTAAATATTCTTTATATTTGAAAAACATCTGTAGACTTTCCATCCCAGCTGCCTTAGCAGGTTGATTGCAATCCAGTTTAAATCAGTCTGTGAATGGCCAGAAATGTGTGCATTAGCTGTAGGGTCACCAGGTGTCCGGTTTTTGACTGGAAAGCCTGGTCGAAAAGGGACCCTGGCGGCTCTGGTCAGCACCGCCCACCGGGCCGTTAAAAGTCTGGTCAGAGTGCTGCAGGTCTAAGTCAGGCTAGTCCCTACCTGTCCTGGCACTGCGCTCTGCCCCAGAAGTGGTCAGCAGGTCTGGCTCCTAGGTGGGGAGGCCACGGGGCTCTGCATGCTACCTTCACCCCAAGCACTGGCTCTGCACACCCATTGGCCGGGAACTGCAGCCAATGAGAGTGTTTGGGGGGGTGCCTGCAGGCAAGAGCAGTGTGCAGAGCCTCCTGGCCCCCCTGCCAGGAGCCGGACCTGCTGGCTGCTTCTGGGGCGCGGCACAGACGCAGGACAGGCAGGGATCCTGCCTTAGCCCCGCTGTGCCACTGACCAGGAGCTGCCCGAGGTAATCCTGATCCCCAACCCCCTGCCCTGAGACAGCCCCCTCCTGCACCCCAACCCCTGCTCCAGCCCAGAGCCCTCACCCCCCATTTCACGCCAACCCCCTGCCACAGCCCAGAGCCCCATCCTGCACCCCAAACCCCTCATCCCCATCCCTACCCTACAGCCCACACCCCCAGCCCAGAGCCCATACCCCCTCCTGCACCCCAAACCCCTCATCCCAGGCCCCATGCCAGAGCCCACACCTCCAGACCAGAGCCCCTCCCACACTCCAACCCCCTGCTTCAACCTGCAGCCCCCTCCCACATTCTGAATCCCTCATCCCCCCTAACCCGGAGCCCCCTCCTGCACCGTAAAACCCCTCATCCCCAGCCCCACCCCAGAGCCTGCATCCCCAGTTAGAGGCTATGTCTACAATGCAGAGTTTTGTTGCCAAAGCTTTTAATTAAAACACTCTTGTGTCAGCAGAGTGCATCCACACTAGCAGCTCTTGCATTGACACAGAAAGCAGGGCACTGTGGGTAGCTATCCCACTGGGCAATTGGCCGCAGGGTGCTTTGGGAAGGGTTTGGAATACCTCATGGGACAGGCACAGCGTCACATTATTCCACGGCCATCTTACTAGAAAGCCAGCTGCTTTTCAACTGAAGTGGGGGAGGGGGAAGTATGTGACCGGGTGTGTGTGTGTGGGGAGAGACAGAGACAGTGTGTGTGTTGGGGGAGTGTGTGAGAGAAAGGGTGGGAAGTGTGTATGTGTGAGGCTAGACCCCCAGTCCTGCCCCTTCTGCCCAAGGCCCCACCCATACCCTGTCCCTTCCGCCCCCCCATCCCGCCACAGCCCCAAACTGCCCACCCCACAGCTGAGGAGCCTCGGCTGAACCTCCCCAAGCCGCCAGCCGTCCCACCCTAGCCATGCCAGCTGGCCTGACCTCTGGGCCGCCAGCTGGTCCGAGCACCAGCCAACCCCCAGTCTGGCCCGAGCCTCCCTGGACTGCTGGCCAACCGAGCCCTGAGCTCCAGGCCACCGACCTGATCTGAGCCCCTGCTGGCTTTGGAGGAGAAGAGAAGCAAGGGCAGTGCCTCAGAACAGAGAATGGGCAAGGCCACGGCCTGGGTTAATGGAGACTTAGCCTCCCCTGGCCTATTATATGAGCCACCCATGGTTGTGGGAGTACGTATGTTGGGAGAGTGAGTGTGTTGGCATGCTGTCTCTAAGTGCAGACTGCCGCAGGAAGCAACCAGTCCTGAAGTGGGGAGAGAGGGACATCCCGACATCAGCCCCTGCCTCCCTCCCTGACTCTGTACAGCATAGCAGTCTCTCACATGTACACACACATCTGCCCCGCTTGCCTGCCTCTGTGTTTGTAGCGTGGAAGGGAGAAGCATTCCACATTAATGATTTGCTCTACACAAACGTCTATACTGCCAGAAAAAGCTTTATGGCTCTCGTTAAGGTGGCTTTGTTGCTGAAACTGAAGAGTTTTGTCACCAAAAGTGGCATTGCAGTGTGTACACCTCCACTGTTCTGTCGCCAAAAGCTGCCTTTTAGTGACAAAACTCTGCAGTGTAGACTAGGCGAGAGAGAGAGAGAGAGACAGAGGCACACGCTGACCACTCTGGGATGGGCAATGCAGTCTGAGGGAGGGAAAGGAGAACCTAGCCATGTCCCTGCCTGCTCCAGAGCCTGAACAGTGACACGGAAAAATCTGAATGCAGCTTTGGCTATGCTCATTGACCTCAGAGTTATGCCACTACTGCCCAAAACTGATGTAAGCTCCTAGCATTCCGAGTTCCTCCCTACCTGCCTTGGGCTAGGTCAGAAATGCTACAGCCATTCATGGTATTTGGTGCTTCTGCTTCCAGCCCTGACTAGAAACCATAAGGATAGATGTGTATAACATGAACAATAGATTTTTTTTTAAGTGAACCTCAACCCAGTGGCAGTTTGGCCTATATTTGTATTTTGGGTTAATCTTTGGGGGTAATTAAATATTTTTATTTTATCCAAATCAGTTCACCCATCTTTAACAGAGAACAAACAAGCAGGATAATGGTTCACTACTTAAGAAAAAGGGCTACAATAAATACAGAATGACTGGAATTGTGCCTTAATGAACTTGATGAACCAATCAAAGCACATAATTGAAAGTCCTCCAATGAGATGTAAAGGAAGTCACATAACCCTAACACAATTGAATTTTTGTGAGAAAAATAAGGAGTATAAGGCAAAAAGTACAACCAATGGGAAACTGAGAAATCAGTAGATGTAAGAATCTGGAAACACAGAACACAGTTTACCTATCAGAGTATGGCATAATAAGAATAAATATGTAAATACCATATATCTTCATTTAAAATTACTAACAACCTTCATTTAATAGCTATACCTTTACCATCTAAGACACAAGGGAAGATAATTAAATTTAATAAATACTACCTTGTTTTTGAAGCTGCTTTTGATTTAAGGCTAATGGCAGTTAATGTAATTTAAGAGACGCTGTGGCTTCATTAACAACGTATATGAACTGTTTTCTTTTAAATCAAAACACAGTTAATGAGGAGCTTCTGAATTAGTTGGAAATAAAATTGCACAGTCCTAAAAGTTGTCCAGTTAATTCAATAAGACAATGGGAAGTTTACCTTGTGGGATCAGGCCCTTCACATTCCAACTATTATTTATTATTTTTCAAATTTTAATTTCTATTTTTTTTTTTTTACTTTTGCTATTGCTTTTAACATTTTGAACAATCTTTGTTTTTTAATGTTAAGCTGTATTACATGAGAAAGTGTTCTGGTTAACAGATTTTTGAACATGCAGTAACAGTTATTTGTTTGAATATGATTGTATTAGATAGACTTTCACTTTTATAAGAACATAAGAAAGGCCATACTGGGTCAGACCGAAGATCCATCCAGCCCAGTATCCTGTCTACTGACAGTGGCCAATGCCAGGTATCCCAGAGGGAATGAACCTAACAGGTAGTGATCAAGTGATCTCTCTCCTGCCATCCATCTCCACCCTCTGACAAACAGAGGTTAGGGACATCATTCCTTACCCATCCTGGAAATAGCCATTAACGGACTTAATCTCCATTAATTTATCCAGTTCTCTTTTAAAGTCTCTTATAGTCCTAGCCTTGACAACCTCCTCAGGCAAGGAGTTCCATAGGTTGACTGTGCACTGAGTGAAGAAGAACTTCCTTTTCTTTGTTTTAAACCTGCTGCCCATTAATTTCATTTGGTGGCCCCTAGTTCTTATATTACGGGAACAAGTAAATAACTTTTCCTCATTCACTTTCTCCACACCACTCATGATTTTATATACCTCTATCATATCCCCCCTTAGTCTCCTCTTTTCCAAGCTGAAAAGTCCTAGCCTCTTTAATCTCTCCTCATATGGGACCCATTCCAAACCCTTAATCATTTTAATTGCCCTTTTCTGAACCTTTTCTAATGCCAGTATATCTTTTTTGAGATGAGGGGACCACATCTGTACGCAGTATTAAAGATGTGGGCATACCCTGGATTTATATAAGGGCAATAAGATATTCTCTGTCTTAGTCTCTATCCCTTTTTTAATGATTCCTAACATCCCATTTGCTTTTTTGACTGCCGCTGCACACTGTGTGGACGTCTTCAGAGAATGATCCACAATGACTCCAAGATCTTTCTCCTGATTAGCTGTAGCTAAACTGTATAGTTGCTAAACACTTATGATACCTAAGTGTAAATAGTCAATCAAACAGAAAGGATGTTCTTGCACAATTTTTTAGAAAAGGTACACAAAGACTATACAGAAGTAAACATCTAGGACAGAAGATAAGATTTATATTTCGTTGTACAACATTTGATTTCCTTACCTTCAAAAACCCTAAGAACCTCTTGTTTGATGTATTTTTTCATTTCTTCAAATGAAACTGTGTCAGCCTGATGGAAAAACAAACAGGGGACACAATCAGTAATCTAAAAATGTGGAAACAGAACATGCTGAAAGCAACATGTCTGATGCTGCTGAATAGATACATTTAATCACGGGATAGTGTAGTACACAAAGCAAAACACGTACAGCTTTTGCTAGAGATTAAATACTGAAGAGAAGTTAAAGTGTTTAATTAGCTGCAAAGGCTGTTTATTGCAGGTACATTATAATATTATGAACAATTACTGATCCTATGAAATATAACAGCAACATTTTCAGATTATATCATTAAAATAAGCATGTTTTGTGTTATATGTTTTAGCACAAATTTGTCACTATCAAATCTGTGAAAGACTTTCTAAAGATGTCCAGTAAAGTTGTTTTATCATTCTCACCCTTTGTATGTCACTTGTCTATTTAGATTGTCAACTCTTTGCGGGGAGGGATTGTCTCTTATTCTGTGTTCCTGTAGCACAATGAGATGCTAATCTTGATTGGGGACTAGCTACTTTAGTACAAAAAATAAATAACAATAACAAAAATAATATCATCAATGCTGATATGATGAATAACTCAAACCATAGGAGGGTGAAATATCCATTGTCTGAATGATTGTGTCTTCCAAGTTAATAAATATTCAGAACACAATGGTGTGTGTGTGGAAAAAAACAGATGGCATGTGAATGAAGCAATGCAGCATTAGGAAGTATTTAGTGTTATTTTTAGGTACTAATTTCTGGGGAGAGGGCTGGGATGTGTTTCTTTCTTACATACTTTAGCTTATATTTTAGGTCTTTATTTTATGAAGCTTCACTTATAAAACTAATTGTATTGAGTAATCATCTATCCAATTTGTCAAAAGCAAAATTTAATTAATTGAACTTAAGCTATTTTCAGTCTAGCAGAGGCTACCACAGTTCAGGTAAAGAACACTAACAAACCATCAAACAAAAAAGGAAGACTAAAAATGATGTCCTGATTGTTTGCACTGATTTTTTTTCTTTTGATAACTGAACAATTACACAGCTCAAAGTAACTTCAGTATTTGTGATGTGTTGTACTGGATATGTATGGATTCATTTCTGCTCCCCAGAACACACAGCGTTTATTTCTCTAGGTTCCACCAGCAACCAACCAGAGCTCTTTATTTTCTTACCGGAAGACCTGGAGGACCTGGGGAACCGTGATGACCTGGTGATCCTGGGTAGCCTCTGTCTCCTGGTGGTCCAGTAGGTCCTATAACCCCCTTTTCTCCTGGAAGGCCAGGTTTTCCTCTTTCACCTTGTGGACCTCTGTCCCCTGGAATACCTTGATCTCCCTATTCAAAATAAGAATCATAGAGAAGATTGTTGTTATATATTAATCAACCAATGTGAAAACTCAATCAAGAATGTTGGGAAGAAACTTCTTCTCTCCTGAATGACACTGGATGTCCATTTGGAGAGGTAATCATATTTGGAAAACAATTCAGAAGCTGATGCTTTCTTTGAAAAACAAAGGAGATAATATTCTCTTTTCATCTGTTGTAATGTTTACATTCAATGACAAAGAAAATCATAGGTGTTGGAAGTGGGGGTGCTGGTGGTGCTGCTGCATCCCCTGACTTGACGTGGTTTACATCATATACAGGGTTTACAGTTTGGTTCAATGGCTCTCAGCACCCCCACTATACAAATTGTTCCAGCACCCCTGAAGAAAATGTTGATGTACAAGAATGAAATAAAAGATCATTCAGAAGGATAACACCAAGCATTACTGGGTTTCAGAACATGGTCTCTCTCTAAGATCGATGAAAATAAAATTAAAAGCTCTTGGATCGTTATGCTTGATCAAGAGCCTAGCAGTTTTCTTTCTATCAATCGATCACACTTTTATGGTCCCCTCTGCCATAGTATCTGAGCGCCTCACAATCTTTAATTAATCCTCACAACACGCCTTGAGGTAGGACTATCATCCACATTTGATTATGGGGATGTAAGGCCCACAGAGACTGAATGACTTGCCTAAAATCACATGGGATCAGGTCAAACTATTGAACGACTAGAACCACAGAAAGTCTAACCTTCCTCTCTTTCTCTAGTGAAGACTTACAGCAGACCCTAATAGCAGCAGGTTGTAGAGCAGGGGTGGGCAAACTACGGCCTGCGGGCCGGATCCGACCCATGAGCCGTTTTAAGCCGGTCCACAAGCCCCTCCTGGGGCACCGGGGCGGGGGCCACACCACACGGCTCCCGGAAGCCGTGGCACGGCCCTGCTCTGGGGTGCAGGGTTGGGGGCCGCACCGCGTGGCTCCCGGAAGCAGCCGCATGGCCCCGCTCCATGTGTAGGGGCCCGAGAAGGGACATGCCACTGCTTCTGGGAGCCGCTTGAAGTAAGCGCTGCTCGGAACCTGCACGCCTGAGCCTCTCCCCATGGCCCAACCCCCTGCCCAAGCCCTGATCCCCCTCCCGCTCTCCAAACCCCTCGATCCCAGCACGGAGCACCCTGCTGCACCCCAAACCTCTCATCCCCAGAGCCTGCACCCCCAGCCGGAACCTGCACCCCTTCCCGCACTCCTGATCCCCCTCACGCCCTCTGAATTCCTCGGTCCCAGCCCAGAGCACCCTCCTACACCCCAAACTCCTCTTCCCCAGTCCCACCCCAGAGCCCACACCCCCAACCAGAGCCCTCACCCCCTCCCGCACCCTAACCCCAAATTTGTGAGCATTCATGGCCTGCCATACAGTTTCTATTTCCTGATGTGGCCCTCAGGCCAAAAAGTTTGCCCACCCCTGCTGTAGAGGGTAACACATGAAACAGGGTAGAAGGGATACAAGATACATATAAATAGGCTAACAGGAGTTATACTGTAAAGAGAAAAAAATTGCTAAACGCTAGTAGTTCAATGAAATGTTAAGGGGAGCTGAATACGAATTAGCATTCAGTACAGCAAATATCTACAAGCTGTGCCTAAATGGGAGCTGCACTGGAATTTGACTTGTGTTCTCAATGGGACATTCCTCCCTATTAAACTGAGTGTAGCCATATGATGCATTGCAGAACTCTGTGGGCTGCATTTGTCCCATAGGCCATATTTTGGCCACTTCTGCTCTAGTGCACACAAAAAGGGAAGGGAAAGAAATATATCATAGCAACACAGTTTCTACTTTGCATAATGTTGTGTGGAAGGTTGTTTTTTTATGAGAGTATCCAGTTTTGAAAGCTCATTCTTTAATCTTTCCCTGTTTGCTGTAGAGGATGTTGATAAGGTGGTTCTGCACTTTCTTTGAGAGCGTGTGGCACAAGCTGTCAGAATGGATTTTTTACCTTCAGTCCTTTTGGTATGATGTCCATGTGTTTGCATTTGGAAAGGAAGATGATGTCTGTCTGTATCTGTATGAGTTTTTTCATGAAGTTGATAGATTTCCACTCCATAAGGCTAAATTCAGTGCTTTGCATAATGTTGTGTGACTGAATGCATCCAATGAAGTGAGCTGTAGCTCACGAAAGCTTATGCTCAAATAAATTTGTTCGTCTCTAAGGTGCCACAAGTCCTCCTTTTCTTTTTACAGTTTCTACTGAGTCAGTTGATAATAAATCAGTGGGGTATTTATGTGCCATTGTCATGATACTGTAATAAGGAATATATAGACTTAATATACCAGGCACAAATTAGAGAAAAGAAATACAGTAGACATTTGAACAGATTTGGTATTTGACCTCGATGGTAAAACTATAAGAAATTAAGTGCATATGTTTTTCTGGACTTGGTGTGTTCCACAGTTTCAATTCATCAAAATAATAGCAGATAGAAGAAGTTGTATCCGATGAAGTGAGCTGTAGCTCATGAAAGCTTATGCTCAAATAAATTTGTTAGTCTCTAAGGTGCCACAAGTACTCCTTTTCTTTTTGTTTTTAACGATTTACTTCCCTGAAAACAAAACAAATCAAAGGTCAATGTTTCAGCCAGCAACAGCTTTCCTCAGGTCTTGTGTTTCTGGCTGAGATGTCACTTGATTTGTTTTGTATGAAGGAATTACATCTTTAAAAATGACTGAATATATTTGTTATTAGTTTGCTGAACTTAAGCTGTGGAACAGAATGCAGCAAGTCATGCATTTGGACTGCTAATGAACAACTGATGGCCCTTAAGGGTCACTGACTCTCCTTGCTGAACCACTTAAAATTAATGTTAAGTTACACTATTGGAAGCGACTAGAACAAAGAATTTATTAACTTTTTTGGATGAAATCCTTAATGTACAGTAATAAGAGTAAAGTAAACAAGTTTATTAGATGGATTAATAGACTGCAATACAATGAAGTACTGGTTAACTATACAGAGGTTTGAAGTATTACTCACTCACAGTAAAATTGTAACTGTACATTGTAGGAGTAAGAACACATACTTGAAGACTGCATGATAAAAAGGACACAGAGAAAGGGAAGGATGTACTGTTAGAGATCTCTTTTTATCAGTCATTTGACCAAATCTCTGATTTCCAATGAGTTAGAGCTTATTAATCACTATAATTAGAGCTTCAGTATAAAGACCCTTGTGATTTGTGATATTTTACTGAATTAATTGAAATCATAATGAATTTCTGACTGGGGTTTAAATTGTCGTTGGTAAGTGTGCAGACATAATGAACTGTGGAAAGGCTGTAACTGCAAAAAAACCCCAGTTACCTACCTTTTGTAACTGTTGTTCTTCGAGATGTGTTGCTCATGTCCATTCCATTCTAATTGTGTGCGTGCCCACGTGCCGGCCGTCAGAGATTTTTGTCTTAGTGGTTCCCGTACGGCCGGCTGTGGTGCCCTGTAGAGTTCCGCGCTCATGCTATGGTATATCAGGTGCTGCCAGCCGACACCCTCTCAGTTCCTTCTTGCTGACAGCTCCGACAGAGGGGCAGGAGGCTGGGTAATGGAATGGACATGAGCAACACATCTCGAAGAACAACAGTGATGAAAGGTAGGTAACCGTTTTTCTTCTTCGAGTGCTTGCTTGTGTCGATTCCATTCTAGGTGACTCGCAAGCAGTATCAATGGAGGCGGGCTCAGAGTGCACCGTCGTGGGAGCTTGTAGCACTGATCTGCCAAAGCCAGCGTCATCTTGAGCCTGCTGGGTCAACACATAGTGTGATGTGAACGTATGAATGGACGACCATGTGGCGGCCCTCCTGCTCTTCTGTACTTAGCCATGCAGCAGCCACACCATCAGGTGCAGCAATGCCAGGTTCGGTTGCAGCAGATTGCTGTGGTTCTGGGACAGCAGATCTGGCTGGAGAGGTAACTGCAGCAGGTCAGTCACCGAAAGACTCAGCAGCATGCCGAACCAGTCCTGGCAAGGCCAGGGCTATGAGGATGACAGATGCTTTGTCTTGCTTTACCTTTAGCAGGACCCTGTGGATAAACGGCATGGGCGGAAAGGCATACATCAGCGTTCCTGACCATGGAGGTAGGTGGGCGGCCACCAGATGGATGGCATGCCACACGCAAAATTGTCTGTGAGAACCTGCACCACCTTGCCTCTCAGGTGGGGAAAGAAGGCCTGACAGGCCAGGCGCACCACCTTGAGCTCCCTGACGTTGATATGAAGGGCTATATTATACTGCAGCCAGTGGCCCTGGGTGTTGAGCTTACCCAGGTGGGCCCTCCAGCCCAGGACCGACGTGTCCAAGACTCCGGTGAGCTATGGTGATGGGGACACAAAGGGAACTCCCTGCAGCACTGACTTGGGGTCCAGCCACCAGTCCATGGACAAGAGGACGTGGTTCGGTACCGTGACCACTCGGTCCAGGGGGTGTCTGCTGGGAATGTAAATCATTGCCAGCCATGTCTGCAGAGGTTGCAGATGAAGCTGGGCACGACTGACCACGTATGTGCATGCTGCCATGTGGCCCATCAGCTGCAGGTACGTGTGGGCCGTGGTGATCGGATGCCTCCTTACGTGGACAATGAGATCTAATGTGGCCTGAAAGCGTGCTTCCAGAAAGATGACCCTGGCTCGTGTGGTGTCGAGAACTGCTCCGATAAACTCTATTTGTGGGACTGGCATTACCATGGACTTTTCTATGTTTATTAACAGGCCCAGGTTGCTGCAGGTGGAGTGCACCAGATCGAGGTTTCTTTGCATCTGCTCCGGAGACCTGCCCTTGATGAGCCATTCGTCGAGGGATGGAAAGATCTGGACCCCCGAACATCTGAGGTAAGCTGCTCCTGGCGTCAAGCATTTCATGAACACCCTGGTGGCCGAGGACAGGCCAAAGGGTAGCACTGTGAACTAGAAGTGACGCCCGGCCACTATGAAAAGCAGGAAGTGTCTGTGTCCTGGGAATATGGAGACATGGAAGTAAGTATCCTTTAAATTGAGAGCGGCATACCAGTCCCCCGGATCAGAGAGGGAATAATGGAGGCCAGGGAGACCATGCGGAACTTCAACTTCCTGAGAGACTTGTTGAGGCCACGTAGGTCCAGGATGGGTCTGAGGCCCCGCTTGGCCTTTGGAATTAGGCAGTATCGGGAGTAGAATCCTCTTCCTTCTATATCCTGAGGAACCACCTCCACAGCCTCCAACTCCAGGAGCTTGTTGACTTACCGAACCAGGAGTTGTTTGTGAGAGGGGTCCCTGAAGAGGGACGGGGAAGCAAGGGGCAGGAAGGAGAGGTTTCCAAAAACTGCAGGGTATAGCCTCGAGCTACTGTGTCCAGGACCCAGTGGTCTGACATAACCCGTGACCAGGTTGAGCGGTTGGGAGAAAGGCAGTTGAGGAAAGGATGGGCAGAATCCGTCTGGATGACTGGGGCATCGCTACCGAACACACCTTCAAAACAATCACTTTTGGCCCCTCAGGTACTTAGCGGGTCTGGGCTTGGCAAGTGAGTGGGAGGAAGAAGGGAGGTGATGGCTAAACTCAGCGTCCCTTCTTCTTACAGATCCCTGATGGACTTGCCAAGGTCTCGACGGCAACGGAGGCCAGAATGGCTTTCTGGCAGACTGCGGGGTATGCATGCCCAACGAGCGAAGGGTAGCCGTAGTGTCCTTCAACCCGTGTAGTCTGGCATCCATCTGATCAGAGAACAGCCCAACTCCGTCAATGAGGAGGTCCTGAATTGAGGCCTGTATCTCCTGGGAGAGGCCCGCCGTCTGGAGCCAGAAGCTGAGTCGCATGACCACAGCCAATGCGACCACCCTCGCTGCTGAGTCCCATGCCATCTGCAGGGAACATTTGGCTGCCGTGGTACCTTCCTTAACCAGGGTGCCAAACTCCTGAGCCTGACCCTCAGGAAGGAATCCTGGAACTTTTTAAGACTGTCGCAAAGATCAAAATTGTATTGGCCCAGCAGGACCTGATGGTTCACCACCCAGAATTGTAGGCTAGCTTTTGAATAATTTTTTCTGCCAAATAAATAGAGATTTTTGGCTTCTTTATTTTTGAGAGTAGAGGCAGTGGGAACCTGCTTGTACTTTTCGTTGGCTGCAGACACAACCAGCAAGCCCGGGGGTGGGTGGGTATAAAGGTACTCAAAATCTTTGGTTGGCACAAAATATTTTTTCTCGGCCCATTTTGTGGTGAGCAGGACTGAGGATGGAATCTGCCACAGTGACTTGGAAATCTTGAGGATCCCGTCGTGTATGGGCAGGGGGTCCCAGGCAGGCGTGGAGGCTGAGAGGACATTGAAAAGGATGCTCAGTCATCTCTGCACCTTAAGCCCCAAGTTCTCGGCCACCCACCACAGAAAGGCTTGATGTTCTCTAAAGTCTTCCAGGGGGCTAGCCCAGGAAGGTCCTGCGGGGCCCAATCCTGTCGTTGAGACTGGGCGATGGGCTGAACTGAGCCTCTGTGCCAGAGGAACAACCTTCTAGTTATCAGGGAGGAGCTGTCAATGCCTGAGTCTGTTTACTGGTCAGAGCAACCGGTGATTGCTGGCCAGGCTTAATTGACCAGTGACTGTATCGGGGAGTGTGGTCCTGGTGTTGGGGAGATCAGTGTTGGGGGGACCGGTGTCATGGAAACCAGCAATAAGATGGGCAGCATTCCCATGGTGCCGACAATTGGGACCAACGTCTAGAGGTAGATCAGTGAGAGGGTGAATGATGTTGGTCATAGTATGGGGAGCATCGACCCTGTACCAGACAGTAGTGCCAAGGAGACTGGGAGGAGAGTCAGGGTGACCGAAGACGAGATTGGTACCTGTCTCTGGATTCTCTATGCAGTGGAGATCGATGTTTCTTGTCTGGTGACTGCCGGTGCTCCCACGCCCCTTGAGGGGTCTTAGCGGCAGGCTTGCCTTCTTGGTGAGCCTTAGCCTGTTCCTGAAGCACCAAGGTGGAGACCTGAGCTCTCTCAGTGCCTGGGCTTGGGATGACGATGGTGCAGGCAGGGTTGTGGGTCCCATACCGCTCTTAGGAGTCGGTGGTGGAACTTTAAGGGGGCTACGAGCCCCAGTCGTGGAGGCACGCTTGCGTGGCTCCGGAGAAGGGTGGCAGGCGGACCTGGGCCCTTTGCTGGATGACCCCTGGCCCTTCTTGCTCGGTGCTAGAGACAGCTTTTTAGCTTTTTCTTCGATACTGGCAATGGCGAACAGTGCCGGGAAGAGCCAGGTGCCGGTGATGCACTGTGCATGAAGACTGGGGCACTCGGTGCGGCCTGCGTGAAAGGCTCGGAAGCTGGACAGAGGGCAAACTCCATCTGGAGAGCCCTGAGGTGAATATCCCTCTCCTTTTGGGTGTGGGGCTGAAAGTTCTTGCAGATCCAGCAATGCTACTTGATGTGTGACTCCCCCAAGCACTTAAGGCAGCTGTTATGGTGGTCACCCACAGGCACAGTCCTGCTGCAGTCCGAGCAGGGCTTAAACTCAGGAGCCCGCGGCATGCCCCGCCTGGGTCAAGGTCCCTGCTGTGACCCTAACTATCTAACACTTAACAACTACTTAACACTATCAACAATGTACAAGAGGCCCGAAGGCCCGAAGTCCAAGAGACGAAAACTTCTAGCTCTTGTCAAGCAAGAGAGGCACTCTGACTGACCGCCATAGATGGTAAGAAGGAACTGAGAGGGCATGGGCTGGTGATGCCTGATATACTGCGGCATGAGCGCTGCACTCGAGAGGGTGCCACAGCTGACCCTACTGGTACCACTAAGGCAAATATCTCCGACAGCCACACACGTGGGTGTGCGCACACCTAGAATGGAATCGACATGAGCAAGCACTCGAAGAAGAATCCCCAAACCCTGTAACCTCACCACCCAATATATTAATAAAAACAATGAGGAGTCATTGTGGCACCTTAGAGACTAACAAATTAATCTGGGCATAAGCTTTCGTGGGCTAGAACTCACTTCATAAGATGCATGGAGTGGAAAATATAGGAGCAGGTATAAATACATAAAAAGATGGGAGTTGCCTTACCAAGTGTGAGGTCAGTCTAATGAGACAATTCAATTAACAGTAGGATGCTAAGGGGGGAAAATAACTTTTGTTGTATTCTCTTCGCAAAAGAATAAATGGACACAAATCTGACATCAGGAATTATAACATTAAAAAACCAGTAGGAGAACACGTCAATCTCCCTGGTCACTCAAAAACAGGCCTAAAAGTGGCAATTCTTCAACAAAACAACTTCAAAAACAAACTCCAACGTGAAACTGCAGAACTGGAATTAATTTGCAAACTGGACACCATCGCATTAGGCCTCAATAAAGACTTGGAGTGGTTGGGTCATTACAAAACCTAAACCTAATTTCCCCCTACTGTTACTCACAACTTCTTGTCAACTGTTTGAAATGGGCCACTCTCATTACCACTACAAAGGTTATTTTTCCTCCCTTGGTATCCTACTGTTAATTGAATTGTCTCATTAGACTGACCTCACACTTGGTAAGGCAACTCCCATCTTTTCGTGTATTTATACCCGCTCCTGTATTTTCCACTCCATGCATCTGTTGAAGTGGGTTCTAGCCCACAAAAGCTTATGCCCAAATAAATATGTTAGTCTCTAAGGTGCGACAAGGACTCCTCATTGTTTTTGCTGATACAGACTAACATGCCTACCGCTCTGAAACCTGTCACCAATCTATCAATGTAACCTGTCCCAAACTGCTAACAGTAGTGCACATTTAAGACATCAGAGTGGCACAATAACATTCTCTTATAGTTATGTATTCAGAGAATACATTAACATGATGTTTTTAGATAGCTTCTCTGTCAGTATTACTGAAGCACATTAATTTGCAACCATTTAGGTTCTCATGGAAGTCTACTGAGCATGCGTATTGTATTTTTGGGTGAAAACAATATAATACATCTGAAGGCGGCTTTGCTGCACATGCATAATTAATCCAGCTAATTCACCTTTGTAAGGTGTGCAAGTATTTAACAGCGCAGAAAACTGTGGGGTCCTGGTCCATGGCTAGTTGCCCAGATGCTACTAATAAATAATAAATGCAATGAAGGTTCCAGTGGAATCCTTGTCTCAGTCATTGTGGAACTTGTAAGGGGGGAAGAGACTAGGAAAAGGATTATGCCTGCTTTGAAGGATGTGGCTGAAGAAGCCCAGCGCTGATGCAGTTTAGGAGCTCTGCAGAGAGTGGAGACAAAAGTGCTTTCTCAAGTACGAAGCATCTAAGATTTATAGGAGAGGGCTTCTCTCTTGCAGACTTCCTAAAGCATACAGGAAACGACTGGAGCATCTTGAAAAATCTAAAGTAGGGGAAGGATCCTGATGTCATCCCCAGATACAGATCTCCTACAATCTTCATAAAATGGGCTCCTTCCTGATTCTAATGGGAGTTCTGCTTGAATAAGGACTGAAGGATCAGGCACAATGTACTAGTTTTTCCTTGGCAAACTGAATGCCAGAGAAGCATTCTAAAATGAGACTGATGAGAAAATCCTGTTCTGGAGTGAGTGTACTGAAAGCTGGAAGAAGAATAACCATCAGTATGATTTCTCTTTTTTAGATTGAAGTTGGGCCTGGAAGAAACTTCAACAGACCCAATTCTGCTTTGCCATCATTATGAATTCAAATTAGACTATGAACAAAATAGGAACCTGAAATAAAGTAGATTTACAAGAAGCCTGATTTAAGAGTTTCAGTGACACAAATATATATATAATTACCATTTTACTGGTTTAGAATTAAGTAGTTTAAGCCTGGATAAGGGTTTCACCAAAAAATTTAGAAATGCTGATTTCTCTTTGACAAAGGTTCTATTGCAGGGCACAGGTGATCTGATAGAAGCACTTCTGGGAGTCTACAGTATTTTAATAATACCACAGCAATTTAAAAATACTATAATACTGGGCATATTCTAACTTAATAAAAAAAGTGATTCTGAAGTTCTACCAATAAAATTACATCAAAAAATTACTGAAGTCCTGAAATAGCATTTTTTTAAAAAAAACAACTGGTTATTTCACAGGATGCCAACATGGTTCTGGTCTGGGTGCATGAGTCAAATCAGATGACAGAGCCAGATGAAGTGACTTAGTCATTAGGATTTATAAATGCCATCCAGTGCCATCTCAAGTTGTATGCCATTTATAAAGTACCTATCATTGCAGTGTCTAATCACCTAAGGTGAATGTACGGTTATCTCAGCCTACATGCACCCACCTTGGTCCCATTCCTTCTCAAACTGGACTCTACAAATCCTCAGATATGAAATCCTCAACACTATAAACATTTTCTCCTTTTCATTCTGCCCTTGAAGGATTAATGCTTCTCTTATTTTATAATCATTACAGCTGCTCTCAACCTGAAGAAGGTATATTGGTGCTAGGAATGAGAGAAATCAAGGGAGGCAGTTGCAAGAATGAACTGACTTGTGCTATTTTCTGTAATCATTGCAATCTCTCTTACAGGAGCAGGGCTTTAATACCTAACTCCAACTAAATTTCTCCTCTCCAATTGGCACTGCAGATCTCTTATCTGCAATGCAGACTTCTATTGTACATTCTGCAATTGTTCCACATACTAATCTCCAGTTGACATCAATGGGACTAGTGTTTGCGGATCAACTGCAGAATTTGAAAAAGGGATTCTAAGAGAGGAGGCTAATTTCATCCTCATTGTGTAAACACAGAAGTACAGTGGGTACATTCACGGTCCTTCTGTTTTACAAGATTGTGAGAGGTTCTTTATAATTAAAATGGCAAGTACCACTGGAACCATCATTATCTCTAAAAAGTGAATGAATGTTTTAAGTACGGCTCTTCCACACAGTGCACATGGAGATAAGTTGTGCTCCAAGAAGAGCAGCAGAAGCAGGCATAATTGCTCCTGGGCTTTTTTGTGGGCAAAGGTATACAATCTACTCTATCCGCTAGGATGGAACTGATTTCTCCCCCTAGTGTCAGAGTCCAACTCTGGTGCAGAGAGGAGCAAGGGCCATGACCCCCACCCCTTTTTAGTATCTTACTCCTTAGTAGCAGAGTGTACGCAGCACAGGAATGTCTACTGTGCAGAATGGTGAAGCTGAAGCTGCTTCTTGTGGGCTCCTCTGCCCCAATGCAGCCACGCTGCTCAGAATCCCGTCAATTATATTTAAGTACTGCTAGAACAAGTTGACACTTTCAAAGAGTCAGAAAAGTTGTAAGGGCACCCAATGTATGTTTTAGTGTCCAACCTTTGTTTGGGTGGCCGTTTCCTTTATCTCAAAGGATACTAATTGTATGGAGAATCAATAAAATTAAAGAACACCGTAAAGGTCAAGGTATAGTAATATAACACTGTAGATAGTGGAACGTTTAATAAGAAGGTGGCTCATAAGTTTCATTTGGGTCCTTTATTTTTAAAGGCGAGAATAGAAAATTGCAAAATGTTAATCCACACAGGCGGAAATTGTTTTAAAAATGACACAAACTTCATTCTTTCTCCACACTATAATCTTTAGTTCCTCCTCACAAGTTACCCTAGGGCAGTGGTGGACAACCTCTGGTCCATCAGGGTAATCTGATTGTGGGCTGCAAGACATTTCGCTGACGTTGACCGTCCGCAGGCACAGTCCCCCGCAGTTCCAAGTGGCCGCAGTTCGCTGTTCCCACCCTAGGGACAGGATTTTCTGATTCTCCAACTAAAATGTGTTGTTGATGATGTTACACTGCAATTGTGGGGCTTTATTTCTGAGGAACAGAGACACATCACCAGTGGAGAACTGCTGATGGAGACAGAACTAGAACTAGCATTTTTGGGTGAGCCTGCAAAATAATTTTTTGTCACCTCCCCAAAATATAACTGATTCCAGGGCACGATAATCACACTGCTATGCATGGGGCTGCCTAAGTGAGATGATTTCTTGACTGCCTGACTCAGACTTAACTGAATCATTTTATATAAAACATATGTGTGTGCTGGGTTCCTGGGGAGTGAAGGGGGGAACCTTTATTGCTCCCTCAACTGCCCATTGCTGCAGTAGAGCTTCGCTGCTTGTTCCTTTCCAACCTAGTGATTGATTTATATTGTCAAGGCCATCTTTGCTGGGAAAAAATGTTACAAACCTTTTTTCTTCACAAATGCTGAATTTTTCCTCTAAAATTCTAGTTCCCCAATTCAGGGGGGCCTCTGGTCCTGAACTTCTCACGACCTAAAAGCCGACACTTACAGAGTTCTCACAAAAAATATTTGTTGCTTTTGTCTCAAAGATTTAAAAGTATATTAGACAGACATCTGGATGTTCTCCAAAGTGCAAAGTCAAATAATGGTATATACTAGAAAGGATTATTACACCAAGACTTACACGTTCTCCTTTGGGACCTCTGTCACCTGCTCTTCCCATCTGACCCTGAAAATAATTTTTTTTGAAAATGTAAAATACCTTGCTTAACAACTTGATTATACATTAATTTATTAACACAGCTGAAAGTAACTGTCTAGGACCAACAGTTACATTACCTGTGAAATATGAAATATATTAACATTCCAAATTATAAAAGGAGTACTTGTGGCACCTTAGAGACTAACAAATTTATTTGAGCATAAGCTTTCGTGAGCTACAGCTCACTTCATCAGATGCATCTGATAAAGTGAGCTGTAGCTCATGAAAGCTTATGCTCAAATAAATTTGTTAGTCTCTAAGGTGCCACAAGTACCCCTTTTCTTTTTGCGAATACAGACTAACACGGCTGCTACTCTGAAACCATTCCAAATTATGTTTTCCTACCTGAGGTCCTGGCAATCCATCTTTTCCATTTATTCCCTATAAAGAGAAAACTATGTTTTAACAATTTACTATAACCGCAGGTAAATAAATGCGTTAAAAAATAAGAAACAGGCAAGAAAAACTTTTAGATCTGTGATGGCACTAATAAATATTTGTAAAGATAAATAGCTGAGTCAGACATTTGTGTTTTGGTGACGGCTGAAGTCAAGTGTAAAGAGCTGGAAGATGTGACGGACAAGAAAGTTTGAGCTTAAACTGCACTGCCACAACATGCTAGATTGGAGATGAGGAGGTAAAATAACATCTTAGTCAACACTTTATTCTATGATGATGCAATTTTGAAAGACAACTGAATTTGGAATTCTGCAAGTCAGAGTCGGTTTTATGGATGTGGGGGAAAATTATTGTTGACCCTATCCCATCCCAGTCTGCGGCAAGATCTATGCACTATATGCAACATAGGCAAGAGCGGTAACGCAAGAGGCCTACAGGCCTGCATCCTGTAAGACTTAGCTTAAGCTAAGCATTTGCGTATGCTGGGCAGTGGCATTTGACCCGGATAACGGACTAGGCCAACCTCTAGCTAGAAAAAAGCTAAAGTTCCTAGCTGTCCATTATATGCAATCCCCCCGCAACCCTGCAAAAGCCCTTAGATAAGACGCTGCCACAATCAAACCGCAGATCTTGATAATAACAAAGTGCATCAGCACAGTACTAATTATGAAACAGTTTTATTTTATCTCCTTATAAGGCTTTACTAACAATGCTTGAGTGATAAAAATAAGGAAATGTATCATTTGGCTTGGATTTGTAACCTATATAAGACTGGTATTATAGGGGCAGGACAGAGAGAGACCAGGGTGGTACCTGTGTGTGACCATCTCTGTTTCCCTCTCCCTGCATACTTGTATTCAATAAAAAACCTCAGACTGTTTGAACCAAACAGATGGTGTGACTTGTTTTCCACACCATGGATATGGAACTGGATGGAAATGTTCCCAATTCTACACATGCACTAACATATGGCACACATTGCTCTTATTGTAGCTATTGGCCCTTAATTGCTGCAACATTTCAGAGAACAGATGAAAAGGGAAGTTGAAGGTAAAGCTATAAACCAACCTAAGTGCCCATTGTTCTAAATAACCCGGAAATATTTGAATTAAGTTTGTGATAAATACAGACCCCTCTCCACACAGTCACAGAGGGCCCCAGATGCAGCAGAATCAGTGTGGTTCTGCTGAGTGAGAAGGAAGAATTTGAGGAATATGCACATGGAGAGTATTTTCCTTGCACACTGTAAATGCAATTCCTTGAGGACTATGCATTTGCTCATACAGTAAATTGACTGAGGCAGGGAGAGGGATCATGCTGAGGGAGATGAGGAATAGATTTCTCTCTCTCTCTCTCTGGAGATCTCCTAAATTTTATCCCCAGTGGCAATGGCAGTCACTACTACAGCTTTGGGGCTGCATTAATGAATGTAGAGTTTCAGACGACGTTTTAAACTGGGTAAATTTGACGTGGAAGAAAGTAAAGTAGAATAAGTACAGGTTCTATACAGGTTTTATAACCTTGCTCACTTACTTCCACATTGCCCAATTTAAAAAATGATATTCTTAGTTATAAATGCCAGCCCATCAGACTCAGCCTAGGCTCTCAAAACCCAGCCATATTCTTTCTACCAAGCTGACCACTTATAAAGATTCTGAATCAGAGCTTAGCTCAAAATATTTTGTTAATGAGGTGCTAAAGTAACAGGGAGGCCAGCTCATCCATTATACCTGTATTGACTGCAATGCCAAGAGGAATAAAATCTGTTTCTATGTTAAAGAAAGAAAATATAACCCTAACAAAACACACACACAATATTTTTACAATTACTCCTCCCTATTAGATTGCAATTTAAATATTGCTATTAGAGTTTTGTTACTTTATGGCTGAATTTGTAGGGTTTAAAGAGATGTTCAATGAACCTGCACCTCTCACTCTGACTCTGTCTGCTCTTGGGCTCGTGAGCACAAATGCAGCATTAGCCACTGGTGACAACTGTATTATTAGATTAATATGTGACATAAAACTACTGTACAGTGTTGCTAACTCTTGCAATTTTATTGTGAGTCTTGTGATATCTGGTGCTTTTCTAGAGTCAAGCAATTATAAGAGAATAATAAGATCCAAGTGAACCCCAAGACTCAAAACCCACAAGGCATGTATATATATTTAAATTCATGTTTTTTACACCCATCTCAACATTTTTGGGGGGCTGGCTCATGATTTTTTTAATGCTTGGGCTTGGCAATACTGACTTTATTGTTACTCCTAACCACCTTTAACTCCATATAACGTTACAACTATTGCTATTTATTTATTATTTAGTAAGAGTCACTTGTGTGCATTGTACTTTACAGAAAAACAGAAGGACAAGTTGCTGCTCCGAGACAGTTAAATATTGTACATAGTGACCCATCTTTATGGTGTCCAGAGGATGAAGCTAGCTAGCTTCCTGGTCCTGCCTGAGACCCTTGGGTACTACCAGAATAGAAATAACTATTATTATTTTTACTAATTAAATGAATTTGAGGCTGTAGGGTCAGATTTTCAAAGGTGCTCAACATACACCAGTTTCTATTCAGTACAATGGCAAACACTGGGTAAAGACACTTTTTGAAAATTTGACCTCTTCATTTAGGTGAAGCCCCATTTTCTATATGAATTCCTGGATTAACATCCCTACTCAAACAAACAAACAAACTAACAGCCCCCCGCCAGGGGATCCTTTTTGTCAACAGGATAATTACCAATGACAATCCCAACCCCCATCCAGCATGAACTTGGACCTGCATGACCAATGCCTGGTTCTACAGCACCAGATGTTCATTTGAGGTTACCTCTCCATATATTATCAGGGTCAAATCTATTTATTTTGTAATCTCTGACAAGGCTGATTGGAGCACATGAAGGGTATGTCTATGCTTGGAGCTGGGGTTGTGATTCCAAGCTCAAGGAGACAATATTTGAGCTAGTGTACTAAAAGTAGAGTGTAGTCACAGCAGTGCAGGCAGCAGGAGGGGTTAGCCACCACTAGCCTATACTTATCGGAGACACTAGCTATATGGTTAACTACTTACTGGTATTCCAGATTGCCCTTCTGGCCCAGGAAAGCCGATGTCTCCTACAGGGCCTCTTTCACCCTTAAATGAGACAAAAAACACACACATATATAAAATCTTCCATTTTATATTTAGTATGCAGGAATGGCAACATAATAAGCCAGAGTTCAAACATGCACTCACTGGTTCCCCTGGCATTCCTGGTGGTCCTGGAGATCCAGTCTTTCCCTGTGGAGGGAGACCAAAAAGAAACATTTAAAATCTAAATTAACAGACCTAAAATATCCATGAATGAAATGAAACAGAAAATATTATGCTTATTTGGTCAAAATATTCATGTAATCAACAGTTCACTAAATGCTTTCAGAGACCTTTCAGAAGTATTTTGTAAGAAATGCTTTAAAACACAGTTGTTTATTTTTGTTTCATATTTATCCAATTCCTTGTCCAAATACTGCTTAGTTTAGCCTAATGAAAATCACTCTCCAAGTCATCTTATTTTCATCCCAGAGAATCCATGCAGACACGGGAGCAGTACAGCATCTTCATTCCTTCCTGTCCATGACTTGTTGCTCCCTTAAGCCCAGCCTGCTCATGTCCCTGCACACATCCCACTATCTAGTTGGTGGTCGGCTTTCAGATCTCACTGACATTGATTGTGTTTGGATTATTTTTCTTTGGCATCCTATCATTTGTTTTCCTCCTGCAGTGTCCTCATCTTCATAATCTTTTCAATTTGGGGCTAATCTCATACCCTCATTTCACATCCTACTCTCCTGTCAATGTCTTTAAATCATTCCTCTTTACACCTGCCACTTTTCAAAGAACTCTCACCTTTACTGCCTCCAGCATTCTGATGTCTGTTTCATTTAAGGCAGCTGCTTCCAGACCATAGAATAATAGTGTGAGTACAGTAGTCTGATAAATTTTCATTTTGGTACCAAATGTAATGTTTTTTTCAGTCCATGATTTCACCAATTTCTGTGCAGCACTTTTGGCTAAGGCACATCCCCTTTTAAACTCATCCTTGATGCAACTGTTGGCCCTGATCGGGCTTCTTAGATACACATAAGATTCTACTTGTTCTACAACTCCCCTGCTGCATTTCAACACTTTATCTATCGTCCATTTTCCAAAATGAAACCACTTCTTCCTCTTGGCATTTATTGTAAGTACAAGTTGACTACACCAATTTTCCGAGGTAGTGAAGAGTATCATCATTAATTCAAAAGTGTCCATCCGCTGTAGGACACCATCTGCTTAAGGTAAGGAGCCTAATTTATCGTACCCTCCAACTCATCTAACATTTAATTCCATCTGGTCACTCATCAGTTCCTAACACATGATTCATGATTAGACCTGTACTAACTCTGTATCTACAGCAAAGAGTTCTGATACCCTGCTTTAGCTGAAACAGTTAATACCACACATGTTCTTCCTTTGTCCCCCACTACTTACCATACTTACCATATAATGAAGGGGCATGCTGAAGCAGGCATTTC
This sequence comes from Caretta caretta, assembly GCF_965140235.1. Lineage (NCBI taxonomy): Eukaryota > Metazoa > Chordata > Testudines > Cheloniidae > Caretta > Caretta caretta. The sequence goes on along the minus strand of NC_134208.1, from coordinate 56,361,029 downwards.
AGAAGTTTAAAAAAATGACATGAACAGCTTGTTTACTCACAAGAAGCAAACAAACACAAAACCCACAAATGTTTTTCCTTCTGATATTTGATAAATACAAGTCAGTAATGGACATAACTCTTTTATTCTAACTGTACTTTTTGAAACAAAACCAAGAGAGCTATGATGATTTACTTCAGTTAAGGATCTGACCCACCGACTGCTGCAGAAGCTTTGGCTGCATAAGGAATGAAGGATTAGCTCTATACAAGTGGAAGCCCTGGAGTTTTTTTTAGCTTCTTCGTATGAGCTTCTCTAAAACTCTTACTCAGAAAACAGCTTAAAATACAAAGATATTTAATGTCCCCAAGTGGAAAAGAAGTGGCTTTCCCAGATTCTAGGGAATGAATTCCAGTCAAACTGGACCAATCTCCCCTAAAGTAAGATATCTGGAAAAACTCCCAATGTTCTTCCCAGACTAATAAACTATAATGATTCTGTTATAGACCTTTCAATTTATGAATGAAAATTGTTTAGTATAAAATGTTAAAGCAAATACTTTATTTTACAGGCCTTCATAGAATCACAAGTAATGGCATGCTTTACATCAGAGATGAAACAAACTCGTTAAATATTTCGTATCCAGCCAGAATTGAGAACAATACTTTACATTGAAACATGACTTGGGACATAACCACTGAGAAATCCACAGAGAATGAACAGTTATATAAGGGCTTTATGTCTGTCCTGGAGGTAGCAGAAGCCATGGATTCCGTGACTTTCCATGATCTCTGTGACTTCTGCAGTGGCCAGTGCAGCTGACCCCAGGGTCGCGCAAACAGCTGGCTCGGGAGCCAGCTGCTCAGGTGGCCCTGGGGACAGCCACAGCAGCTGCTGCTGGAGAGGCTCTGCAGCCAGCCACTCGGGCGGCCCCGCAGCCAGCAGCACTGGCTGCAGCTGGAAAAGCCCCAGGGCCAGCCATACAACTGCTGCTCGGGCGGCCTGGGGCAGCTGGCCCTGGGGACCGCCTAAGCAGTGGCCGGTACAACTGGCCACGGAGACTGCCTGAGCAGCGGCTAGTGTGGCTGGCCCTGCGGACTGCCCGAGCAGCAGTCCCCAGGGTGGCCAGAGCAACTGCAGCTCTAGAGCAGTGGAGCTGCAGGTTTTTGCTTGGAGCTGAAGCGGAGCCAGAGCACAGCTCCAAAGCCTTGCTTTTTACTTATTTTAGAGGACCTTAACTAAATTGAACTGCTTAATCTTGGTGTTCTTCACTTATTGGAACAGTAGCTAATGGAAACAATGTACAGATATCCACTATCTTTTTAAATTCATGATACACATTCACAATTAAAAAACAGTTCCTGAACTGGTTAGGAGCTTCCCAAATTTAATAGTAATGAGTTTATTTGCATAAACTGAGTGCTGTTATCATACTGCCTGCTGAAAAACTGAGGATATCTTTTTTTAAGCGAACTGAAATTGCAATCTATAGAAAAGTTGCATTTATTTCATGTAGGAAAAGAAATGAACATTTAAAATTTACCTTTACAGTTGTATTTATCTTTACACCTACAACAAAATTTCTGGCTGGTCCCTGTGAGCTTAAATGCCTTTCAGAGACATCTCCTAATGTCAACATATTAGAAATATGTTCAGAGGCCTTTTTATCTCCAAGAATATATAAAATGGCTTCTTCATTTGCCTTTTAATAAACTGAGGAGATTCAGAACAGCCTCATAAACTTTTTGACACAGTATATATAAGCAACCTTGAATTTGGACCTGCATCACATATTTATCTCATTCTCTCCTATCATTTTATGAAAAAGGCTTTGATGTTAAGATTGGAAACTCTGTAGCTCAAGGATCTTGTCTTCATACATGTCTATAAAATTTCTAGCAAACTATTGGTACTCCACAAATAGTAATTAGTAGTGTGGATGAGCATCTTTTAGGCTTTGACATTTTTTTTTCAACTTTTCCCAAGAAATAAACTGTTTCTTTCATGAACATACTCACTGGTAACCCTGGTGCTCCTGGTGAACCAGCAGGTCCCAGATCTCCCTAAGGAAAAGATACCACTGCATTGTAATATTTCCAGCAAATGAGGATACAGAGTCTTCAAACAGTATTAGTTAAAGATCTGATAAGAATAGGAGATGCAGGATTGTTTGAATTCTTATATTTAGTTCTGCCATTGACTCATTTTTGGCACTGAGTAAGTCATATAATCCCTTGTATTTTAGTTCCCTGTCTGCAATGTCATTGTCAAGGTTCCTTTCCCATTCTGAACTCTAGGGTACAGATGCAGGGATCTGCATGAAAACCTCCTAAGCTTACTTTTACCAGCTTAGGTTAAAACTTCCCCAAGGTACAAACTATTTTACCCTTTGCACTTGGACTTCCACTGCCACCACCAAACGTTTATCTGGGTTTATTTTTATTGGGAAAGTGTTGTTTGGAAACGTCTTTCCCCCCAAAATCCTCCCAACCCTTGCACCCCACTTCCTGGGGAAGGTTTGGTAAAAATCCTCACCAATTTTCACAGGTGACCACAGACCCAAACCCTTAGATCTTAAGAACAATGAAAAAACATTTAGTTTCTGAAAAGAAGAATTTTAATAGAAGGAAAAAGAATCACCTCTGTAAAATCAGGATGGTAAATACCTGATTCAAAACATAGAGAATTCCTCTAGGCAAAACCTTGAATCAGGTAAATATCTGATTCAAAACATAGAGAATCCCTCTAGGCAAAACCTTAAGTTACAAAAAGACACAAAGACAGGAATATCCATTCCTTTCAGCACAGCTCAATTTCTCAGCCATTTAAAGAAATCATAATCTAACGCATATCTACCGAGATTACTTTCTAAATTCTAAGACTCCATTCCTGTTCTGTCCCCAGCAAAAGCATCACACAAACAGACCCTTTGTTTTTGCCTTCCCCCAGCTTTTGAAAGTATCTTGTCTCCTCATTGGTCATTTTGGTCAGGTGCCAGCGAGGTTATCCTAGCTTCTTAACCCTTTACAGGTGAGAGGATTTTTCCTCTGGCCAGGAGGGATTTTAAAGGGGTTTACCCTTCCCTTTATATTTATGACAGTCATCATTTGTGTATTTGCCCTTATGTTCAATCAAAAGGATATTCAGGTGAAAGTTAATGTTAAAAATGCTTTAAAATGGACCAGAGTCAAGTATTTGACCAACATGCAGATCTCCAAATAATCCTCATTTATACTCATGGCAGTGACCAGAATTAACAAAGTATAATTCAGTATTGTACGAGCATCTTTTCCTTCTATGTCACCTTAAACTAGTTGGCACTAATACCAACATTATAGCTACATGCAGGGTCCTGTATTACACGGGAAGGGAGTCTAAGAGCATAAGGAGTTCTGAGTTCTACTTCTGCCTTTACTATAGGTTTTTTCTTTGATTCAGGATGCCTCAGTTTCAACATATATAAAATAGGGTTGACGATGGTAATAAGTAACACAACTACGTTACAAGGTACTGTGAGAACACATTAATTGTCTTTAATGAGTTTTGAGACCCTCAGATCAAAGATGCAAGTATAACATACTACAGTAGAGATTGACATTAACTAGATGGTACATCTCAAAGTCTTTTGGGCATTTCATTTGGTGCAGACAACAAGTAAAATACATGTAGCCTTTTGCCATTTTGGGGGCTTCAGAAATGCAGCTCCCAGGAGCTCTCACAGATGGAGAGTAATGCAGAGACTGAGACTGCAGCAATTGAAACAGCTTGGTACGTGCATGAGACCACAACTAATACCAGGGATTGGGACAGAGGAGTCACCAGGCTAGAGACCTGACAGAAATGCCCGGGTAGCCACCTGCAGGCTACAACCACTTCCAAATGGTCGAGGCTGCCCAGCCATGTCCTGCTCATGGACAGGCACTGTGCTCAAGGGATGGGAGTCAGCAGCTGGGTACTGGCTGCTAGTAAGAGTATGAGACAGACCTCCTGGGTTGCTCTCCGTAGAGCATGCAAAAGAACTTCAATTTTCCTGTCAGCCACAAGGGCCTGGCCAATGGGAAACACCCAGCTTCCCAGAGGATGTTCCATCTCCCCTAGGTGTCTGTGAAACAAAGCCACTTCTTCCACCCAACCAATAACCAGTCTTCAGCAAAACCCAAGAGGGTCAGAAGACTTCATAGGGAGAAGATTGTTTGCCAGCCTCACCCATTAGGCCCCCCTTGCTCTGGAAAACAAGGGTGTGACATTATTGACTTGAACTGGGACCATATAGATCATTGTTGCAACCAAGATCCTGTAGTGGCACCAAATCTCATATAAAGGGGGTCAAATGAGGTGTCTAAGACAAGGTTATGGTTTGCTGATTATGATTATGCTGTCTATATGTGTGTATCATTTTTGTAGTGGAAGTTATGAATAGTGCCTTTATACTGTCTGTATTTCAAACTTGTGCTATGCTTCTGGGGGACACCCCAAACAAGTTGGTGTCAGCTCTGCCTATCCTGCTTAATGGCCCATTAAGAACCATCAGTTATACAACTGACCCACTGACAGAAGGCAGACACGCCTGGTGACTCAGCAAGGCATGCAGGGATATGCCTATGGACAGAACTCTGAGGTTTTTCCATGCTATGTGCTGGACAGCTTGTCTTTGGAACAAAGAAAGCAGAGACCACATGGCAAGAGAATATAAAAAGCTGCTGCAGCTCCTCCATCTTGTCTTCAATCCTGCTTCTTACCTTTGGAGGGACTTTGCTACACTGAAGCTTTGAACGAAGGACTGAATGACCCATCCCAGCTGTGGATGTTCTCCAGAGACTTGATTTGAACCTGCAGTTTATTCTATCACTGCTGCAAGCCTGAACCAAGAACTTTGCCATTACTGTATGTAATTGATTCCATTTAACCAATTCTAGCTCTCATCTATATCTTTTTCCTTTTATGAATAAACCTTTAGATTTTAGATTCTAAAGGATTGGCAACAGCGTGATTTGTGGGTAAGATCTGATTTGTATATAGACCTGGGTCTGGGGCTTGATCCTTTGGGATTGAGAGAACCTTTTTTCTTTTACTGGGGTATTGGTTTTCATAACCATTTATCCCCATAACGAGTGGCACTGGTGGAGATACTGGGAAACTGGAGTGTCTAAGGGAATTGCTTGTGTGACTTGTGGTTAGCCAGTGGGGTGAGACCAAAGTCTTCTCTGTTTGGCTGGTTTGGTTTGCCTTAGAGGTGAAAAACCCCAACCTTGGGTTGTAACTTCCCTGCTTTAAGCAATTTGTCCTGAATTTGCACTCTCAGTTGGGTCCCGCCAGAACCAGCATCGTTACAAAGGGAAAGCCAGGGTTGGGGCCACCTGGGATCTGCTCCACCCAATGTGGGATCTGCCTTGCATCTTTAACAAGGAATACTTGGGAAACATCACCTAGATAGACCGAAAAGGATGCCAGGGGCAAGGAAAGCCCTGGTTTGTGTGTGCACAGCCAACTGAAAGCTCATCTGGAATCAAAGTGGTGGTCAGGCCTACAACCTTTACATGATAGTTTCACTGCACAACTCACCTCTGTTCTGTCAGCCTATAGAGCTCCAACACAGCAACAGCATTTACACCAACCACCTGGGACCTGCAGGCAGACTCTGGGATCACACCTATTTATTTGTATAGTCTATGTGGGATTTTGACTGTATTTGCTTATTAGAAGAATGTTTTTATTTCAGGAAGGGTCTGATTGTGGTTGTGAGGTTTAATCTGTTCATTCATTTATCAGTTCCCTTGCCTGTTCCCTTTACCTAATTCCTGTCTTTGCCCCTTCTAAATTAATCATAGCCTTTCTCTTAATAATGTGTTTATTCCTTTTTTAAACTTTGTTAGTCTACAGTTGCTTTTAATTTGTAATGTCCTAGAAGTCACAAGGGTTGCATATTAACTTATTCACCTGGCCATAGCTGGACACACTGTGTACTGAGAATGTAGTTTAGCTTCAGTGACTAGCAAGTTAAGAGTTGAGACCTGCCATCAGTCCATGGATTCAAGAGAATCCAGTGCTCGTTGGTCCTAAACTGGGACACAAAGCCGGAAGAAGGAGCAAGTGGACTCTACCATGCTTGGGGATCAGACATTCTCCAGAAGGGGCTACATACAGACTCATTATAACATCAGAAGTGCAAAACAAAAATGGTTACAATCCACATATTTAAAAATAGCAGGTCAAATCCTACAAGGCAAGAGAGTTTGGGAGCAGGACCGGGCCCACTGGAAGTTGCAGGCACTCAGCATCTCTCTGGATTTGATCCAATCTGCTTACCTAGATTTTTAATATAATTTAAATTAGCCTTCTTTGTATAAGTCATGCATGCAGATAGTCCCAGGGTTACAGTCTCAGGGTTACAGTATTAGCCTATAGCACTATCATTTGGGATCTTTGCCTCAGAAATGCATTTAAAATGGGGCAGCATAACTAGACTAGATGAGGAAGACGATGTTTGGTCAAGGGGAATAAAAGCCAGGCAACATACCTAGGGGCATATCAAAGGGTTTGTGTCTTCTGCTAAGGAGTGCCTTGCACTTTTAATCAGCATTAATCAAGGAAGTAACTTGTTGAATAAAATCAAAGTGGCTGCTCTAATACTAATGGAATAGAATGAATGACTGGTAATGGATGGAAGGCTGACTACACACAGATTGTTTTTCCTGGAAAACTGGGATTTTACATTGATTGAATTGTATTATTTAGACCTAGATTTAAACAGAAAATGAAAAGACAGGTAGGCACACGACATTTCTACATATGCAGACCCAATCTTGCATGCAGCATTCTGCTGCAGATAGACACCATCAACAAGTGAACAGCCTTTTAAATGAAGGAAACATTTCCCTGCCAATGAACACTGTAGATATACAAAAGTAGCAGCAATACCAATGGAAAAGAAGAGAGGATATTTTTCTTTAATGAAGTCGTACCTTTTCTCCTGGAAATCCCTCTAGTCCAGGTAGTCCCATTGGACCTGGTTCTCCCTGTTTGTTTTAAAAGTGTAGTTCAGATTAAAAATTCTGCATTCTGAATGACATAAAAATAGTAATATAGTAAATAAAAGCAAAGCATTCAATTTAAGATTATTTAACAACCAGCTAAATATTCTATTTGCTTTGAGTGAACAGCTTTTGCTATGTGTTGTTTTTATGACCTGATAATTAGAACTATTCCCAGAACAAGTATGTGTTTATTTTCTGATTAATTGTTTCAGTTTTGATTAAGAACCTAATCAGAAAGAATCCCCTCTGGTGTATCTACTTGGTCAAGGTCAGCACTAAACCACTTTCAGTCAATAAAGGGAGAGGTTTGAATGTACGTTGTCAATTAGACAAGTAACATGGGTTGCAAGGTTACTCCAGAATTTGCCTTTTGACAGTCAAAAAAAGATGCGTCTAGGGGCTTCAGAGCAAAACTCTCTTCCCTAAGTAAAGCCTATTCTCCCTAGGGATGTGTAGATCAAGAGCACTCCAGCATTAAGTCTACAAGCTTTGGAAGAAAAGCAAGAAAATGAGTGAGATGATGTAGCAACTACTGAACAGTAATTCAGCTTTACAGACAAGTAATAGTGAGTGCAAAATAAAATAAATAAAGGGGGACATTTACCATTACAAGCTATTTATCTAGCTATCTTGGAGTTTTATACTACTGCCCATCACCATAGTATCTGAGTGCTTTACACGTAAAATCAATAACAAAATCCCAAGCGGATTTCATGGCTTCTCTGTAATTTCTCCCTTTAATGGGGTCAGAACTTTGCTTGGGATATAGAGGTTTTCTGAGGATTTAGGGGGTTGAGAGTGGTTTGGGAATAGAAGGAGTGTTCAAATTCCAAATATTACTTCCGTGGTAAGGCTTTTTCTAGAGATGGTGAGACTTTGGATTCGCCCAATATCTTTTAGAAGATTGTTCTTTACCAAGAGCCCCTCAACAGAGACTGCTTTGTTCCTAGCTTTCACATACTTCATCCTGCGCTTTGTAACCTGCACTGTACTAGAGGAGTGCAGATATCACATGGGTTCATATATTTGGTCTTTGATGTAGCTGGGGCTTCATCCATTAATTGCTTTGAAAATGAGGACCAAAACCTTAAACTGTCATCAGAGGCTGACTTGAGTCTGTCCAGTGGAAGGACTTGTGCACAGGTGTAATGTGTTCTAAGTGACTAGAAACATGGAGAAAGTAGGCAGTCGTTGCATCATCTTCACATTCAGCTTTAGATACAATGAGTTATGTTAATCCAGCCTGGTGGTGACAAATGCATGGATCACCATGGTCAGGTCCTCATATGGAGGAAGGGACATTTCCTAGCAAGCTGGAGGTGCAAGATGGCATTTTTGGAAACTGACTATACCTCACCATCCAAGTTTAATAAGGAGTAAAAGTGGACCCCAATGCTTCACACCACTGTGACACATGAGGGCTGTCTGGCTTCAATGGAAGGTGTAGAAAACATCTTGTCCAGCTTTTCAAAGCATTTCCCTTTTTAATCAGCATCACTATGGTCTTGCCTGGGTTCAGCTTGAGCCAGCTGCTCATCATCCAAGAGCTATTTCATGTAGGCAATCTGAAAGTTTAGGAGTGGCAGTAGGTGTTTCAGCTGACAATGAGATATGTAGGTGAGAGTTACAAGCATGTAATGGTAGTTTTGCCTCCTTTACTGCAGTGGCGCAGTTCTGTAAGTGTGGGTTTGTGCTGCTTTGTCCCTCATGACCATGGTATTTGTGCATTCCTTATACTGTGCTATATTTAACTGCTGTGAGTGGTAAATGTCTAGTTTTTAATGGCACCCACTGCATTATGTTAAATAAATTGGCATCCTTTTGTCTGTGAGAGACGGTGGGAATTGCAACCTATGATGTGGATGGTTTTCAATGTCTCATGTGACTGAATAGTCCAATCTGAGATTTGCAAGATCTTTGGCAGTTATTGCAAATGTATGTATCTTGGTTGGGAGCTGCTTGCTTCCTACGGGCTCTTTAAAAATTTCATATTAAAACTGAAAAAATATTCAATGGTGTCAAAGTACAAACAATATCTACCAAAACCTGGGTATTGCAAAGCTTTTCTGTTTGTTCCAAAAATGTAAATATATGAAATAAAGGTTTTGTGAAAAGGGCAGATTGCAATCTTTGAGGAGAAAGAGCAAAGCATTCAGTGAATCAGCTTTATTATGATAGGTTTTGAATGTGAAGCTATACAATTGAGATGTACTGGCGCTCCAGTTATTATCAACTTCTTGGCAGCTGCAGACAGCCTGATCATATTCTAATTACTATTGAGCATTAATCCCTCATTACACTGTTCCTTAAGAAAACAGTCTTCTGGTTGCTAAATGCTGGTACGATGTGATCACCTCCTGTGAGCAATTTCAATTTTACATGTTACTGCTTTGGACTCAAAATTAAAACATTTTCCATCTTTATTTCTAGTGGGCCTGCTTCAAGTAGTGATTTAATCTCTTGAAATAATACAAATTCTTCATACTTAAATGCCTCTATAGATTACTAAACAGAGAACAAAATCCACAGACAGCTTATATAATGTATCATTGAACATAATTAACATTAACAGCTGTAAAAAGAAATCTATTGACCTGGAGCTGTACCTTTCTCTAGCCTTGGTTATAAAACAAGGTTTTTTAAATGTACTGATAGAGTAACTTCCTGCTCAAGGAGATTACCTGGACTGTCCCACTCACATGGCTGGGACCATACTCTGATATTTTTTTGGGGGGGGGGGGGGGGCTCTTCTGATGATCTATGAAGTCCTCAGTTCCCTAGTAGTCCTCCCACTCCTTCTCAGCATCATCCCCACATCCCAACTCATGAAGACAACACTTGTCAGTATGACTGAAATGACACATTCCAATAAAATATACATACCACAGTACCAGGATCACCTTTTGGACCCTGCAAAGAATGATTTAAAAGGTATTAGAAAATAACTTAACACAATTAGACAAGAATGTGATGTCTTTAACATTACCACAATATATAACAACAAGTGTAATAAAATGGTCATGTAGTGTATTCAGAATCACTACAAGCAGCAATCTTATTTAGTTAAATTTGGGTCAAATCCTAGTGTATGTTATTCCATCGTACAGAGCAGGGCATAGCTCTGTGGCCTGGCTTGATTCTGTGCCACAAAGTGCAAATGATGTCACAAAGGGGAAAGCAGCACCTCATTAGTGGCCACAAAGGGTTTACACAGCTGCCAAAATGATTATGCCCAAGGGTGGGGAGTCTACCTATGGCTATAACATCACAAAGGCACTAACCGTGTGGCTCTTTGGCTCCAAAGGCCACGTGTATGTGTAAGAGGGATGGGGAAGACAGAGTCCACCTTAGACCCACAGGAATACAAAGGGGCAGAATAGCCCAAAGGTTACCACTGCCTGACAGATCTTTTTCAGAGCTCTCACCCAGGATGACAGCAGCACTTATGGGACTCATGGAAATTGAGGGGAGGGATACATCCACTCCATACGACTCCCACATTCTCCTCGTCATCCAGAGAGGTAGGGTAGACAGATGGGGAAATCGAGGCAGAGAAATTAAGAGACTTGTCCAAAGCTATGCAGCGAGTCAGTGACAGCACTAGACTAGAATTAATGAGTTCCTTATTTTCAATACCAAATTTAATGCGCTACAGAACAACACTGTCTCTAAAGATAAAAAGTGAACTATATGTTTTAAGAATTATTACATTACTGCAATATATAGTCCAAGATCAAATTATTTTTGTGCCCAGTTCTGCAACCTATATTCATATTAAACTGCATTTATTCAAGGAGTAGTCCCATTAATTTTAATCAGGGTATTGGCATTTTTTTAAGTACTTTTCAGCAAAATCTAGGGTTGTAATTCTCAATATTTAAATTAAAATTTTAGTCATTCTCTCAGTGTATGCTAGGCTGTTTGTTACACACACTTACAAAATGTGTGTTTTATTATTAATGTGTATCAGTCACATCCTATCTGAGTTGTTTATTCTGACTTTTCAAATGTAAAGTCTTCTGTCACCCAGCTAACAAACAAGTTGCATGCAAGATGCGAAGCTCTCTGTAAATGTTTTACACTAAATATTACAGATGATATCTATTAAATACTTACAGGAGGGCCTGGTGGACCAGGATAAGTAGCAACGCTTACACCTCCCTGGGGAAAGAAAACAATTTTCATTTGTTCCATAAGGCAGTAATCAGGAAAAAACTGTTAAATCATTTAATAAAGAAAAATACCTGTAGTTTATATAAGCTGCTCATTCCATTCCTTTCATTGTAAGGCATACCCTTAAAATATGAAAATATTCAGAAAATATTTTAAAAAAATCACAACTATGAACTATGGAGATGAAATCAATGGAAAAACAGCTTTTCATTCTTTGAATTGCTAGTACACAAAGCCAAAGTACCATTTCCGTTAATGAGTCTTGTGACAGATATGACAACTACTGTTAGGGGGCTTATTCCTTCACCCACTTACTTCCCTGGTCCTTCTCACATGAACAGAGATCAACAATACCCCAAGTCCAAAGGTGCAAACAATTCGATGTTTATTGGGGTGAACTTCCAGCAAGCGTGATTCCAGTTTCCTTCCTTAGTGTCCTCCTTCCCAGCTCTGATACCACAGAGCCTTACACCTGTATCCCTGTTCCCATTCCTGCCCTTAGCCAAACATGATTCCAATTTCCTCACCCCCATTTCCTGTTCCCATTTCCCCCACCCACACACACACCCACACTTCCTGATTGACTGCAGACTATATAGTAAAACTTGAGTTCTGTTTAGCTATACCTTAACCAATCATTTTACTGAAATTTAACAAACCAATCCTAACATATTGTAACATGATTATTTAACCAATTATATCCCACCACTTTAATTAGTTTACACCCAGCAAAATTAATTATACAGCAGACAGGAACAATCAAAGATTATACAGATAAACAATAGCGAAGTGGGAACTGTAATGACAAGACAATACAGAAGTGAGGATTTCACATCCCAGCTCTTGATAAGTGAGTTCTTGCCAGACAGGATGCTATCAAACTAAGCCCTGGTCTACACTAGGACTTTAGGTCGAATTTAGCAGCGTTAAATCGATTTAAACCTGCACCCGTCCACACAATGAAGCCCTTTATTTCAACTTAAAGGGCTCTTAAAATCGATTTCCTTACTCCACCCCTGACAAGTGGATTAGCGCTTAAATCGACGTTGCCGGCTCGAATTTGGGGTACTGTGGACACAATTCGATGGTATTGGCCTCCGGGAGCTATCCCAGAGTGCTCCATTATGACCGCTCTGGACAGCACTCTCAACTCAGATGCACTGGCCAGGTAGACAGGAAAAGAACCGCGAACTTTTGAATCTCATTTCCTGTTTGGCCAGCGTGGCAAGCTGCAGGTGACCATGCAGAGCTCATCAGCACAGGTGACCATGATGGAGTCCCAGAATCGCAAAAGAGCTCCAGCATGGACCGAACGGGAGGTACGGGATCTGATCGCTGTTTGGGGAGAGGAATCCGTGCTATCAGAACTCCGTTCCAGTTTTCGAAATGCCAAAACCTTTCTGAAAATCTCCCAGGGCATGAAGAACAGAGGCCATAACAGGGACCCGAAGCAGTGCCGCGTGAAACTGAAGGAGCTGAGGCAAGCCTACCAGAAAACCAGAGAGGCGAACAGCCGCTCTGGGTCAGAGCCTCAAACATGCCGCTTCTATGATTAGCTGCATGCCATTTTAGGGGGTTCAGCCACCACTACCCCAGCCGTGTTGTTTGACTCCTTCAATGGAGATGGAGGCAATACGGAAGTAGGTTTTGGGGACGAAGAAGATGATGATGAGGAGGTTGTAGATAGCTCACAGCAAGCAAGCGGAGAAACCGGTTTTCCCAACAGCCAGGAACTGTTTCTCACCCTAGACCTGGAGCCAGTACCCCCCGAACCCACCCAAGGCTGCCTCCTGGACTCAGCAGGCGGAGAAGGGACCTCTGGTGAGTGTACCTTTTAAAATGCTATACATGGTTTAAAAGCAAGCATGTGAAAGGATTACTTTGCCCTGGCATTTGCGGTTCTGCCTTTGCAAAAGGTTTCTGGGGAGGGCAGCCTTATTTCGTCCTTCATGGTAGGACACTTTACCACTCCAGGCCAGTAACACGTACTCGGGAATCACTGTAGAACAAAGCATTGCAGTGTATGTTTGCTGGCATTCAACCAAAATCCGTTCACGCGGTGGGAGGAGGCAAAATGCGACCTTGTAACGAAAGCACATGTGCTATGTATGTAATGTTAACAGCAAGGTTTACCCTGAAAGAGTGTAGCGACTGTTTTATAAAATGTGTCTTTTTAAATACCGCTGTCCCTTTTTTTTTCTCCACCAGCTGCATGTGTTTCAATTATCACAGGATCTTCTCCTTCCCAGAGGCTAGTGAAGCTTAGAAAGAAAAAAAAAACGCACTCGCGATGAAATGTTCTCCGAGCTCATGCTGTCCTCCCACACTGACAGAGCACAGACGAATGCGTGGAGGCAAATAATGTCAGAGTGCAGGAAAGCACAAAATGACCGGGAGGAGAGGTGGAGGGCTGAAGAGAGTAAGTGGCGGGCTGAAGACAGGGCTGAAGCTCAAAGGTGGCGGCAGCGTGATGAGAGGAGGCAGGATTCAATGCTGAGGCTGCTGCAGGACCAAACCAGTATGCTCCAGTGTATGGTTGAGCTGCAGCAAAGGCAGCTGGAGCACAGACTGCCACTGCAGCCCCTCTGTAACCAACCGCCCTCCTCCCCAAGTTCCATAGCCTCCACACCCAGACGCCCAAGAACGCGGTGGGGGGGCCTCCGGCCAACCAGCCACTCCACCACAGAGGATTGCCCAAAAAAAAGAAGGCTGTCATTCAATAAATTTTAAAGTTGTAAACTTTTTAAGTGCTGTGCTTAAAGTGCTGTGTGGCATTTTCCTTCCCTCCTCCACCACCCCTCCTGGGATACCTTGGTAGTCATCCCCCTATTTGTGTGATGAATGAATAACGAATGCATGACTGTGAAGCAGCAATGACTTTATTGGCTCTGCAAGCAATGATTAAAGGGAGGAGGGGAGGGTGGTTAGCTTACAGGGAAGTAGAGTGAACCAAGGGGCGGGGGGTTCATCAAGGAGAAACAAACAGAACTTTCACACCGTAGCCTGGCCAGTCATGAAACTGGTTTTCAAAGCTTCTCTGATGCGTACCGCGCCCTCCTGTGCTCTTCTAACCGCCCTGGTGTCTGGCTGCGCGTAACCAGCAGCTAGGCGATTTGCCTCAACCTCCCACCCCGCCATAAACGTCTCCCCCTTACTCTCACAGATATTGTGGAGCACACAGCAAGCAGTAATAACAGTGGGAATATTGGTTTCGCTGAGGTCTAAGCGAGTCAGTAAACTGCGCCAGCGCGCCTTTAAACGTCCAAATGCACATTCTACCACCATTCTGCACTTGCTCAGCCTGTAGTTGAACAGCTCCTGACCACTGTCCAGGCTGCCTGTGTATGGCTTCATGAGCCATGGCATTAAGGGGTAGGCTGGGTCCCCAAGGATACATATAGGCATTTCAACATCCCCAACAGTTATTTTCTGGTCTGGGAATAAAGTCCCTTCCTGCAGCTTTTGAAACAGACCAGAGTTCCTGAAGATGCGAGCATCATGCACCTTTCCCGGCCATCCCACGTTGATGTTGGTGAAACATCCCTTGTGATCCACCAGAGCTTGCAGCACTATCGAAAAGTACCCCTTGCGGTTTATGTACTCGGCGGCTTGGTGCTCCGGTGCCAAGATAGGGATATGGGTTCCGTCTATAGCCCCACCACAGTTAGGGAATCCCATTGCAGCAAAGCCATCCACTATGACCTGTACATTTCCCAGGGTCACTACCCTTGATATCAGCAGATCTTTGATTGCGTGGGCTACTTGCATCACAGCAGCCCCCACAGTAGATTTGCCCACTCCAAATTGATTCCCAACTGACCGGTAGCTGTCTGGCGTTGCAAGCTTCCACAGGGCTATCGCCACTCGCTTCTCAACTGTGAGGGCTGCTCTCATCTTGGTATTCATGCGCTTCAGGGCAGGGGAAAGCAAGTCACAAAGTTCCATGAAAGTGCCCCTACGCATGCGAAAGTTTCGCAGCCACTGGGAATCGTCCCAGACCTGCAACACTATGCGGTCCCACCAGTCTGTGCTTGTTTCCCGAGCCCAGAATCGGCGTTCCACAGCATGAACCTGCCCCGTTAGCACCATGATGCATGCATTGTCAGGGCCCATGCTTTCAGAGAAATCTGTGTCCATGTCCTGATCACTCACGGGACCGCGCTGACGTCGCCTCCTCGCCCGGTATCGCGTTGCCATGTTCTGGTGCTGCATATACTGCTGAATAATGCGTGTGGTGGTTAATGTGCTCCTAATTGCCAAAGTGAGCTGAGCGGGCTCCATGCTTGCCGTGGTATGGCGTCCGCACAGAAAAAAGGCGCGGAACGATTGTCTGCCGTTGCTCTGACGGAGGGAGGGGCGACTGACGACACGGCTTACAGGGTTGGCTTCAGGGAGCTAAAATCAACAAAGGGGGTGCCTGTACATCAAGGAGTATTTCAGGCAGGACTGCACGGAGGGTTCCAATAAGAAATGGTGCACCTAAGTTATCGTTGTTATTGGAACAAGGAGGTTAGCCTGGCCTCTGATTGATACATGGCTAGATTTACCTCGCTGCACCTTCTCTGTGAGTGACTGCAGTGTGACCTAGAGGAATGAGTACCCTAGACAGGGGAGGGGGGGAAGCAAATGAGTACAAAACAAATCTGGTCTATTTCTTGTTTTGACCCACTCCATCTATCTTTTACATCTTTGGCTGGCAGCAGACGGTGCAGAAGGACTGCATGCCATCCACATCTCATGGCTGCTCGGCAGAAGATGGTACAGTACGACTGCTAGCCATCCCCATCTCTTGCCTGCATGGCAGAAGATGGTGCAATACGACTGCTAGCAATCCTCATCTCTTGCCTGCCTGGCAGAAGATGGTACAGTACGACTGCTAGCAGTCCGTATCGCCTGCCCTCTCACCATAAGACGGTTCAATAGGACTGACTGCAGGACTAAAGAGAATGACCTGGTCAAGTCACTCCAAATTTAGTCCCTGCGACCATGTCTGCCCAGGCGCTCCCAGCCGACGCGGCCAGGAGCACCTCGGACACGACGAGGACGACTACCAATCGTATTGCACCGTCTGCTGCCAGAAGGCAATGGGTTGCTGCTACTGTGCAGCAAAGCCGTACCGCGTCTGCCAGCACCCAGGAGACATAGGGTGACGGTTACCTGAGCGGGCTCCATGCTTGCTGTGGTATGGCGTCTGCACAGGTAACTCAGGAAAAAAGGCGCGAAATGATTGTCTGCCCTTGCTTTCACGGAGGGAGGGAGGGAACGGGGGCCTGACGACACGTACCCAGAACCACCCGCGACAATGTTTTAGCCCCATCAGAGTGCTCCATTGTGACTGCTCTGGACAGCACTCTCAGATGCCCGATTGTTTGCCATTGCTCTGACGCTGGGAGGGGCGCTTACAGGGTTGGCTTCAGGGAGCTAAAATCATCAAAGGGGGTGGCTTTACATCAAGGAGTATTTCAGGCAGGACTTCACGGAGGGTTCCAATAAGAAATGGTGCACCTAAGTTATTGTCCTTATTGGAGCAAGAAGGTTAGCCTGGCCTCTGATTGATACATGGCTAGATTTATCTCGCTGCACCTTCTCTGTAAGTGACTGCAGTGTGATCTAGAAGAATGAGTCCCCTAGACAGGGGAGGGGGGGAAGCAAATGAGTACAAAACAAGTCTGGTCTATTTCTTGTTTTGATCCACTCCATCTATCTTTTACATCTTTGGCTGGCAGCAGACGGTGCAGAAGGACTGCATGCCATCCACATCTCATGGCTGCTCGGCAGAAGATGGTACAGTACGACTGCAAGCAGTCCGTATCGCCTGCCCGCTCACCATAAGACGGTTCAATAGGACTGACTGCAGGACTAAAGAGAATGACCTGGTCAAGTCACTCCAAATTTAGTCCCTGTGCCCATGTCTGCCCAGGCGCTCCTGATCGACCTCACAGAGGCGACCAGGAGCACCTCAGACATGACGATGACGGCTACCAGTCGTACTGTACCGTCTGCTGCCACAAGGCAAGGGGTTGCTGCTACTGTGTAGCAATGCCGTACCGCGTCTGCCAGCACCCAGGAGACATAGGGTGACGGTTACCTGAGCGGGCTCCATGCTTGCCATGGTATGGCGTCTGCACAGGTAACTCAGGAAAAAAGGCGCAAAATGATTGTCTGCCCTTGCTTTCACGGGGGGAGGGAGGGAACTGGGGGCTGACGATATGTACCCAGAACCACCCGCGACAATGTTTTAGCCCCATCAGGCATTGGGATCTCAACCCAGAATTCCAATGGGCAGCGGAGACTGCGGGAACTGTGGGATAGCTACCCACAGTGCAACGCTCCGGAAGTCGACGCTTGCCTCGGTACTGTGGAAGCGCTCCGCCGAGTTAATGCACTTAATGCACTTAGAGCATTTTCTGTGGGGACACACACACTCGAATATATAAAACCGATTTCTAAAAAACCGACTTCTATAAATTCGACCTTATTCCGTAGTGTAGACATACCCTAAGTTTCCTTTTACATCTTCTAGGCACTTCCCTTTCTCTGGCAGCAATAGGCATTATTAGGACAGGATTGTATTCCTAACAGCCCAATAGCATTTTATTTCAATGTGACTAGTTTGGAATGTGAGGATGTGATCGGTCGCTTCCCAGCTTATGGCAGCCTCTGTCACTTAGCCAAAGGCCTTAGACTAAGCACAGGGCCTCAGACTGTCACAGTAAGAGAAGGACCTTACACTGGTAGACAGTGATTTTGATTCCTTCTTTTATACCTCTATAACTAGCCAAGTGATAAGAATACACCTAAATTCTTAGAGTATAGGCCTTTACCGACAGGCCTGAATATCTATATCCTAATAACTACCTGAAATATCCTGAAGAAACCTTATTGAATTCAGTTTATTATCTTTGCGTGTAATTCCATGGAGGGGAGGGGGGGGGGCTCAATTCTCCAGGAACTAAGAGGAGTGGGAGGTAGTTAGGAAAATTCACTCCATTTGTAACACCTCCAGAGAGTTACCACCACCCAGAAGGAGGTTCACAAACACTGGTTCAAACCGGATTCTCCAGGGGCCAACCAGGGCCGGCTCTACCGTTTTTGCTGCCTCAAGCAGTGAAAAAACCTGTCGCCGCCGAATTGCTGCCGTAGACAGCAGGAGAGAGAGAAGCAGCCACCAAATTGCTGCAGTCACGGAAACTCTGCCGCCCCTTTCTAACTGCCACCCCAAGCACCTGCTTAGAACGCTGGTGCCTGGAGCTGGCCCTGGGGCCAACAAAGAAAGACTTAAAACAGATTCAGTGCATTTTTTCTGATCCAGTAAACAGACAGAACCTTCTGTCCAAGGGGGGCCCCAATCCTTGGAAGGACATGGCTCAGTCTGTGTGTTTGTTCTGAGCTAACTGCTGTTATGAACTTGTGACCACAGAATAAACCCTTGGTGGGGTGTGAAGGACTACTGGCCAGAGCCTCTGTTGTAGTCAGGGGGTGACCTCTCATATGTTTATTGGCACGTATGTAGGTTCTTTTATTGTTTTGAACATGTTTTCTCTGTAATGCTTTTCCTAAAAATAAATGTACTTGCTTAGAAAGACCGGTGTGGCAACTTAATTGTGGCAATTACCCTGTTTACCATCTCTGAGAAGAAAAGTAAACCAGGCCTGTTTAGGCAGTTGGACTTTTCTGGGGAACACTGTGTCGGCAGGGAGCTGTGCAGCCTGGAATTACCGTGCTCAGAAGGGAGAGAGACATATGTCTACGCCCAGAGTGGTGGTGGCTGGGCAGCAGAAAGCCTATGAATGGGTGCCCTTGTGGGACCCTAAGAGGGAATATAGGTGCAACTGCCCCAAAGTGTGACAGGTCTGTCCTGCAAAAATTCCAGTGAAGTCATTTAAGAGTTCGGGATGTGTGATGAATGGAAGATTGGGCTTTTTATCAGCTAATAAAAATGAAGGCTCATGAATCCTAAGGTAACTGTATAACTTTTATTATATAAAATTGCCAAACCATTTATGTGACTGGCCAAATGATGTGCGTAAAGGAATTCAAGGTATTGTACATTTCATTTTTTATCACCTTAAAAAGTTACATGTTAAATGAAAACTGCAAAGCATTTGAGTCAGGCTTCAAATACTTCAAGAATATAGAGGCTTGTACTGTAGCTTTGAATTAATGCTCAAATTTGACAGATGAGACACTAATAAATTCAGAAGAAAAATTATGAATTCAATAAAATTCAATAACTGAACTACCAGTTTATGCTAAATGTTTACAGCCTGTTGACCCCCAAAGCACAAAAAGCACACATTAACTCAAGTGTATTCAAGATACGAATGGATGAAACTCTTGCTTCTGAAAAGAGATTTATATTTTTTCAAAAATTCTATTCACAGGATATTTAAGGTGAAGGTAGGAAATATGGATGTAATCTTTTTTCATATATGGAGATTTATAAAATGTATGCATAAGAAAAGGGAGAATGACAAAGTGAAGACCAAAGATGACATGCACCTTTTCCGTCCCCAAATCAATTTGCACTTCAACGACAATATGTTTTCAGTATGAAAGAGAAATTTATTGAGTTCAGAATACTTTAAAATGTGAAGTTTTATCATGCAAAACAAACTAATGCAAATAAATATGGCAGGTTTTATTTTACTTTAACTTTTATATACTTTATTGGTGAAACTAGAACGCTGCAGCAGAACAGTCACAGTTGTGCATGGGGGGAATGAAAAAGGGGCAGAATAGGGAATGGTCATGCAGTCAGATACTACTACAACCCACTGGCTGTACAAGATGCCATGTACAACCTGGACAGGTGGCCTGTACCCTGACTCTAGGTTTACAAAGGCAGAATCTGTCCTCTCAGACAGCATATTGTTTTAGTACATTTTCTCCATACCTGCCTTTATATTCTTAAAGCATTTTGTATTTTACTGAATTTTGTATTTTTAAAAAGAAATATTTTATGAAGAGCGCTTTACAGGAAACAATACTCATATTATTTTCAGAGATTCAGGGTGAAATCCTGGCTACTGATGTCAATAGGAGTTTGGGCCAAAAGGGACCATTATGATCATCTAATCTTTCATCCTGCGCAAAACTGTCCATAGAATTTCCCCAAATGTCTCCTGGATCAAGTCCATACACTTCTGCTTGAGCTACAGCACATCTTTTAGATTTAGACAGACATCCAATGTTGATTCAAGGACTTGGAGAATCTACCATACCCTTCGGTAAATTATCAAAATATACTATTCAAAATATGAAACAAATGACTTACTGGAGGTCCAGGTGGTCCAGGCTTTCCAGGAGAACCCTCATTACCCTATGACAGTATAAGATTCATACATTTCATTTACTGAAACTGATGTAATACCTAGCACAGTGATAATAAACAAGAAATGCAATCTATATGACCCTCCTCCTTCTATTTTTTGGATAAGTACAGCTATAAAAGAGGTTAATTTGGCCTACCCTATCTCTAGTGTCATCTTAATCCTCTATATAAAACAACATTAAAAAACAAACAAACAAACAAGTGAGTGAGCTGATATGGGAATAATACCTTTATATTAGATCTCGAGTCTTAGCCCTATGACATTGATTATTTGAAATAGGTTTCCTTATAGAAATTTTAACACAGTAGTTTCACTTGTAAGTGATTTGAGTAACTGAATACAGTATCTGCTTCATATTAATTGGGAGAAAAGGCAGTGAGAAGGATGTTCAACTTTATAGCAATAAACAAAATTTGGAAAATAAAAGTTCAGAATAATTTTCATAAATCATAAACCACTTTGTTGAACATAATCTTCAGTTTATGGATTAAGTTGTAAAGAAACAACCATCACTTAGACAAAAACAGAACAAAACAAAAAACCCAGAACAAAACAAAGATAAAACTAGCATTGAACTATGACAAAAAAAATGAATTCATCACTTTTTGTGGTGAATTGTGATGATGGTCTAACTGTGGGCTCCATCTTACGAAGAGAGGGAAGAGCATCTTTGCCAGCAGGCTGGCTAACCTAGTGAGGAGGGCTTTAAACTAGGTTCACCGGGGGAAGGAGACCAAAGCCCTGAGGTAAGTGGGAAAGCGGGATACCGGGAGGAAGCACAGCCAGGAATGTCTGTGAGGGGAGGGCTCCTGCCTCATACTGGGAATGAGGGGCGATCAGCAGGTTATCTCAAGTGCTTATATACGAATGCACAAAGCCTTGGAAACAAGCAGGGAGAACTGGAGGTCCTGGTGATGTCAAGGAACTATGACATGATTGGAATAACAGAGACTTGGTGGGATAACTCACATGACTGGAGTACTCTCATGGATGGTTATAAACTGTTCAGGAAGGACAGGCAGGGCAGAAAAGGTGGGGGAGTAGCACTGTATGTAAGGGAGCAGTATGACTGCTCAGAGCTCCGGTACGAAACTGCAGAAAAACCTGAGTGTCTCTGGATTAAGTTTAGAAGTGTGTGCAACAAGAGAGTGATGTAGTGGTGGGAGTCTGCTATAGACCACCGGACCAGGGGGATGAGGTAGATGAGGCTTTCTTCCGGCAGCTCACGGAAGCTACTAGATCGCATGCCCTGATTCTCATGGGTGACTTTAATTTTTCTGATATCTGCTGGGAGAGCAATACAGCAGTGCATAGACAATCCAGGAAGTTTTTGGAAAGCGTAGGGGACAATTTCCTGGCGCAAGTGCTAGAGGCGCCAACTAGGGGGGGCACTTTTCTTGACCTGCTGCTCACAAACCGGGTAGAATTAGTGGGGGAAGCAAAAGTGGATGGGAATCTGGGAGGCAGTGACCATGAGTTGGTTGAGTTCAGGATCCTGACGCAGGGAAGAAAGGTAAGCAGCAGGATACGGACCCTGGACTTCAGGAAAGCAGACTTCGACTCCCTCAGGGAACGGATGGGTAGGATCCCCTGGGGGACTAACATGAAGGGGAAAGGAGTCCAGGAGAGCTGGCTGTATTTCAAGGAATCCCTGTTGAGGTTACAGGGACAAACCATCCCGATGAGTCAAAGAATAGTAAATATGGCAGGCGACCAGCTTGGCTTAATGGTGAAATCCTAGCGGATCTTAAACATAAAAAAGAAGCTTACAAGAAGTGGCAGGTTGGACATATGACCAGGGAAGAGTATAAAAATATTGCTCGGGCATGTAGGAATGATATCAGGAGGGCCAAATCGCACCTGGAGCTGCAGCTAGCAAGAGATGTCAAGAGTAACAAGAAGGGTTTCTTCAGGTATGTTGGCAACAAGAAGAAAGCCAAGGAAAGTGTACGCCCCTTACTGAATGAGGGAGGCAACCTAGTGACAGAGGATGTGGAAAAAGCTAATGTACTCAATGCTTTTTTTGCCTCTGTCTTCACTAACAAGGTCAGCTCCCAGACTGCTGCGCTGGGCATCACAAAATGGGGAAGAGATGGCCAGCCCTCTGTGGAGATAGAGGTGGTTAGGGACTATTTAGAAAAGCTGGACGTGCACAAATCCATGGGGCCGGACGAGTTGCATCCGAGAGTGCTGAAGGAATTGGCGGATGTGATTGCAGAGCCATTGGCCATTATCTTTGAAAACTCGTGGCGAACAGGGGAAGTCCCGGACGACTGGAAAAAGGCTAATGTAGTGCCAATCTTTAAAAAAGGGAAGAAGGAGGATCCTGGGAACTACAGGCCAGTCAGCCTCACTTCAGTCCCTGGAAAAATCATGGAGCAGGTCCTCAAAGAATCAATCCTGAAGCACTTGCATGAGAGGAAAGTGATCAGGAACAGCCAGCATGGATTCACCAAGGGAAGGTCATGCCTGACTAATCTAATCGCCTTTTATGATGAGATTACTGGTTCTGTGGATGAAGGGAAAGCAGTGGATGTATTGTTTCTTGACTTTAGCAAAGCTTTTGACACGGTCTCCCACAGTATTCTTGTCAGCAAGTTAAGGAAGTATGGGCTGGATGAATGCACTATAAGGTGGGTAGAAAGCTGGCTAGATTGTCGGGCTCAACGGGTAGTGATCAATGGCTCCATGTCTAGTTGGCAGCCGGTGTCAAGTGGAGTGCCCCAGGGGTCGGTCCTGGGGCCGGTTTTGTTCAATATCTTCATAAATGATCTGGAGGATGGTGTAGATTGCACTCTCAGCAAATTTGCGGATGATACTAAACTGGGAGGAGTGGTAGAAACGCTGGAGGGCAGGGATAGGATACAGAAGGACCTAGACAAATTGGAGGATTGGGCCAAAAGAAATCTGATGAGGTTCAATAAGGATAAGTGCAGGGTCCTGCACTTAGGATGGAAGAATCCAATGCACTGCTACAGACTAGGCGCCGAATGGCTAGGCAGCAGTTCTGCGGAAAAGGACCTAGGGGTGACAGTGGATGAGAAGCTGGATATGAGTCAGCAGTGTGCCCTTGTTGCCAAGAAGGCCAATGGCATTTTGGGATGTATAAGTAGGGGTATAGCAAGCAGATCGAGGGATGTGATCATTCCCCTCTATTCGACATTGGTGAGGCCTCATCTGGAGTACTGTGTCCAGTTTTGGGCCCCACACTACAAGAAGGATGTGGATAAATTGGAGAGAGTCCAGCGAAGGGCAACAAAAATGTTTAGGGGTCTAGAACACATGACTTATGAGGAGAGGCTGAGGGAGCTGGGATCGTTTAGTCTGCAGAAGAGAAGAATGGGGGGGGATTTGATAGCTGCTTTCAACTACCTGAAAGGGGGTTCCAAAGAGATTGGCTCTAGACTGTTCTCAATAGTAGCAGATGACAGAACGAGGAGTAATGGTCTCAAGTTGCAGGGGGGGGAGGTTTAGATTGGATATTAGGAAAAACTTTTTCACTATGAGGGTGGTGAAACACTGGAATGCGTTACCTAGGGAGGTGGTAGAATCTCCTTCCTTAGAGGTTTTTAAGGTCAGGCTTGACAAAGCCCTGGCTGGGATGATTTAACTGGGAATTGGTCCTGCTTCGAGCAGGGGGTTGGACTAGATGACCTTCTGGGGTCCCTTCCAACCCTGATATTCTATGATTCTATGATAACTGTTGTCTGTTGGGCTGATATGGACTGAAATGGGATACATGTAAGCAGATTCCCCAAACAGTTTACATACTAGTGGGCACTCTAAACAAGTGTGGGCTGCTATGTTTTTGTTATGATATGAAGCAATGTCCCATGGAAGTCAGTTCTTCTGGTAATGTCACTATTACAAGTCAATAAAAATACAGAATCATGGAAATGCAGGCCTGGAAGAGACTGTGAGAAGTTATCTAGACCATCTATCCCACACTGAGGTCTATCTCACGCTGAGGCAGGACCTAGTACACCTAGATGATCTGTGACCCATAAACCCTCAGTGGCCACTGGCAAGGATGTTACAAGAATATCCTGATTCTGGTATATACATTCTGGTTCACCAAATATAGTTGTGTGAGGTCTTAAATGAAAGCCAGGGTCATAGTGGTTGGTAATATAATTGTGAACATATGTACGGCTATTAGGTGAGAAGTTATATACGTAAATTGAAAATATCTTCTTAGATTCTGTATTACAGGAGAGGTGGAGGAAAAAAGTGTTCCTATGAGACAAAAGATGTTTATTCTCCTGTCTCCTTGTTGGCAAATAAATTAAGCACTGTAAGCCAACACAATGGTGGAACATTACATACAAAGTCAACAGAGAGATATGAAGACAACACAGAAGAGCACGCAGCAGGGGAATATCTTGAGATACAAGTCAAAGGTCTGCTGGACTATATTATGGGAGCAGAGAAGACAGCCTGTCATCTTGCACCTAGGAAGCAAATGGGCAGTAAATTTACATTTATGAACATGGGATCTCAACCAGCCTTGGTTGAAATGCTTCAGAAGACATTTGGGGGGAGATACACTTCTTCAGACAGAAGATTAGCCTACTAAGGCAAGTTTAGTCTCTAGAAAGTGTGTTATGATTTTGATTTTTATGTAACCTTTTGCTTCCATTATCCTTACTCACTATCTCTTGAATCTTTGATAATAAACGTATCATATTTCAGTACTGTGGTATTAAGGAAGGTGAGAATCCTGAGTTGAATTATACAAGCTGGTATTCCTGCAAGTGTTGCATGAATAAAGGGCTGGACACTATAGGGTAATGCATCAGAGGAGCATGGGGACTGGGACACACCTATTGTTAATTTGCCAGACAAAGTAAGGGTTGGCATTATCCAGAGGAGAGTGGATAATGAAAAGGATGGTGGTATCAGGGAGCTGACACCCAGGTAAGCACAAACAAGTCTTTCTCTTGCTGGAGGCAAGGGGGTAAGAAGGTGACTCTCAGTCCAAGATACCCTGAGAACTATCACATCATCCCTGGCAGGTGTTTGACTAACTTCTTCCTCTTCTCCTTCCCCTAATACCATCATCTGGCATCAGGATGTCATGCAGACAGAATGTTCATCTGTCTCAGGCTGCACTAAGGTCCACCTTTTTACTATTTTCTTTAATGCAATCCACCCACCACTTCCTCGGCTTTCCTTGGGGTCTCTTTCCTACCATCTTCTCCTGCCATGCTATCTTCACCAGGTCCTCTTCATTCATCCTCTGTATGTGTCCAACCCAGTGAAGTCATGGTTCCTGGATTTTGTCAACCACATCATAGACCTGACTTCCATTCTAATGCTTTCATTTTGAAATCTGTCTTTTCAAACTCTATATACCTTGAAGGCATCTTATCTCAAACACCTGTATGTATTGAAGCTACCTTTTATTTAGTGATCATGCTTCTGTGCCATACAGCATTGCTGAATGCACCCATGTTCTGTAAATGACATATGCTTGTCATATAAAACCTGCCATGTCATCCCTTGCTCTTCCAGCATTCTCTAGTTTGAACTGTATCTCATATACTATCTCACTGTCTTCTGTAACCCCAGTCACTAAGGTTCTTAAACTGGTCAGTTTGGTATAGCTGTATTCCATTAATCTCTATATTCAGTTTCCTGTGGCACCTCTACTGACCTACATGACCTCAGTCTTAGTCATGTTCATTTTCATCCCAGGCCTGCTTAGCTGATCATATCACTGATTTATTATTTCCCCAAGGTCTTCTTTTGAGAACACCCATATTGCTATTTTGTCTGCATATAGCAGCTTGTGACCTTTTTCCCATTAGTAGTCCATCTGATAATGTAGTCCATCAATATGATATACAGCAGCAGACTGAGGGTCAACTCTGATGCAGTCCAATTACTACTTCAAAGGGACTTGTTGCTCAAACATGCTTGAATCACTGTTTTGGATGAGCTATATAGTGCATTTACCATAGTTATTAAATCTTTGGATGCTCAGGTGTTTGTCTAACCTGTTCTGAAAACATGCAATGACGTGGATTCCAAAACCTTCCTTGGTAACCTATTCCAGTGTTTAACTGTCCTTATAGTTCAAAACTTTTCCTAATATATAACCTAAATCTCCCTTGCTGCAAACCAAGCCAATTAACTATTCTACCCTCTGTGGACATGGTGGATTACTGTCCCCTTTATAACAACCTTTCACATATTTGAAGACTTATGTCCCCCTCGTCAGACTTCTCTTCTGTAGACTAAACAAGCCCAATTCTTTTAACCTTTCCTCACTCATGGTCAGGTTTTCTTATCGTCTTAACCTATCATCATTTTTAGTTGCTCTCTTCTGGATTCTCTCCAATTTATCAACACCTTTCTTAGATTACATGCTCCAAACTGGACACTACTCCAGCTGAGCTCTAACCAATGCCAAGTAGAATGAAACAATTACCTCCCATGTCTTAGGTATGACACTCCTGTTAATACGTCCCAGAATGACATTTGCCTTTTCCACAACACCATGACATTGTTGGCTCACATTCAATTTGTGATCCTGTATAACCCCCAGATTCTGTTCTGCAGTAGCCAGTTATTTTGTACTTGTGCATTGATTTTTCCTTCGCAAGTGCAGAAGTTTGCACTTGTTTTTACTGAATTTTGTCTTATTGATTTCAGACTCTCTCTCTAAGTTATCAAGATCATTTTGAATTGTGATCCTGTCCTCCAAAGAGCTTGGAACCCCTCCACGCTAGCCTCAACCAGAAATCCAAGAACAGAAAACGTGTGTCCTGCATCTGAGTTAACGTTATTATTGGAACTTTGCTTTACCAGACTTTTTATGAGTAGACCTGTGTACTGAGTTAACAAGGAAGTTTCTTGCATTTCATTTTGTTTTAAGTGACTGGAAGGAGGAAGGTGTTCCTATCTTTGCTGCTCCTTTTGTTTTGTTAGAGGAAATTTTCAAATTCATCTACATTATGAAGATTCTGTAGCTTGATGGGAGTTAAAGGACAGAAGTTTATTTTCTTTCTAAAAATCAGTTACAGTTCAGAATTTGCATAATACTATGGAATACAGCAAATATTATAGAAAGAATCTTATGTGGTGGCACTAAGCATGAAAAACTTCAAGCTCATGGTAAAAACTTCAGAAGGGTATACACATGTAGCAAAAGGGAGGGTTATAAATGGAAGTTGTTTTGCAACTGTAGGCCAAGTTTATGTCTGCTGTAACTCCACTGAACTGAGCTGAATTGCATAAGAGATTAATTTTGCCTTCCAACTAGACTGAGCACTATTGAGTGTCTGATATATGTACAATATTGTTAAAAAAAACCTTAATGCAAATTAAGTAAAAGGCAGTAATATATTTTTGCAGAGGCTAAATCATATTGAATAATATTTGTGACTTTTAATATATGGCATTTCTTTTGATTACAATATTGAAAAGAGAATAAGGTAGGGTCTATAATCCTGCTTTAATGCAGGGGAATGGACTAAAGGGATCAGCCCTACATTTCTATGATTCTAAGAAATAGCTAACAATTTCAACCACTGCTTATATAATAAACCATCAAGATTTTTAAAATTGTATAGAGTACATGATGCATTTATATACCATAAGGGATATAAGAAAACATGGAAGTATGGCACTGCTTGGTAAAAGCACCATATTAAAACTGCATGATTTTTAAAGTGAGTTAAAGGAATTTACCTCGAAAAAGGTATTGTGATAGGTTGGATTAAACCTTGTTGAACTTGGTGGGTGGTACTTCCACCTTTCATTCAGAATAAATATAAACATTGAGCTCTGAAACAATATGGACCTCCACTTAAAAAAAATAGCCACATGCCAGGCTCGGGTAGGAGTTAGACATGTGGCACAAGAAGGGTTCCACTGTGCTCTGATCAGGCATGGAAGACTGATTGGACTGGAGCAGTGTATCTGTGTGTAACAAAGGGAAGCAGCAAGAAACATGAGAAACAGACACGAAAAAAGGAGCATAAAACTAAGGAGACAGGAGAGTTGGCTGAAAGAGGTCATGTACATCTTCATACACAAACAGGATTGCAGCATAAAAATACCTGGCTCCAACATCAATTTCTCCTCTTAACAGAAACAACCTTGTAAGACCACAACTTTTGGCTAACCTCTTGTGTCAAAAATGCGTAGCAATACTGTCTGTTCAATTCCTGTTTGTACTATACAGCCTTTTGACTCCCTGGGTAGTCATGCTCTGTTTCTGGCATGTCAAGAAAACCGTAAGTGAGGAACGGAACTAGATAATTCTTTATAGACCTTCACTGGAACTGAAACAAAGAATAATGTTCAATACCTTTTCACCTTTTGCCCCAACTGGACCGGGATGTCCAGGTCTTCCTATTGCTCCCTGAAACACATAGGATTGGTTCACATTAGTGATGAAACAATAAAACAAGGTAATCTGCATTGCAATTAAGTTATTAAAACTCACTTTTTGAAGGTCATTTTAACTTAATTAAGTCTCTCCTCTAGGCTTATATTTCTTCTGGCTGATACAACAGCTGCATACTACTGATAAGCCCTATGAAGGGTAAAACTTGTTTTTGTGGTTGCATTTTCACCTTGGCAGACTAAATGTAGTGACCTTAATTGGCATCTTTTGATACTGCTAAGAATTTAGCCTTGCTGCTTAAATGGCAATTTACATATTACTCATTATGCTTTAGTAAATTTGTTACAGTTTTTGAAAGAAAGCTTAACTTAAGTATTGCAAGCATTCAGGAAATTAAAAATAAGTGCAATAAACAACATGATCTGCATCTTTTCAATAGGAAGTAAAATGTAATAGTATTTCCTAAGGGTATGGAAAAGATATAACATTTTCTATCATTGCTTTACAAATGTGGCTCACTGACTTTTTATATTAATAGCCAATTTAGAGTCACACTTTATAATTTCTAAGTTTCAGGATTCAGTGTTTTCAGAGTTTTCAAACAGAATTATGATTAGAATTTATCACTAACATTATACCAATAATTTGGGTTCAGATGCATAATTATCTGAAAGTTATTACATCATTCAAGTCAATTTTGTGTATAGATTTTCTGATATCATCACCAAGAAGCCAGAAACATATTATAAATTATATACACAATAATGGTTCTGACAATGGCAACATTTTCAGGAATTTAAACTCACAACATATCTTGTTTCTACAAAACTATTTGGGCCAACTTCTGTTACTCTTACAATGACATTCATTCAACTCCCCAGAAGTCAACTGAAGGCAGACTCTGGCTCTTTATTAGCACCACAGAGAAGAGAACAGGCTAGAAATACAAAGAACTAATATGAAGCTATTATTTAAAGTGAAAGTTAAATCTCTGGAGTCACACATTCATATTAAATTATCCCACCTTTCCGTAAACTAAAGCATTACTCCCAAAATAACAGCTTTCATTTTCAATTAGTACTGGATTATTGGATTTATTAGCTTCTTTAATATTTGGCTCAATCTAGTCTCCTTTTCATTACATCTTGATATTGAGCACAACAGGTTCACTAGACAGTTATTGTAGATTAGATCATAGATTATATCAAACACTTACAGAAGGTCCACTAGGTCCTGTTAGACCAGGGAGCCCTGGAATACCTTGAAGACCCTGAGAATAAAAGATATTTATGAATATTTTTCTCCATTACACAGGTTTAATCTTGAAATCCATTACATTCATCATACCCATCACTGTTATAGTTTATATACAAATTATTTTTTAGCTAAACAAACATATACTGTTCTGAAGTAGCACATAAAAGATAACCTCTTGTTTGAGTGATAAATTACACTCTTCCCCATCATTACTGCTGGCAACTTCTGTCCTTTATATATTTTCCTCTTTAGCTCTGTAGATAAGAGCATGATGTCTGAGCAAAGTACAGAAACAATTTTTCCTTTTCCTATCACTATAAACTTTCTTCCTGTTCAGAAAGGCACCTGTTCACACCTCTCAATATTACCTGATATTATCTAAGCAGGATATTGCTTTGTGTCCAATATCCCAATTATTTTCATTTTATATAAATAAAGTATGGATTTTTGTCATAGCACTTAAAGAACTACTGCACACTTTTCTTCCAGCTACTGCTCATAATTCTATTATATGGCCTGAAAATTCACTAGCATTCTGCATGTGTGTAAAATATATTTAATAGTTTTAATAAGACTTCATCTCAAAGGTGACTAGCTAAATCTCTTTGTTTGAATTTATAATCCATGCCTCATATCAATACTAAAAAGACCTGGAATGATTGTATCAGTTAATATTCAGAGTACTAGTGCAACATCTGGTGATGAGCACATGACGGAAGGGAAAGACACTTAACCACTATGCAGACTTAGTATATCTGAACTAAGACAAGTAGCCCATTATCCTTATCATTTCTACATTGAGAGAGGTTCTCAACATAGGATTGGAGGTCTCAGTTTCCAAAAGAACAACAAAGAAAGGCTTCTCTGTAACTCTCCAAAGTGTTTTTTTCTTTTATAACAAGGTACTTGAAGTGAGGGAAAATGGTATTTTTTGCTCTCACTGTCAGTGGTGCTGCTGCTCTTTGCAGTGCATTCCAGAACTGACTGTGGCTTTCAGTTATCATAAGTTGCTTTCTCAGTGTGCACACAAAACCTCTGATGGGATCCCCGGGGTGCAGCCTGGGACTGTGGGACCACTGTGCTCCCTGAACTGTCCAGCCTGGGCTGACTCTCACAATGCCTTGCTAGTGACCAGAAGCAAACTCCTCCAGGTGCTGTTATCACTCAGCTCAACCACAGGTGGAGCCCCCCAGCCAGCTAGATTGCATGAATGCTCCCAGAGCCACTCATGAATCACACAGGGAAAGGCACCAGCCAAATCCCTCCAGCTCCTAGGCTTGTACCTCAGGAACATATCGTTTTGCACTGCTCAAGATGGGCAGTACAAATTTATTAATTCGCTCACCACTTCATCGGTTTCATATACCAGCCTTTGCAAACCTGAGCAGTTTTGCCACACACGTCATACAAACTCACTGGTAAAGATAAACAATTAAACAAATTTATTGACTACAGAATATAGATTTTAAGTGATTGTAAGTGCTAGGCAAAAAGTCACAGTTAGTTACCAAAAGAGAAGAAAACATAAGCACGCAGTCTAAATTCTCAACCCTATTAGACTGAGCAACATCTAGGTTAAGCAGTTGTTCTCACCCCACTGGATACTGCAGTCCTTAATATACAGGTTTGTCCCTTAAACCTGGACCAGCCTCCTCTGTTGGAGTCTTCAGTCTTCTTCTGAGTGTCTTGGTTTCTTGCAGCAGAGGTGGGGGCAGGAAAAAGGTGAGGCATGGGCTTGCTGTGTTCTGTTTTATACCCTCAGACCCATGTGCTTGGGGAATACACAAGTCCAGACATGTCTGGTGGGCATTACTGAGTCTCTAGGAAAGGTTGAGCAATCCCCCTGCTGTGGCCTCATGCAGATGAGTCACTGGCTGTTGATGGGCTGTTTGTCACCCTTCCCCGGGCATTGGTTACTTTCCTTCCTGTTGCCTCTGGGAAGCTAATAACTGGCTGATTCCGCAACTTACAGCATGTTTTAGTGACAAACATACAACACAATTCTCATAACTTCATATGCACTAATGATATACATATATGAATAGAGAAATGACTTTCAGCAGATCATAACCTTTCCCCTCATACTTCACAGAAAATCCGAAAGCAAAGGAGCCCAGAAAAGGGAAAATTCAGGGGGAAGTAGAAGATTTAAAGAAGAAAAGGGAGAAATCAGGAAAGGATGGAGAGGTGGGGACTAGGGTGGGCACAAAAATCTATCCACACGGGGACAAGGACATTTAGGGAGACTCAAGCCCCCTCAAGATGTGGGGAGAGGCTCCCCCCCAATATTTTGTGGGATTTGTGCCCCATTTTGAATTAGTTTCCCCAACTGTAGAGCCTCATTAATAATACACAGACACCAACGATAGTTTTAAGAATTAAGTTTGTTAAAATTCTTAAACTCACATTGTAATAAGAAAGTGCAATCCGAAAAGCACCAGATAAAATTCCTTTCAAAGGACTTTGCAAAACCTAAATTGTCTTAACAATGACATTCTCAAAGTATAGTGAAACTTAGAGACCAGATACTCCTGGAGAATATGAAAGAAGTGGAGGAAAGATCAGGGAAAACAGAATCCTGAGTTACGGAAGAAGCATAATATGTGAGTAATAGAGGGCCTGACACTGCTCCCACTGAAGCAAATGAGAGTTTATCATTGAATTAAATCGGGGAAGCACTTGATCGTTCAGCTGCATAAATGGAGTTTTGGTTTATAGTTCCTTGAATTATAAAATAGTATGTAACTCCGAATGTATAATCATTAAGGGCCTGTTCCAAAAGCCTCTTTATGTCTATGAGAGTATTTCCACTGGCTTCAATGAATTTCAGAAGACCCTAAAACTATTGTTCTACTTTGTGGCTCTGGTAATCTAACCAAATCATAAAAAACATGAGAACTTCAGATCCATTACTGGAATAACAACTCCATTATGTAGTTTCCTGGAAGTAACATTCATTCACCCAGTTACAATGAAGTAACCTAAAACATCTGCTAAAACACTGGAGCTACCCAACATTGTTGGGAGTGCCTTAGCACCTACCAAATAGTGAAGAAGCATTATAATAGCTTCGTTATTGACCGAGTGAGCACCCTATTGAATCAATAAAAATTTACTTAGAATGAATTTACTCTGGCGTCTCTTTAAAAGCCTAAGTGCCAATTTTAACCTGGTCTTTTTGTTATTACCTTCTCAATTGCCTTTAAGATCTGTCTCAACTTTTGGCAGTGAGATACTGTCAGAATTGTTTAAAATTGGATCTCCGTGTGTCAAGTTGCTGCTGCATGTATTACACCAGAGATGGTGCGCACAGAGAAAGGCCATACTACTGTTTTACCACAGTCCTGTTTATTTTTAAAATAAAATGTTTTTAGAGCCTTATTTATTATTGTAAATTTATTTTAAAGTATGTCTTCTAAATCTTAGGACGTCTTGAATATTTAAGAAGCACCAACCTTGCAGATTCTCTGAATAGTATCAATACAAAAGGAAGAAAAAACATGATAATTTCCAAAACCATCTTTATATTTTGGCAATCTGCTGAGATCTAGGGCAAACAGGGGCAAAAGTGGAACATATCTAACACTTTTGTTCTGATTCTTTACACCACCCTCAAGATAAGTTGTTCCAGATGAATTTTCTTTTTTCCCCCAACATTTATATCAGTTGCTTAGTCTGACAATAATTCATCATTGTAATTAGATTTTTCTGGATTTATTTTGAATTGTGCAAGAAAGGAAGTATATCGGCTAAATCAAAGGTAAAAAAAATCATCATCATTCCATCACAGTTTTGGTGAAAATCTGACACACAGTCTACCTGATCACTCTCTTGAAGTGATGGATAGTGTTGAGTACAAATTTCAGTTTGAAAAACACTTTCAATCCATATTTTGTTTGAAATTTCACCTTCACTCCATAATTAACATTAGCTATGTACCATGAAATCCCCAGAACGAATAAGGAATTCATCAATACATTCAAAATTCCAAATATTAGCGACCATAATTTTTCAGATGCATTCTCTCCTATCAAAGCAATAACATTTACGAGAGAGTAGTATATTTAACATATTTCAGTTGATGAGCTTTGTTATTTAATAGAGCTCAGCAAATAATCTGTAATGGATGATTTATTTTACCTATTTCATCTGGCAAATTATCTCCAAGGAGCACATGATTCACTTATATTTATTAGCTGATTAATTTTGGTGAATTCTTTTGACATAAGATTGCTCTTGAGCTTTCATTGCAAATATCTGGCATTTAAAATTGGAGCTGTGGAATTTCATTTTCATTGGGCAATAGGTCTCGTGGTATTTTTCTGTACCCTTACTGGCTTACAATACCCTAGGAATCCAGTATCTGGTGAAAATACTCACATTTTCAAATTCAAAATTCAATCATAGAATTATAGAATATCAGGGTTGGAAGGGACCTCAGGAGGTCAACTAGTCCAACCCCCTGCTCAAAGCAGGACCAATCCCCAACTAAAGCATCCCAGCCAGGGCTTTGTCAAGCCTGACCATAAAAACTTCTAAGGAAGGAGATTCCACCACCTCCCTAGGTAACACATTCCAGTGTTTCACCACCCTCCTAGTGAAAAAGTTTTTCCTAATATCCAACCTAGATCTCCCCCACTGCAACTTGAGACCATTACTCCTTGTTCTGTCATCTGCTACCATTAAGAACAGTCTAGATCCATCCTCTTTGGAACCCCCTTTCAGGTAGTTGAAAGCAGCTATCAAATCCCCCCTCATTCTTCTCTTCCGCAGACTAAACAATCCCAGTTCCCTCAGCCTCTCCTCATAAGTAATGTGTTCCAATCCCCTAATCATTTTTGTTGCCCTCAGCTGCACTCTTTCCAATTTTTCCACATCCTTCTTGTAGTGTGGGGCCCAAAACTGGACACAGTACTCCAGATGAGGCCTCACCAATATTGAATAGAGGGGAACGATCACGTCCCTCGATCTGCTGGCAATGCCCCTACTTATACATCCCAAAATGCCATTGGCCTTCTTAGCAACAACAGCACACTGTGAATATTTTCCTACATTCACTTAATATTTGCTGTTGCCATGAATAATCCTGCCACTAAATTTGTTCATTAGAATACTTTTGGAAAAAGAACACTGTCATAAATATAAAGGGAAGGGTAAACCCCTTTGAAATCCCTCCTGGCCAGGGGAAAGCTCCTCTCACCTGTAAAGGGTTAAGAAGCTAAAGGTAACCTCGCTGGCACCTGACCAAAATGACCAATGAGGAGACAAGATACTTTCAAAAGCTGGGAGGAGGGAGAAAAACAAAGGGTCTGTGTGTCTGTCTATATGCTGGTTTTCTGCCGGGGATAGACCAGGAATGGAGTCTTAGAACTTTTAGTATGTAATCTAGCTAGGTATGTGTTAGATTATGATTTCTTTAAATGTCTGAGAAAAGAACTGTGCTGAATAGAATAACTATTTCTGTCTGTGTATCTTTTTTGTAACTTAAGGTTTTGCCTAGAGGGGTTCTCTATGTTTTGAATCTAATTACCCTGTAAGGTATCTTCCATCCTGATTTTATAGAGGGGATTTCTTTACTTCTATTTACTTCTATTTCTATTAAAAGTCTTCTTGTAAGAAAACTGAATGCTTTTTCATTGTTCTCAGATCCAAGGGTTTGGGTCTGGGGTCACCTATGCAAATTGGTGAGGCTTTTTATCCAACATTTCCCAGGAAAGAGGGGGGGTGCAAGTGTTGGGAGGATTGTTCATTGTTCTTAAGATCCAAGGGTCTGGGTCTGTAGTCACCTAGGCAAATTGGTGAGGCTTTTTACCAAACCTTGTCCAGGAAGTGGGGTGCAAGGGTTTGGGAAGTATTTTGGGGGGAAAGACGTTTCCAAACAGCTCTTCCCCAGTAACCAGTATTTGTTTGGTGGTGGTAGCGGCCAATCCAAGGACAAAGGGTGGAATATTTTGTACCTTGGGGAAGTTTTGACCTAAGCTGGTAAAGATAAGCTTAGGAGGTTTTTCATGCAGGTCCCCACATCTGTACCCTTGCGTTCAGAGTGGCGAAGGAACCTTGACAAACACTAAAGGGGCAGTAACACAGTCAAAGCACATTTGTTATAAAATGTGAACAAACATTCTGAGAATACTCGGCATATACCCATTTATTGCTCGATCCTGTATTATCTTCTCAATATTAGCATTTAAATATACAATCCTTTGTAATTAAATTAAGAGATGCGAAAAATAAAACTGCCTTACTCAACTGAGTAACAGTACTTAATTATATGGAAAATTCAGAATCAAGAACTGTTAATATCAGCCTTCCTAACGCTTACATATCTTCTTGAGATATTCTGGAGAATTAGATAATATGTGGATTTAGTTCTCAATTTGGACCTTTATTCATGTACACATAAGAATAACTATAATATAATTATTATTGAAATTAAAATAATTTTACCTCATCACCTTTCTCTCCAGAAAGTCCAGAAAATCCACGTTCACCTTTGCTTCCCTATAAAGACATAACTTTTGAACTATTACTGTATTTTATTACAGTTACAAAAACTTATGTACTGTAGTGTGTTTCATTTTAAATATGCTAGTATTCTAGCATAATTTTAAATATGCTAGTATGGAGCTTATGGGTTAGCAGTAAGGGACCATAAAACAAACAAAGAGTCAAATTCCACACCGGCACAGGTACCACTAAGGTCAATAAACATTATGCCTACTTCCTATGCACTTGAATTTGGCCCAGAACGCTGAGGCTGAGTGCAAAAGTTCGCTTGATAAACTACAACTAGCTTAGAAGGGGCACGGATCAGTGTTCACGTTGCGCTCCCCATCAGCAATTGGCCAGGGCCGGGGAAGCTAATGATCCAAATTCAGTGATGAATCCTGGTCACATGCCATCTGAGACACATTGAACATTCACTAAGCAGAAGGCTAGGTTAGAACTCTTTTCAAAGGAGAATTTATACTTTATGATTATTATTGGATTTTGCTTTAAGGGATTTAGATGTCAAAACCTGCGATCTTTAGTAATTCTTCAGTAAGGCACAATTCCTAATGACTTCAATACAAGTTTAGAATATATCCCTCTGAAATCAATGAGACTATTCACATGAGTAACAAAATATGTAAGTACTCAGGATGGTCCAGTAATTATGGTGCTATCCTGGGAATTGGGAGATTCCCTGTTTCACCACAGACTTCCTGCATAACCTTGGGTAACTCACTCAGTCCTCTGTGACTCAGTTCCCCATCTGTAAAATGGGAATGAATCACAGCACTTTATAGCACAGGGGTGTTCTAAGAATAAATACACTAAAGATTACGAGGTTCTGAGATACTACAGTAGTGGGGGCCTTATAAGTATACAAGAAGAAAAGGAGTACTTGTGGCACCTTAGAGACTAACCAATTTATTTGAGCATGAGCTTTCATGCTCAAATAAATTGGTTAGTCTCTAAGGTGCCACAAGTACTCCTTTTCTTTTTGCGAATACAGACTAACACGGCTGTTACTCTGAAACCTGTTATAAGTATACAAGATAGACAAATAGGATTTAGCCCTGCATTTTTAATGGATAAAAAAAAGTTATCTAAAGTACTCACTTAATAAACTTACCTTTGGCCCCTCTCTACCAGGGATTCCTGAAGGACCTCTTGGCCCAGTATCACCCTGGAGAACAGAGGAAAATAAATGGATGGGAAGTACTTTAGCAAAAGAAACAGTGGATCATATGAATATATAGTCACACCCATAATCTTGCCTTCCTGCCGTTGTGACCATCCCTGTTAGGAAAGCCTGCTACTCCCTTTTCTCCTTTATGACTGTTAATCCAGGAACTCCAGCCTGGAAGTGGCTACAAACATTTTACTGGAAATATATAAAATTGTGATGATTAACCTTTCTACAGAGGCATTAAATAAATCAAGAACACACAAGATGCTGGGGGTTTTATTATTTTAAATCTTCCTGTGGGGTAATTTTAGTGAAAATATATTAAATGTGACTGAAACAGAAAATGATGCATGATCTCCCTGATTTCTTGGCTCTAGATTTTGAGGCCAGACAGAAGTTGCCCTTTTGGAAAATATGGGATTCTGCGAAGCAATGCAATGGGAGTGTCTGTCACTCACCAGGATTGCCTCCTGGCACAACAGGCAGTGTACACATAGACACACTTTTTTTTGGGAAACTTTTTTTTTTTTAAACTACAACACCTAAACTACCAAAACTACTAACTACTACTAAGAACAATTATAATAAACTAATTACTAAAAGAGCTAAGGGGACACAGTTGAGGTAAAACAACGTGGACAACTGTTAAGGCCCCTTCAGCCCGAGGCGGTCGAGAAGGAACAGAGAGCAGTTAGCCCATACACTGCTATATAACACCAGCACGTGATTGAGTAACATGCATGTGCGGGCTGAACAGACACTTCTACGAGAAATCTCCAATCAAAGGCACAGGGGATGCAAGAACACCTAGAGTGAAGGAACTAGAGTATCCACAGGGACCTTACTCGAAGAACAACAACTAGATTTGTTTTTAGACAAAAGAGAGGACTGAGCAGTTTAATGAAAAGCAAGAGGTGGACCCAGGTCTCAAAGAAAGGATCTGGATCAGGATTCAATTTTTTCCATGACAGACATGACAGGTCTTTTAAGGTCTCTGAAATGTCTTACACCCTTAACTTTGGTGATTTACAGTATATAGTAAAACATAACCTTGGTTTTAGGAAAAGCAGACATATGAAACATGCCAATGTCTATTTTGCTTTGAACAACCCATTCATATTAGTGGAAAGACTTTCTCCTGAACCGATATACTACCTTCAATGAAGCACCCACATCTCCCAAAAGTGGAAGTGCAATCTGAAATAAAACACATGCATACACTTAAGAAATATTTAATATACTGTAAATATCCAACATCTTTAAATATTTGGTTCATGGTTTCCATACGTATTAATGGTATCAAAATGTTTACATAATTATGCAAATTAGTCATGATTAAGGCTGTTTTATCATGATATTTTTAAGGAAAAATAAAGCATATTCATGACGAAAAGTGCAAGAGTCAAATATTCAAATATATTTTTTAAATGTTGTCAGTGCTTTCTACCCAAGGTATTTCTTTGTTCCATATTATAGTGAACTAGCTAGAACAGTGTTTGTGCTACGAAAACAGTCAACACACTGAAACACAGTTGCTCCCCTATCAGAGTGCACTTTTCTGAAACCCAGCTTAGCCCTCCAAAATATTTAAGTCTTTTTTTTATTTCTGCAGGAAGAGACAGAAATCTCATCACCCCTGGAAATTAAAGCTCTGGCAGATAGTTCTTTGATCTGGTCTGGTGTGTAGCTGTACTCTTTTCCCTCTTTCCCTCTGTCTTCCCTTAGTTTTCCAAGTGCAAGGTTTAATTTTGTACCTCTCAAGGTTGTCCGTGAAACTGATTGAGCTGTTGCTGTCACCTCCACCCACCCACCTCCAAAAAATGAATCCTCACAATGTCAAAATGTAGGGATTTTTTTGTAAATCATGAAAATCACAAGCTAAATTACTCCTGTGATTATTGGGAAAAAACCCAGCCTTGGTCATGATATATAGTTAGATACACTGACAAATCTGGTGTGTACTTGTCTTCAATTTAACCAGTTTCAAATGTTCCCATTTTTAAAGCTTTAAGGGTCCTGTCTACACCAGGAAAACAGAAGTGTCAAACCTTAGCCTTCAGTACATTAGGAAAACCGTTCTTTGCTGACAACGGATGTCAGCAACCTGTGCAGTGGAACCACTGCTGAACACGATTTAACAGCTAATGTATAAAAGGACATACCACATTCAGCATGGTTTCACAAACTTTGAAAAAAATCTGCCAGGAAAGTTCTTAGAGAAGGACTAGTCTACATGGCAGGGTTTGAACACTCATTGAGAGGGATGTTCATTAGAGAAGAGGCTGAATTCACACTTTTGTAAGCAGCACTGATTTGCTGAAAGACACCATAAGGTTTCCCAGCACTGGTGCTTGGTGTTTGGGATATGTCTTTTTAATTTTCTTTTTATATATGTCATGTCTCAAATAAAAACTAAGAAGGTATTTAGGATTTAAACAGTTTCCTGCACTTAGGGAATCACCACTACATCTCACCTACTATCTGAAACTAAGCCTTTTTAAAAATCTGGTTATATGGTAGCAGGCTTTGGCCTAAACCATTTAGGAAAGCCAAATCACATTATAATTCTAGGACCACAAGTGAGGTTAACAAGTGACTAAAGGGTTTCACTTTGCTGAGGAACAGGTCCCAAGAACTGCTCTAGGAATTCTGAGAGTTTTATTTACCTTTTTTAATGCCTCTGTCAGCATTCGTTTTAAAATCAAAATTAAGCTTGTAAAGTTTCAGCTTTGGGGAACATGTTAAAGGATCTAAACTCATTTCAGGTGTCTGTTCATCTTAGCCATTTAATTCTTTTGTTAGTACTCAAGAAAATTAGTTCACATTATGGGCTAGTTATTTTAAAATTTTCATTTATAATATAATAGCTTTTTAAATGCATCAGAGCAATACAATTTTTCCCACAGTCTTCTAATAAAAGAAGAACCAAACTATAGTCTTTGAAAATTTACACAGAACTGCTCCTGGGACTGAGACATGGTGAGCAAAGTTGCAGCCTGGAACAAACTATTAAAGCTAAATCATAACCTCCTGTGAACAGACATTTATCATGAAAGTGCTGACATAACCATAACTTTAATGATATTGTAATGAGCTAAATAAAAAAAAAATCACTAGGTAATCAACTGAATAAAATTTGCTAGGCCTACTAGGCATCTGGTGTCTTTCTGTTTTAAAATACTAGTATCCACACAATGTAAGTCAAGCATAGTTTGTATACATACTGGGTCACCTGGAGGACCTGGAAGTCCTGGCTTCCCATCTGGCCCAGGAGCACCCTAGAAACAGAAACAAGGCCATTGCATTTCAAATTTCAGTCATTGATAAGGGGCACATACCTCAATATAGTGTTATATATAGAATTGTTACTTACATCAACACCTGGGGTACCTGGCGTTCCAGGTAATCCAGGGGGTCCTCTAGGGCCCTAATATACACAACAGTTACTTAAGATATGATTCAAGAAACTGGAAAACATGTAAAGTTAAATTTATTTTTCCAAATTATACAATAATTTTACCTGGGCACCTGGTTTCCCAAATGGACCTTTAGGACCCTGTAAAAATAGCCAAATGTATACTCAGATAACAGCAGCAATGCTTTTAAAACAGGGGTGAGCTTGAACCAAAAATACTGAATGTGGGCTTTTGGTTCAGCACATCTTAGAGAATGGAACCTGCTGAAATGTCAGGTTACAAATCTGGACCCAATTTTGCTAAAGTTCAAGGGTGATCAGATCCAGTATTTTGGTTAAGAACCATTTCAAATAGAAAGTAAGGTCACCTACTAAGTACACAGTTATGTTATTATGAAATGGACTGTTCAGTTAGCTTGAGATTTACAGGGAAAACTGAGATTTATGCAATGCAATAGGAAAAATCGTCACAAATTGTAGGATGCCTAAGAATCAATTTAAACATTTTAAAATTTAAACGCTAATTTGTATTTTAAATTATTAGACTTGCTTAAAACTTATATTTGAAACCACAGCTATCTGTCTCAAGCATTATGATTTCTATAACTTACTCATTTCAATAAAAAAAGTGAAAAGTTTAGTTTAATATGTTGACTTGGACTGACAGGATATTGTCATTTTCATCAGTAGAATTCATGAGCATGACCTGTGTCATCTACCACCTTTATTACTGAACACTATCAAGACAACTAGACGAAGAAAGATTATTACTTGGATTATGGAACAACTACTGGCATTCTCTAAAACTCAGTCCTTTTAAGGCCAAATCTTTTCCCAACTTCCCCGGTTGCAGAGGGTTCCATGGCTTATGGAGGGGCAGTATTCTGGGGGAGCACACTGGGGTCCTGATCACCATGGAGCTGTTGATGTTTGAGTAAGTCAAGAATGGTGGACATGTGACTATGTAAATGCACAAGGAGAAATCCTTCACCCAGTGAATATGGGCAGCAACCCCACGGAATCCACTGCAGCCCTGAGTTTCCCTTGAGGGAGAAATCTATCTTCCAGTCCACACTATTACTGATTGCCTCTGTGCAACACCTCTTTACACAGGTGTGGCAAAGGATCTGCTACTTGGTATTGCAACCTTGGAAAACTCTAGGGCTCTTAACGTTTTAAGTTAGCAGTGAACGCTGGGAGAGAATAGTATAGGTTGCTGTAATTAAGTTTATAATTTGTGGAGCTAGCTACATTCTAAAGAAAAAACACTGATATTTTTCAATGTCTTACTTTTCAAAAATATGTTCTACTTAATTTGGGGGAAAATCTGAAGAAGTTCCTGTAGCCATTGATACTTCCAGAAATGGACTGGATGCTGAAGTAATAAGTGCAACAAAGATGCAGCGTTAGGAAGCAAGAATGAAATAGCATTTTGAACAGTGTGCTGCTGATGGCAAGAATGATATAAAAGACCATACTACTGCAGCTATTTATTCTGTTTACCCCAGCTAAAGTGTCCTTTGCTCATTTCATGTTTAAAATATACCGGTGGAAATTGGCCACATCTGGACTTTGTTGCTTCATAGGTGTGAAGCTTGTTGCTTCATAGGTGTGAAGCTTGTGCCGAGTTGTGCAGCTCTGGCTGGAGACTCTGCACCCACAAGCAGTACTCCAATTCTAGTAGTTCAGGCATCCCAACACTGAAACCCTGGAGCTGCTGCCCAGCCTCACCTTTTCCTTCCTGAGGCAGAGTACCTGCCTCTGCCTCTCCCAGTGTCCAGGGCATGGGGAATGACACAGAGAAGGGAACTGTGATTATTGACTGAGTGACAGCCAGGGATGCTTTACAGGGCGTAGTGCCTCGTCTCATGTGCCCGTGCTGGAACCAGAAGGGGCAGACAAATTCAAAACAGCTGTCAGCCAGAAAAAGAGCTATCAGCTTTAAGATGTCCCAGAACAATGTAAAATTAATGTGGAAGGGCATGGAACACAGGCTCTGGCAACTCTCCCATCCCCTACTTATAAGTGAAGTTCTAGGGGGAGTAACAGCAAGACATAGACAGGAATATTGTTTTCTGCTCTGTGAAAGGGGAAGAGGTGTTGGGTCAGGAATCATAGAGCAGCAGGGAACTCATATCAGGAAGATCTAATCTGAAACATGTTATATGAACCTGATCATTACATAGATTTCTCAGTAATAACTACAATGAAACTCTCACATACTATTTGCTATACTTACAGGGGGTCCTTGAATTCCTGTTCCGAGTGGCCCCATCTCTCCAGGAGACCCTTGTACGCCAGGCAGTCCTCTTTCACCCTAATAAAGTTACAAAACTTTCCGTTTCATCTTTAAAAGCAGAAATTAGTGTATCTCTTAGAAATAGGAACGGTGAGAATTTTTGTATACCTTAGGCCCTCGTGGACCTGGGGTTCCAGGAGTGCCAGCCAGACCCTAAAAAACAATAATTCTACCTTAAAATTACCGAGTCTGATTAAATGTTATGTCAGAGGTAGTCAGCATTTGTAAATAAAAATGATCTGTCTACACCTTGATTATTAGTGCCACAGTCTGTAGGATCATTGAAAAGACACTTGCATTAACAACAAGAGTTTTTAGACTGTATTTTCGATGTACTTGCTTTACAGGTATACCATACACGTTTTTTTCAAAATTATACTCATATTGCTATACGAATCATTTTCAATAGTGCTACAAGTACTACACAGAAACAAGCCACGAAAGCCCTTATAGCAAGTACTTACTGGTTTCCCAGGCAGACTTGGTCCAGGGGGTCCTGTCTCACCTTTTGGACCTGGATGTCCAGGAGGCCCTATAAGGCCACCAGAATCACCCTGTGGAATAGATATAAACCACTAGTTGAAATGTTAGTGTTTTCTTTCAGGAAAATTAACATTAAGGTAGGTCTTGATTATCAGGACTATTTTACATGGTAGATCTCTGTTACCTGTTATCTCTAGGTATTGGTAAATATTTTAAACAGCCCTATTTCAGAATGTACTACTGTACTTACATCATCTTATTTGGGAATCAAACACATGACTCCAGTTTTATAAACAAAACCAACTTTTTGAACATTTGTAATGCCAGCTAGGCTGTACACACTAAAGCAGGTGTTTGCTATACTGATAGCAGAGATTTTTCACTGTAAATCAGATAGGCCAACACCTATTCTACAGGGTAGTGAGTCTTATGACAGGGTGTTTGGAAGTAGTAACATGTCTTGAAATCTGTTACGTATGTTTAGATAACACATCAATAGCTTTTAATTTCTTAACAAAATATGTATTTTCCCTAAAAAAATGTTATATAGGTAAGTATGCAAGGTAAAAAAACAAAACAAAACATAGGAACACGGGATTTGCTATACCAGAAAAGACCAAGAGTCCATCTAATCTAGTTAATAATCCTGCTATTTTCCTAGTTACTCAGGCTTGCAATGCTGGTATCGTATCTACACTTCTTTCTCCTTCATCCTCTGATACCCAGACTGCCTCTAAATCCTGCCAGTTATTC
The DNA here is from genome assembly GCF_965140235.1 of Caretta caretta. Lineage (NCBI taxonomy): Eukaryota > Metazoa > Chordata > Testudines > Cheloniidae > Caretta > Caretta caretta. Next base: position 56,316,270 of record NC_134208.1, on the reverse strand, counting down.
CTCTGCAACATCTCCACAATACATCCCCTCCTCTCTATCCCTATTGCAAAAATCTGGGTCTGTGCCTTAGTCATCCCTCATCTCAATTACTGAAATTTCCTCTGCTCACCGTAAAGGCTCTGCTCAGCTGTACTCCTACCTACATCTCCCTTATCTTTCTCACTTTAACACTCTATGAACTCAGCACATCTCTGGCTAGCCCAACTCCTTCTTCCACAAGTGACTTTGTGCCTTTTCTCATGCTGCTCTCTTCCCCTTGAATATCCTCCCAGATCATGTTAGTTGTGCAACCTTATGTTTCTTCCTGTTCCATAAGACTAGCTTCTTTAGGTCTGTGCCACAGTGCTGACCTCTATTCCTGCCTACTCAACAGCTTGCACCCTCAAAATATTAATGTACTTCATTGGCTTTCTTTAAAACACAAACCCCAAGATGTATAAATGCAATAACTTATCTCAGAATTCACATCCTCCCCATATAATTCTCCCCCTCTTCCCGTACATGCAGGTACACACACACGCACACAGTTAACTCTTGCTGTTCTGTAGTACTGGTATGTCCAACTACAGGCCTAATCCAACCCCCTTTAAATCAATGGGATTCTTTCAATTATTAAATTGAAATTAGATTGACACATTAGAAGGTAAACTCTTCAGGCAAGAGGCATGTTTTTTTATTTATTCTTAAAATACCTAGATAGATGAATGTGGAAAGATGGAAGACTCCTTAAAGGTCATAATATTTTACTAATATTTTCTAAATCATAAATTAAATTGATCAAATTTTAGTGCATACCTTTTCTCCTTTAATTCCTGGTTTTCCTGGTATCCCAGGCTCTCCCAGTAAACCCTAGTTAATTAAAAAAACAACATTTTACATCGATTACAGCATCTTTCAGGTCAGTATGCTATCTGAGATTAAAGGTGAAAAAGATACTTATTTGGAGTAGTTACCGTACACTACAGGCCCCACACTACAAGAAGGATGTGGAGAAATTGGAGAGAGTCCAGCGAAGGGCAACAAAAATGATTAGGGGTCTGGAACACATGACTTATGAGGAGAGGCTGAGGGAACTGGGATTGTTTAGTCTATGGAAGAGAAGAATGAGGGGGGATTTGATAGCTGCTTTTAACTACCTGAAAGGTGGATCCAAAGAGGATGGATCTAGATTATTCTCAGTGATAGCAGATGACAGGACAAGGAGTAATGGTCTCAAGTTGCAGCGGGGAAGGTTTAGGTTGGATATTAGGAAAAACTTTTTCACTAGGAGGGTGGTGAAACACTGGAATGCGTTACCTAGGGAGGTGGAGGAATCCTCTTCCTTAGAAGTTTTTAAGGTCAGGCTTGACAAAGCCCTGGCTGGGATGATTTAGTTGGGATTGGTCCTGCTCTGGGCAGGGGGTTGGACTAGATGGCCTCCAGAGGTCCCTTCCAACTCTGTTATTCTATGATTCTATGATCCCCCATAAAAAGACCACAGAATGATAGTTCCTATGGCACTGTTTCATTGTCTAATATTTCACCTCAACAGATTTTACTGACTGCAAAAAATTACACAATACTTACGACTTCTCCTGGATGTCCTCTGGGTCCAATGGGTCCTGGAGGACCTTGCAGTCCCTACAGTGTGTGTGTATATATATATATATATATGTATTAATTTGAGTTAAAAATCAATATATTTTCAGTTATATTATACTAGAGAATAAAGCACTCTATCCTCCATAGGGACATTAACAAAAGAGCTGCTAAGAATTATTTTCTACCTGGATTAGGGAGCAACTGTAACCCACACACCTTCTGGTGTGGTGCTCTGTCCCCTCTAGTGGCACCAAGACCACTTAGAGATTAATGAGTCTGCTCCAGTTTTAGCTCATAGCAATATGGCTTTTAGCTCATGCAGTAGAGGCTCATGCACAAAGGTCCCAGGTTTGATCCTGCCCGTTGACAAACAGGATCTGTCGGTGTTACACAACAGTTACTGTAGTTCATTCTCCAATGCCCCAGTAGAATTTGCATTGTTATGCTACCCAATGAAATATATTAGAAGTTTCCATATTAATGAGCTAATTTCTCAAAATATGCCCACATAGGGGCATATCTTTATGGGCCAGACCATCAATTGTGTAAATCATTGTAGCACTGTTGAAGTCAATGGAGCTATGACATTTTACACCAGCTAAGGATCTGGCCCAGCATGTCCATAGGAAGAGGATAACAGCTGCTGCTGAAAAAGTTGAAAAAAGAATCCTGCCCATGGGACTATAGGACTCCAACAAGGCCACGTGTGACTGGATGGACTCTAAGGCATTGAACTGGAAAACAATGAATCAAGGCTTCTTGCTTGAGGATTCTGTTGAAGGAAGTAATGCTCTATCTGTTTGTCATGCTTATAATTTCTACAAGATGTATATGCATCTGGGAAGGAACTGGAGAGTTTCTTTTTTAATTATATCACCTGTCCAAGGTCACTGAAGAAGGGTGAGAGGAAGGGGGCCCTAGCTATTACAGCAGTAGCTACTACTCAGGAGACCCAGGTTCAAGTCCCTGTTCTGCAATAGACTTCCTGTGTGATCTTGGGTAAATCAGCTTGTCTCTCTGTGCTTCAGTTTCCCATCTGTAAAATGGAGTTAGTAGTATTTCCCTATCTCATAGAAGTTTTGTGTGGATAAATACATTAAAAATTTGGGGCACTCCTATACCACGATAATAAGAGCCATATGGTAACACTCATTGATTCATTCATGTTCTCTGTGTACATAAAATTTTCCTACTGTATTTTCCACTGCATGCATCCGATGTGGTGGGTTTTAGCCCATGAAAGCTTATGCTCAAATAAATTTGTTAGTCTCTAAGGTGTCACAAGTACTCCTGTTCTTTTTGTGGATACAGGCTAACAAAGCTGCTATTCTGAAAATAGACCGAACAGTGTCCTTGGGTTGCTGCAGGGGTTTCCTACATCAGTGAAATCCAGATCAGCCAGCCAGGTGATGAATCATGCAGATCTTTCTAAAGGCAGCTGAGATGGTGACTACTGTTTTGGTAAGGTCCTGGGGGCTGATCCCAGACCAAAGGAAGCCAGGTATATGGCCTCTACCAAGTGGAGTTAACCAACAGTTTACAGAACATTTCCCTTTTCTGAGGATTGTGGGGCAAAAGAGAGAAGGAGAAATGTGATTGAAGATCGGGGGGAGGAGGGGATTTAAGGACTTATTACCCAAGAGTCTGAGGCAATCCTGTTTCAGTAGTGAAGGAACACAGATTCTTCTGTCTGATTTGAGGGACAGGAATAGTCAGAAATGGCTCCAGTGGTTTTTCTCTGGACAAAGCTTTGGATCTAGATTCCTGCTTGTGAAAGGAATGCTGAGGTTTGTTCTTAGGTTTCTATTTCACTGAAGATTTCCCCACAAGAAGCTGGGCCTAACTGGGCCTTTCCCTGAGGAAAAGGAGGAAGATGGGGGTTTGTGTTTCCCTAGCTGAGAAGCAGGAGTGGAGAAGAAGGTTGTTTTCTCCAAAACTTCCTTCAATGCAGAGTCCACTAAATTCTCAATCAGATGGGGACCCTTAAAGATTAAGGGCAAGGAGACAAAACTTGAAGATATCATCACCCCATGACCAGATTCAGAAGTGCCAAAAAGATTGGCCTGCAAGTGGACAGAATCTTGAGCCACACTGAGAATATTTGATAGGGCAATGTGAGAGGTTCCTGTTTACCAGGAATGGCAGCTTAGAATCACCAGTATTGATCCCCTGGGTCTCCAAGAGCCACAGGGAGTGCAAGAGGCATAGAAAGTGGTAGTGATTTGGATGTTCCCAGTTTAAAAGATTATTTTCATAGCTTCTTTCCAGGGATTCATGAAGGAACACACTGGCCTCCTGAGGTCTAACGTCTTAGAGTGGGAAATTATGACTAAATTCATGTTTGAGTGGAGCAACCAGAGGCTGTGGAAATCAGAGTTCACATAATAGAGTCTGAAAAGACCTTTTGGGGAAGGATGGGCGTAGAATCAGAAGAGGCAGGAAACAGAAAAGACCCAAGTCATTCAGGCTATGAGTGTCTGAAGCTGAGGATGGCACCAGATTCAGAACCACTTCTGTACCTGATCGGGCTGGAGTGTGGTGCCTCTGCATGAGCAGTCCGCATGGTTCTTAAGTGAGGTGGGAAGGATGGACAGAATGGGCCCATTGCCAAAGGCTGCAGAGGAAAGGCACAGGAGAGGTATTTTTGGCTTTGAGAGGAAGACTTCATTGTACCTCCTATTCTACGTGATTACAGAGCTCAGCTGAGGCCTGGAGGAGAGATGGTTCCTCAGCTAAGAGGCAAAAGCTATTTCTAGCGAGGAAAGAGAACAACGAGAGAAGTCTGCCTGCACTCTGTGAGGAAGAGGAATTGAGACTGATAGTGTTGCATCCACTCTGGCTACCATCTGGCTGGCTGACAGATGAGGAGGATTCACTCATTAGTCTGTACTGGTGATATCCACAAAACAAAATGTGTAATTGCACACATAAATAGCCAGACAAGGGATAGAAATAGCAGTGGTCCTAAAGGTTCCTTGCATCATTCTTCCCCAGTGAGTGATGCTGAAATCAACCAGAACATTACTAACTAAAAGTAAAATAGCTACATTCTGCCTTCAATCTTGTGTAAGTCTCCGACTGACATCAACCCTGCTATATATTGTGGGTAGCATATATTGTACCACCTGCACCTAACCATAATTAATTTGTAATTTAGCTCCCTCCACAGAATAAAATTGACACAGCTGCATAAACATTAGCATCAGAATAGCCTCTTTTTGGTTATGGAGGCCATATTTCAAAAAATGTAATTCCCAAAAAGTGCATTCAGACTTTTGCATACACATGTTCTTTGAACACAAATTCCCCATGCTGGCCACAAAATTCAGGGATGTGTGTGTATATAACCCCAACTTGTATGTACACAAGAACTTTGGGCATGCAACTCAAGTACACACACTAAAAAAATTGGGCCGTACTATATAAAGTGAATGAAATAGCACCCAAAGTCCTTTTACACAATGTCATAATAAGAAGCCATTACATGCTACTTTCAATTTTATAATAAATACTTCAAAATACCTCTGATCCTGGATTTCCAGTGAGTCCAGGAGGACCACAATCTCCTATTTCACCCTAAAATGCATAATTTTTCTCAAATAATTTAAAGTTATATCCACAAGAGACAGCTGTGTACAAAAGAGATATTGTGTATACCAATCAGAAAAATACCTTAATTCCTTGTGATCCTTTCATTCCAATTTCCCCCTGAAAACAACAGATATGATCACAATAAGTTGAAATTTAGAGTAAGATTGACTGTGTTGAAGTTACTACACACAGAAACGTTGTCTTATTAAGTTAGTTAACACAATTTATCAAACAATGAAAATCTGGTTATTCTTTAAAGAGTTGTAGATGGAAAACTTTGAAAAGGATTGCCTTTTGAAAAATTCTATTTGCCGTTTTGGGTATGGTGATTTCTATTCTTCTGTTTTATTCCTAAGGATATTTGCATGAAAACAAAATATTTGCTTAAGAACTCTGTTCCTGGGGCTTATTCCTCACTTAAAGTCATTACCCTGTTTGTAATATCATATGCCTTTCCAAAGCTATGCATTTTTACAGTATATCCCATTCTACATAGGTTCTTATACAGCATTCATCACCATAGTATGTGAACCCCCTTCCTGCAGTGCATGAAGCAATGTGACGAATATCTGTCATACCACAAAGAGAGGATTATGACTTACTGTAAGACATACAAAGCAGCAGTAGATGAAATCTTAAAGAATAAGGATTCTGATTTCTTGAAAACTTCTTTAGTAATAAAAAAGTGATGTATAAAAATACGGCTATAAGAAAAATTGCTGGCAAATAAAGATTTTTAGAGATTCCCGAAAAGATTAATGGGTTTTTAATAAAGGAGGTTACATATTTTATGTACTATGCTTGATGTTCAGTGTTAATTGCAGAGTTAATGAAATAGCTGCAGTTTCTCACTAAGATGACTAGTGCATTTACTAGTGTAATAGTTAGAACTCTGAGGGATAGTATGCTTGATCTTGCTACCTTTAATCTCTACAGCCAATATCTTATTGACTTCAATACGAGCAGATTAAGTCCGCTGTTGAGATGCTTAGGCTCAGCTACTTCCATCTCAGCTCAGCCAGACCTTTCTTGGGATTTACAGTGCCAAGGCCTACTCTGTGGTGACTCTGCACTTTGTATTTAAAGTGCCAAAAATTCATCCCAGAATAGCTTCACAGAAATCAGAGAGAGGCCAAGGACAAATTTAGCCCAAGGACTGCAAGCACTGAGATTCTAGCTGCCCCCATGCAGATGTACAAGAAAGGGAAAGGTTCCTTTGTGCCCAAGGCTCTCTCTGAGTTTGAAGAGCTGGCAGATGGAAACGTTGACTTTTTACTTGTAAACTGAATGAATTTGGTATGCCAATAGTCGAGAAGCAATAAACATGGAACCCCATGATGCTATTTTTATAGTCAAGTTTCAGAATATTTGGCATGAAACCTATTAAAATGCACACAAAAAATCACAGAATGCAAATGTGACAGGATTCCCAAGGTGGAGCCTGGAACTGTGGGACTGCAACGCCCCCCTAACTCTCCAGCCTGGGCTGTCTCTCACAATGTCTTGTGTGACAAAGTTCCTCCTTTACCTTGGTGGGTCTTGCGCTTATTGGCAGATTTGCTCACCTTGGAGCTTCACAGCAGCCCTCAGTTTGGCCGTTTTCGTGAACTCACAGTCCAGGTCAACTCCTCCTGTGTCTGACCAGGAGTTGGGAGGTTTGGGGGGAACCCGGGACCACCGTCTACTCCGGGTTCCAGCCCAGGGCCCTGTGCAATGCAGCTGTCTAGAGTGCCTCCTGGAACAGCTGTGCGACAGCTACAACTCCCTGGGCTACTTCCAACACTTTCTTTATCCTTACCATAGGACCTTCCTCCTGGTGTCTGATAATGCTTGTACTCCTCAGTCCTCCAACAGTACGCGCTCTCACTCTCTGCTCCTAGCGCCTCTTGATCCCAGCTCCTTACACATGCACCACAAACTGAAGTGAGCTCCTTTTTAAACCAAGGTGCCCTGATTAGCCTGCCTTAATTGATTCTAGCAGCTTCTTGATTGGCTGCAGGTGTTCTAATCAGCCTGTCTGTCTTAATTGTCTCCAGAAGGTTCCTGATTGTTCTGGAAACTTCCCTGTTACCTTACCCAGGGAAAAGGGACCTACTTCACCTGGGGCTAATATATCTGCCTTCTATTACTCTCCTGTAGCCATCTGGCCTGACCCTGTCACACTTGCTAGTGACAAGCAGCAAACCCTTGCAGGTGCTGTTATCACTCAACACAACTACACGTGGAGCCCCACACCCAGCTAGATTGCATGAATGCTCCCAGAGCCACTCATGAATCAGAGAGAGAAAGGCACCAGCCAAATCCCCCCAGCTCCCAGCACTGTACCTCAGGAATATACCGTTTTGCACTGCTAACAATGAGCAGTACAAATTTATTAATTGGTTCACTACTTCGTCAATGGAAAGGGATATACACCAGCCTTTGTAAACCTGAGCAGATTTACCAAACACTTTGGGCAAATTCACTGATAAAGATAAACAGTTAAACTTATTGACTACAAAAGATAGATTTAAAGTGATTATAAGTGATAGGCAAAGAGTCATAGTAGTTACCAAAAGAAAAGAAAATATAAGCACTCACTCTAAACTCTCAATCCTATTAGACTGGGCAACATCTAGATTAAGCAGTTTCTCTCAACCCACTGGATATTGCAGTTCATAGTACACAGGATTCACCCTTCAAACCTATGCCACTCCCCTGTGTTGGAGACTTCAGTATTCTGAGTGTCCTTGTTGCTTGCTGCATAGGTGGGGGCAGGGGAAAGGCAAAGCAGTGGGGCCACTGTGTTTCGTTTTATACCCTCAGTCCATGTGCTTGGAGAACACAAGTCCAAGCATGTCTGGTGGGCACTGCTGAGTCACAAGGTGAAGCAATACCCCGGTGTGCCTCCTGTGAGTGAGTCATTGAACTGTAACTCCTCTGCTGGACAATGGCTGGTGATGTCCATAAAGCACCCACCTGGGCATTGGTTACCTCTTTTCTCATTGTCTCTGGAGAGCTAGTTTCTGGGTGTTTCCCAAACCCACAGCATATTTTAGTGAAAACTATACAACACAATTCTTATAATTTTATATGCATTAATGATACACATGTTTAGATGGAACAATGGGTTTTAGTAGATCATAACCTTTCACCTAATACCTCACATGGGATGCTTTATATGCAATATCACAATTATTTATAGATGAGGAATATAGGGGTTACAGGGCGCTGCCAGAGCTATAAAGTGTCACAGCAAATATGGTGAGACAATCAGATCTAAGCATAAACATTAACTCAAAGCTTTAGCTGTACTTACTGGATCCCCCTTTTCTCCTTTTTCAGAAGACTCTCCCTGTGATAGTATATAGTAAATGTTAATACTTACTTGGTAATTTTAAATGATAAATAGTTTGTATGTCTGTTTTTGGAAAACAACTCTTCAAAACATATAGAAAACAAAGTAACAGTTATATGTATTCAATACATACAAACAACTTTATAAAATATATAAACTATGAAAGCCCATTTAAAGATTACATTAATGATAAAGAATGTGGACAGATAATAAAATGGGATTCTACCCAAGTTTGTTTCGTTTATGTCTGGGTCACATATTATATAATACATGTAATCATGACCATAAAGCTTTCAAACCTGGATCCACACATCATCATGCTCCAACTTTCCACCTGCTGACTTACTAGCATCAGCTAGAACTGGGACTCCTTGAAGCCCAACTCAGATAGATGGCTCCACTCCTGGGCCCCAACTCCTGGGACAACAGAGCTCCTGGTTCGCCTGCTCCCCCTGCTGAAGGCAGGTGGAGGAGCAGAAAGTTGTCAGTTCAACTGAGCTTTATTCTGCTTTGGACTGCTTACCCTGTACAACCTGCTCTTGACTTTCTGATTTCCTGACTTGGCCTGATTCCTGGTTCTGGATCTCCATCTCTTCTCCTGACCCTGCCCTGGTTTCCTGACTCAGGCTGATTCCTGGTATCAGTCTCTCTGTTCCTAACCTCCTGGTTCTGAACCCTGGGTGGCATGGGGACCTAGCTACTTGCCTTGTACTAACCAGCAGGCCTGTCTGCCTATGTCCTGGGTCTGACAGGATCAGAAACAGATAACACAAAGTGATGACTGAATTAGTGTAAAATTAGAGTTAAATTCTCAAAAGCAAATGACTTTTAATACACAGAACCATGATTCTTTCAAATTAACAGCCTAAACTAGATTTGTATGAAGATAATTTACAGTACAAGGTTTTAACAAGAACTAGTTGATCCTCTAACATTCTGCGGCCTGACATTACTTCAATTTAAATCACTAGCAAAACTCCTATTGATTCAATGGAAGCATGACTGAACTTTTTTGCTATTTCTAGAAAAATGCAGTTTACATCTTTTCACCAGTCATGAAAAATTGTTCAGCTGAATCTGCTGTTGGAAAGCTTCAACTAAAACTAAAAGATGATTAACTAGCAAAGTCTTTTTCTAAACTTTGATCATGCTAAGAATGCTATTTTTTTTCATCTAGGTATTGAAGATGGTACTTCTTCACACAACACACCATCAACTTGTGGAACTTGTTGCTAGGGGATGTTACGAAGGTCAAAAGTGTAACTGGGTTAAAAAAAGAATTAGGTAAGTTCCAGGAGGATAGGTCCATCAATGGCTATTAGTCAAAATAGTCAAGGACGCACCCCATGTTCTGGGTGTCCCTAACCACTAACTGCCAGAAGCTGGGACTGGATGACAGGGGATGGATCACTCAATAATTTCCCTGTTTTGTTTGAAGCATCTGGCATTGGCCACTGTCAGAAGACTGGATATTGAGTTAGATAGACCACTGATCTGACCAACTATGGCCATTCTTATGTTCCTAATTTAAGAGAAAGTAAAAAAATATTGTCATTTTAATCAGCAATCAATATTTCATTGTTTGAGATACTTGCTTTCTTTTGAGGCTTTAGGTACCTCCTGGTTGTGCCTAAGTCTGTGGTGTTTTGGAAATCCATGCATCTTGAAATCAGGAAGCAGAGAAGCACACAAAAAATAAAGAGGCAAAGCAAAAAATGGACTAACCTTTTTCAAAGTGTAAAGAAGATTAATTTCATATGGGGCTTTTTTGGCCGCAGCTTTTGTCTTATTTTATGCTAGCAGGTCTGACCATCTCTAAATTATAGACTCTATCTTCACCCATCACCATCACAAAGGAAAGCCCCAAAAGACCATAAATGTTGCAATGTCGCTATGATGGTAAGCAATGCAGCAGAGAAAGCATTCAGAGGACTCCGCACAACACAGATCAGCAGTATCCAGGGCTACATACGAGTATATGAAAAACTCAGCAGTGACTGGAGCACTCATTCAGCAGCTCATCCCTATTCAGCAATTTACTTAAGCACATACTTAACTTTAAGTTGGATGGGATTTAAGTATGCAGTTGGGACACAGCTTCAACACACCAGAGTTAAACCCAGCTTTGCTGCACTGCAGGTGGCCCTGTCCATTAGTCACTCTCATGCCCAACAGCCATGACCACCCTGCAGAGACATCCAGGCCAGAAAACAAAATGTAGGTTGTGAGGATGCTGGGCCCAAAGTCTACCATTGGAGCATATTTTTCTGTTCCCATCATTCTTCTACTTGCCCTTTACTCTGTTTTCAAGGATTTGGCCCAAAAAAATAAACCACACTTGGCCATCACATCTAAGAATATGAGTTAGGAATTATTATTTATTATTATTATTTATAATCATTATTTATTATTATTATTTCACCTTTTGCACCGGTCAAGCCCATTTCTCCTTGCTGACCCTTTTAAAAAAATAAAAAACTATTGACAATCTTTGTCGTTTTTTATTCTGACAAACGGAAAGAATCTTCCCCTTCCAGCTGCTCCTTGCACTGAATGTAGCATGAAATCTTGTTAATCATCATAACTGAAATGTGTGATTTAACCAGCTCCAACTGAATTTAAATGATTGTCTTCTGCTGGAGAGCTACTCAAAATCAAACACTTGGCAACACTATGATATATCTAGTGTGTCTTCTCTCTTTTCTCCGTAGACCAACAGTACAGCAAATTGGCAAATATATATTCCATTATTTAAAATACACAGATGCTTCCTGTCAAAATGTTTAAACCCAACATTTGACCACTTAATTTGCTATAAACTGCTTGGGAATGACCTGCATCTTTTAAATACTTTTGGTTAACCATCCCTGTCACTTTATTAAAGAGAATTTTTTAAAATACCCACTATTTGCTAGTGCTACCAAATATATTTTTGAGCTCCTCTTTCTGGTTCAATAGACAATATTATGTATGCACATATTCCAAACACTATGCACATTTCCTTTTGCTCTCCTAAAAACACAGAAAAAATATTTTTCCCTGCCCAATTCAGACCTAAAAAATGGAGGAAATGAACAAAAGAAGACATAATATTTTCAGAGTTCTAAAAGAGCATTACAACAGTACAAACTGTCATAATTTCATCGCAAGTCACACAATTTTGGCTCCTGCTTGAACAGGTTTTAAGATGATATGAGAATTTCAGCCCTACTGGATGGGAAAATCCTCTGACAGGTTGTATTCCCCACTTCCCTGCCTCCTCGAGAGAAGCCAATCAGTGCTTCTGCAGGAACCGGGCAGAGCTCTCTCCCCACCCTTAAGAGCTGAGTTTTTGGGTAGGTGAAGTAGAGAGGGACCAGCTGACATTTCATAGAGAGGAAGGGGAAAAGAAAGAGCCCAGCAAGTTTCCTCCTCCGCCCGCCTGTTAAAAATGGGTAATCTCCCCTGGGTGCTCCTTCGCACTCCCTACAACACCAGACCTGGGAAGAGGGCACGAATAAACCCTGGAACTAATTCCCACACCCAGGCCTGCGAAGACAAAGAGGAACCCCCTGTAGCTTCCCCCCACCAGATCTGAGAAACTGGGTGAAGAACCACTGAAGCTGCAAGAGCAGAGGTGGGGTTGGGGGCCAGAAATGCTGTGAGAGTTGCAGGGGAATGTATAATTAATTGCTGGGTGACGGGCAGATGTGGGGCTATGGAGGCACAGAATTAATTAGACTTTGGTGGCATGGGGAGAAACTGGATGATTCGCACAATCATGCAGCGCTTTATAAAAATCTTTGTAATTTGATCTCATATGGGTCCCCCAGTGAGACCTTCTGCAGCAGCTTACTTTGTACATTTGAGAACAGTGCCAACACTGAAATTGTCGAAGACTGGGGAGTGTTCAAAAATCAAAAGGCCAAAAACATAAGATCATCTCTTAAAACAAAATCTCATTATTTAGGAGGGGGATTGACTCATGATTTTTGAACACTTGGGTTGGATATACTGCATTTCAAAACAGTGGAGATTAAAAATATTGTAATGAACCTACTGGCTCATTACTGAGCACTGTGTTAACCTCAAATTCAACATCCAGCAAGTAGAGGGCTCCATAATCCCTCCAGTAGAGTAAAGTGAAGCACTGCTAGAAGTCAGAGAAGACCTAGTTCAGGAGAGAACAAGAGGTTGCAGGATGACTGCATTAGCAGGCTGGAGGCAGCAGCCTAATACTGGTTGTGGAGGGAAGGTCAGATAGCTTGGAAAGGCTGTGAGCCAGGCTGGGAAGAATCCTGTCCATGGCTAGCTGTGACAGGCAGATACTTAGAAGCAGCCTGCAAACAGCTGGGCCACATGCATGGGTCTGAAGATGACAGACAAAGAAACATAATTCTGACTGTGGGATCTCCAGGCCAGTGCATAACTGACTCCTGCAGGGAGTATCCTTGGCACTGGACCTGAGGTCGCTGACCTTCATACCACTTTATAAAACTACCCTTAGGGGTTGGAGTAAGAACTGTTGTGTATTAAATTTCTCTCTTTTAATTTGGAACCATTAAAACCTAGATGCCCAGGGAAAATGCAGTATTTATTTCTGGCAGCCCTCATAATGCAATTCTTTCTTATTCATCATGCTGTATAAGTGTGTTTGGGTAGAGGTGGGCAAATAACTGATTTTTCAGTTCACTGGCGGTTAAAAAAGTCAGTTTGATCTTAATATTCTCAAAATATTCTGAAAAATTGTGGCGAATTAAACAAGTAGGTGAAAAACCAGGTTTGGGCGAACAAATTATTTTTTTTAACTAATCATTTAGTTTCCAGACCTTTTTTAATGTAAAAGCAAAGAAAGTGAAGGAGAAGATGGTGGTGCCCCCCATGTTATAATTTTTAGCACACTAGCTAGGGAACTGGGAGACTCAAGTGTAATTCTCCCCTCTGTGGAGAAGGGATTTGAATTTGGGTCTTTCACATTATAGAAACATACCTTAGCTATTGGACTATGGGAATATTCTGATGTGTGTTTTTCTCAATCTCTTGTATTCAAGCAGGTCCACTGTGTGTAAGTAATTAAAACATCTTTGGCACAGGGACATCAAGTTGGGTCTCCCACACTACAAGAGAGTGCCCTAACCCGTCCTATAGCATAATCTTGGGCAGCTCTTTCTCAATCTCTCCCATTGAAGCTGCTCCACTTTGTATAAAATACTTGAATAGTCATTGCATCTGCAAGAGAAAATGACAATGACCCTAGCTGTCAAGGCACTCATCTAGGAGATAGATAACCAAGTTCATGTCCCTGCTCCACTGACTATTTATACACAGCAGAACAGCTTGACCAGGAGAGATTGAGAGAAACCCACTCCAGAAGGTCCCATAGCCCAGTGGCCATAGCCCAATCTACAATGTAGGAAACCAAAGTTCAAATCCTCTATCCAGCAAAAGGGGAATTGAACCCAGGTCCCCCACATTCTGAGTGAGTGCCCTAAGCTGTGGGTTAGAAGTTGCAACATGCAAACACACAAACCTGTTTTGTGAATGGTATCTAAGTTCCATCCCACCTACCTCCCAAATTTTTATTTGGCTACTTTGTGTCAAATTTCAAATAAATGTGGGTGATCAAAACTGCATTTTCCAGTGAATAAACTATTTGTCTGAAAAAGTCACCCAGTTCTATTTGTGGGAACCCCCCAAGAGCTAGAGCCTGAAAGGCCGAATGCTTGGAGTGCCTACAGCACTTGCCTCTGAGCATATAGTATACCCAAATCACTACCAAACATCTACGGGACTGGTGTACCATAGCATTCACAGCACTTTCCTGCAGATTAGACATACTGGAGATGAGTGTCCTTTCAAATGGTACAACCCATTGGGGGGGAGGGATAGCTCAGTGGTTTGAGCACTGGCCTGCTAAACCCAGGGTTGTGAGTTCAATCCTTGAGGGGGCCATTTAGGGATTTGGGGCAAAAATTGGGAATTGGTCCTGCTTTGAGCAGGGGGTTGGACTAGATGACCTCCTGAGGTCCCTTCCAACCCTGATATTCTATGATTCTATGAACTGATTTTTCACTGCAAGAATGAAAATTCAACTACATTAAAGAGGTATAAGTCTAGAACTAATTGAATAAAATAGTCAACCTGTGTAATTCACTTCCATAAGAGTTTGTTGGGACAATTACTAAGGCTGGATTGAACAAAGGAGTGGATACATACATGACTGGTTAAACAGCTGGTGCCATTCAAGCTAAGGTGATTAAACGAGTAATTATGTCTCTAGTTTCAGGGCATGAGATGAGCACCTCCCGTGGTCACTAAGGAATTTTTCTCCAGTATAATATTACACAAGTATTTAAATATGTTATTTTTTAATCTTCTTCCTTTCTCTCACTGGCCAGCGACCAAAGGCCTGATCAAGTGTGCAATCTGCTCCTCCTATGAAGGAGACTGCAACAAACCAGATGAATGAGACTACAGGTAAACTTAGGAGTGACAAGCCGGTTGGTATTTTGCAATTCCTCATGCCATTATGTCTCAGATGCTTACAATTTCTCCCTTTTGTCCTTTTTGTCCAGCAGCCTCAGGTAATCCTAGTTGTCCTCCATCACCCTGTGAAGAATTGCAAGTGAAATAATATAATAAATATAATATAAAATATTATAATAAATGTAATATGCAGTTACCATAATTTTGCAATATTAGGTCCTATGCTGATGTGTTATTTTCTGTGTAAATGCAAACATCCTAATTTAGCATCAAACAGAGGGGGTAAGATAACTTTGATGTAGTGCATAGGTTATGTGGTACAAGAATGTATTCTTCTCCATGCGAGAGATATTCGTATTCCATTCAATTAATGGGAGTTCTACATCTATAGAGAGAGCAAAATATCCATGTTGAGTACTACTGTGTAGATCTGAGAAGAGAATTTTGTCTTAAATCATTGGAAAGAACATTATTTTTATGATCATTATCACAGTAAATTTCTTAAGTGTGAAAGAAAGAAACAACAACAAAAAATCCCTTTTCTAATATGAACAAGCACCTCAAGAAATGTTCATTTTCGTTTTGAGCAGCATGAAGACATGGATAAAGGAAGAGATGGATTGATATTAGTGACAGTATATTCCCACTGTTCCTCAGAATAAGCAAACTGATTGAAGCAATTTGTCTTAAAATTTTATTTTTATTGAGACTATGTATTGTACTGTGTGTATCTACCCTTTCGCACAAGGCCTGTACATATTAAATATATAATAAATGGCTTTTTGCTTTAATTTTACATAGGGAAGACACGGTAAAAAATGAAGTAGGTATGTGCAGCAGAGGCAATGTGGCCTAGTGGCTAGCTGGGTCACCATGGGTAAGTAACTTTACTTCTCTGTGCCTTGGTTTCCCCATGTGTAAAATGGGAATAATGATGTAAAATGTTTTGAGAGCTACTAATAACAAGTGCTATATAGATATTATTATTAACAATAATAAAGGAGATAAATTACAAAATATAAACTTCAGTAAGATTCCTATTGCTTTTATAAAGGTATATCTTTATATCTTGATGGCTTTTTGTTCAATTTCTAGGGCACTTCAGCAGTTAATATACAGGAGTCTTAATCTGCCTGCTAGCTACTAACTAATATTAGGATTAGCTGCAGAGGCAGCTTAATAATGACTGTTGAGTAGCAGTTGACTTGATGAAGAGAACAAACCAGAGACAAACAGTTACTATAGATTGAATATAGAGAGTTATTGTTTATATTGAGATATGCCTTGAATTTATATGTATGGAAAAAAATTAAAACATTATTTTGGGAAAGATAATATTAGATCAACCAGCTGTATTTTTATATACTATTTGAATATCCACATATAAATCATTCTTTGTTAATTTTTTAAGATGCAGGAAAATATTTAGAAGAAGAAAATAGTGATAGAAAGTAGCAATAGATTATTCAAGAATTAAAGAGAACATCGGAAACATTTTCTAAAACAGTTTATGAATATACTTTCAGTCACTTTCCATTGTGCTTTAAATTTTTTACCTTCCAATGCCTGTGACCTGATTGAGTCCCACAAAGCTGATTTTTCTACCCAATCTAAGGATGTCTGTAAGCAGATTTGATTTTAAAACTGAAGTGACCTTATATTTATGTACATTGAAATAACGATAAACCACAAAGTAAAGGCCAAATTCTGCGCTCACTTAAACCCACTGAAACCACATTGAAGCCAGTAGAATTGCACATGGTGTGGGCACAGAATAAGCCTTGACTATGTAGAGAAATAGGTAGAGATGAGTGGTTATTAAATTATGACGGGTCTTCAATGGTATCTGTCCTTGCCATCTCCTTATTTGTCTTACGGGGATACAGTATTTCTCATAATTCATAGAAATGCCACTTTAAATAAACCATACAAATATCACCAGAAAAGACTGATATTAAGGACTTCACAAGAGTTTACCTACAAGGAAAACCACTGAAAAAAAATCTTCAGTGAGAACTTGAGACTGCTTTGAGAGGCCACATAAAATCAAGGAAATTGTTATTCCATTACCACCTGTACAGAAGGGAATCTCATAACCCACAGAACATACTATCTTGTGATTATGTAAAGCTTTTCATCTTGCAGGTACTTTACAAATGATGTATTGTCAGGAAAGGGATTTGGCACCTCCCAAGTGTAGTGGAGTGCCCAGCCAGCATTCACCACATTATATAACAGTGTGAGAAAGCAGAAATTTAGATCAAGGATACAGGAACAAACCCCTACTTGTGAGAATAGCTCAATGGGATTTTTTAATGTCCAGAAAGAGCAGACGGGTTCTCATAAATATTCACCTACCCTAAACTACACAGAACTTAATTTATCTGTTTCAGTGGTTGAAAGGCATGGGTCCACCCTGCTGAGATTTAAACCTGTGGCTCCAGAGAGTCTGGGTATTTAAAACCTGATGTTTAGACTAGTAAACCATCTCTGCTATCATAGTAAATACTAAACTTAGCACTCCCTTGCTGAAAAGTTACTTGCTTGTGAATAAGTCATTAAACTCTTCACACTGGACAGCTGAAGGAAGGAGTAAGTTGGTGCTCTGTAAAGGATATAAAAGATGATTAATTTCTTGAAACAAACAGCTGGCCTATATTTTGCCAGAAGACATTAATTGGGAAACATAAGATGCCCTAGGAACCCTCAGAGCCTCACGGTGGTGAGAAACATGACTCCTGTAGACAGATGCATATCAATTCCTGAGGACCTCCTCCGTCACTTTAGAATTAATCTTAAATAGTGTGTATTCAAAGAGAGCCTTTGCAATGTAAAAAAGGAAGATGTCAAATAGCCCGGAAGTAGAGAAGTAGCTTCAAGAAACAAATTGTGGACAAGGAAAATACTTGATATTAACAGAATTTACTTTTTGGCAAGAAAAAGAAATTGCTAAGGTGATCAAATATACACATGCAAAGGAAGGTGACAGACCAAGCATAGAGACTAAGGCTCTGAATCTGGAAAACATCTCTCCTCAGGACAGCACATAAGCATGTGCTTAAGTTCCGGTAAAGTCAATGTCCTGATTTGGGGCTTATATCCAGAAAGCATCTTATGTAATGAGTCAACTCATTGGGATATATCATGGAATGGGTTGCACTTCACTTATATCTTCAGTGCCATAAATATTGATGAAATCATTTAAACATTCTGCAGTTCTCTCCACCGAGAAGAAAAATTTATACATTTGGTAAAAAACCTTGTGAGCATTCAGAAGCTTTGTAAAGAGTCAGAGTTCCGACATTCAGCAGGACAGGTTGCATTAGAAAAATATGAACTATGAGACTATAGGCAGTGATGTATCTGATCTTAGATTTTAAAGCCAAAAGGAACTTTTATAATAATGGCACCTTAGAGACTAACAAATTTATTTGAGCATAAGCTTTCGTGAGCTACAGCTCACTTCATCGGATGCATCCACTGAATCCACTAACATCCACTGTTAGTCTCTAAGGTGCCACAAGTACTCCTTTTCTTTTTGCGAAGACAGACTAACACGGCTGCTACTCTGAAACCTTTTATAATAATATAATTTGACCTCCTGCATAACATAAGCCACTGAATTCACTCAGTAATTTCTGCATCAAGCCCATATTATATATCTCATTATATATATATATATGATATCTTAACAGCTCATTTACATGTATATTTGAAGGTTTTCTGTATAGACCTAATTTCTTACTATAAATTTTACTCACTTTAAATGAAACAGAGCTTGGAAAATCTTGTATTAAGGTTTAGCAGCTTACAGTGACAGAAAACTGAACTCAAGGCCAAGTAATATTTCCTAATTACAACCGACTGCAGAACTACTGGAAAAATCTCTGGCAAGGATTTAAAGGAATGACTGACAGTACTGTCAAAGTAATTTGAACTTTTATCTGGTAGGTGTAGGAGGGAAGATTAAATGAAGTCCATATAATCTAGAGGTACTGCAATAAAAATGTAGAACTTTAGACAAGGCTGTTTGGAAATCAGAAATGACGAGGGTCATAAAAAATGTGAAAATATATTTGGATTCCAACACTGCAGACACTTGGTTCTAGACAGCAAGGTTCAGATATTCAAAGTAGCCATTAGGTTTTTACAGAAAACATTTATTTAAATCCCTTAAATAGCCTTGAAAATATCAACCCAAGTTTCTAACTTTCCACTCTATTCTCAGGTTCATCACAGGTCAGATTAAGAAACAAGAATTTAAAGTGAGGTCTTTGAGGGTAAAAGAGGAATTAACAATCTGTCTTTGAGAAGGTTAAACCTCTGAGTTTTGTAAACCATGGGACAGCTTTTGAGAAGTAATATGTATATAGCCCCCAGACTTGCAATTTCTTAAAGTTCTGCATTCTTTTTCCAAGATTGTGGATTCAGACAGGAAGAAACATATTTTTCAACTCAGGTTGATACAAAATAGGTTTAATTTTCTTAGTTTGAATAATGATACCTATCTCTTATATAGTGCTTTTCATCCGTAGATCTCATAGCACTTTACAAAGGACTGATCAAAAGATATCAAAGAGGAATACCAATGAGGAATATATAAGTAGGGGAGAAAAATTAGCACTCCTGCAATGCTTCCCTCTTACTTTATTTATCTAATAACTTGAAAATATGAGCGCTCTGTCCCTTTAAGCGGCTTTACTGAGTTTTCGCATATATGGCTATTCATGGAAGTTTATGAAAAGTACCATTAGACAATCAAAGAGACTTTCACAGTTCCTTTGAAAGAGTAACTACCAAGTTTGATTTTTGGTCTCTTTCATAAATGGAAAGCCAAACTATCAAAAATTAAAGATTATGGTCCGAGCAAACAATAAATACACTCTGACATACACACCCTTGTCATAAATATAAAGGGAAGGGTAAACCCCTTTGAAATCCCTCCTGGCCAGGGGAAAGCTCCTCTCACCTGTAAAGGGTTAAGAAACTAAAGGTAACCTCGCTGGCACCTGACCAAAATGACCAATGAGGAGACAAGATACTTTCAAAAGCTGGGAGGAGGGAGAGAAACAAAGGGTCTGTGTGTCTGTCTATAGTCTGTCTTTGTCGGGGATAGACCAGGAATGGAGTCTTAGAACTTTTAGTAAGTAATCTAGCTAGGTACGTGTTAGATTATGATTTCTTTAAATGGCTGAGAAAAGAACTGTGCTGAATAGAATAACTATTTCTGTCTGTGTATCTTTTTTGTAACTTAAGGTTTTGCCTAGAGGGGTTCTCTATGTTTTTGAATCTAATTACCCTGTAAGGTATCTACCATCCTGATTTTACAGGGGGGATTTCTTTATTTCTATTTACTTCTATTTTATTAAAAGTCTTCTTGTAAGAAAACTGAATGCTTTTTCATTGTTCTCAGATCCAAGGGTTTGGGTCTGTGGTCACCTATGCAAATTGGTGAGGCTTTTTATCCAACATTTCCCAGGAAAGGGGGGGTGCAAGTGTTGGGAGGATTGTTCATTGTTCTTAAGATCCAAGGGTCTGGGTCTGTAGTCACCTATGCAAATTGGTGAGGCTTTTTACCAAACCTTGTCCAGGAAGTGGGGTGCAAGGTTTTGGGAAGTATTTTGGGGGGAAAGACGCATCCAAACAGCTCTTCCCCAGTAACCAGTATTAGTTTGGTGGTGGTAGCAGCCAATCCAAGGACAACGGGTGGAATATTTTGTACCTTGGGGAAGTTTTGACCTAAGCTGGTAAAGATAAGCTTAGGAGGTTTTTCATGCAGGTCCCCACATCTGTACCCTAGAGTTCAGAGTGGGGGAGGAACCTTGACAACCCTCTTTTTCATGTGGACACAAGAATGGCTGATTCAATGAGCACTAGATGTCTGTGTATACAATTAACCAGTTTATGGTATATGTGTGTGTGCGTGCATGTTTTTCACATGGGGACTTCGAAAATTTGGTTCTGAATCTCTACAGCTACAATTATTTGGATGACAAAGAATAGATCTCTACCTGTTGATTACAAGAATCACAATTTAGAATGCTTTTTATAAAGAATAATTGGGACTATATTGTAGAAGCTGCTTTTATAGTATAATGCAGGTTAATATCTATAGAATCATAGTTCTTGAAAGGACCTCGAGAAGTCATCTAGTCCAGTCCCCTGCACTCATGGCAGGACTAAATATTATCCAAACCATCCCTGACAGGTGTTTGTCTAACCTGCTCTTAAAAATCTCCAATGATGGAGATTCCACAACCTCCCTAGGTGATTTATTCCAGTGCTTAACCACCCTCACAGTAAGGAAGCTTTTCCTAATGTCCAACCTAAACCTCCCTTGCTGCAATTTAAGCCCATTGCTTCTTGTTCTATCCTCAGAGGTTAAGAAGAACAATTTCTTTTCCCTTCTTGTAACAACCTTTTATGTACTTGAAAACTGTTATGTCCCCTCTCACTCTTCTCTTTTCCAGACTAAACAAACCCAATTTTTTCAATCTTCCGTCACAGGTCATGTCTTCTAAACATTTAATCATTTTTGTTGCTCTTCTCTGCACTTTCTCCAATTTGTCCACATCTTTCCTGAAATGTGGCACCCAGAACTGGATACAATACTCCGGTTGAGACCTAATCAGCTCAAATAGTGTGGAAGAATTACTTCTCATGTCTTGCTTACTTCATTCCTGCTAATACATCCCAGAATGATGTTCACTTTTTTTGCAACAGTGTTATACAAGCTTGTGGTCCACTATGACCCCTGATGCCTTTCCACAGTACTCCTTCCTAGGCAGTCATTTCCCATTTTGTATGTGTGCAACTGAATGTTCCTTCCTAAGTGTAGTACTTTGCATTTGTCCTCATTGAATTTCATCCTATTTATTTCAGACCATTTCTCTAGTTTGTCCAAATCACTTTGAATTATAATCCTAACATCCAAAGCACTTGCAAC
Organism: Caretta caretta; assembly: GCF_965140235.1. Taxonomy (NCBI): domain Eukaryota; kingdom Metazoa; phylum Chordata; order Testudines; family Cheloniidae; genus Caretta; species Caretta caretta. The sequence continues at coordinate 56,294,350 of NC_134208.1, read as the reverse complement.
CCCTCCCAGTTTGGTATCATCCACAAACTTTATAAGTGTACTCTCTCTGCCATTATCTAAACCACTGATGAAGATATTGAACAGACCCAGACCCAGAACTGATCCCTGCGAGACCCCACTCATTATGCCCTTCCAGTATGACTCTGAACCACTCTCTGGGAACGGTTTTCCAACAGTTTTGCAACCATCTTATATTAGCACCATCTAGGTTGCATTTCCCTACTTTGTTTATGAGATGGTCATGCGGGACAGTTTCAAAAGCTTTACTAAAGTCAAGATATACCACATTTACCACTTCCCCCAACCCACAAGGCTTGTTACCCTGTCAAAGAAAGTTATCAGGTTGGTTTGACACAATTTGTTCTTGACAATTCCATGCTGTTACTTATCACCTTATTATCTTCTAGATGTTTGCAAATTGATTGCTTAATTATTTGCTCCATTATCTTTCCGGGTACAGAATTTAAGCTGACTAATCTGTAATTTCCAAGTTGTCCTTATTTCCCTTTTTATAGATGGGCACTATAATTGCCCTTTCTTTCTGGAATCTCTCCTGTCTTCCATGACTTTTCAAAGATAATCACTAATGGCTCAGATATCTCCTCAGTCAGCTCCTTGAGTATTCTAAGATGCATTTCACCAGGCCCCGTGACTTGAAGACATCTAACAAGTCTAAGTAATTTTTAACTTGTTCTTTCCCTATTTTAGCCTCTGATCCTACCTCATTTTCACTGCCATTCACTACGTTAGACGTCCAATCACCACCAATCTTCTTGATGAACACCAAAACAAAGAAGTCATTAAGCATGTCTGTCATTTCCACATTTTCTTATTGTTTCCCGGCCCCCTCCCACATTGAGTAACGGGCCTACTCTGTCCTTAGTCTTCCTCTTGCTTCTAATGTATTTGTAGAATGTTTTCTTGTTACCCTTTATGTCTCTAGCTAGTTTGATCTCGTTTTGTGCCTTGGCCTTCTAATTTTGTCCCTACATACTTATGTTATTTGTTTATATTCATCCTTTGTAATTTGACCTAGTTTCCATTTTTTGTAGGACTCTTTTTTGATTTTTAGATCACTGAAGATCTCCAGGTTAAGCCAGGGTAGTCTCTTGCCATACTTCCTGTCTTTCCTATGCAATGGGATAGTTTGCTCTTGTGCCCTTAATGATGTCTCTTTGAAAAACTGCCAACTGTCTTCAATTGTTTTTCCGCTTAGACTTGCTTCCCATGAAATCTTACCTACCTATATCCTAAATCAAAATACTGCACTGCCATCTTTACTGTCAGAGTTTTCCACATAAATAACATCTAAAGGGACAGATTTTGGATTGAGCTTCTGACCTGCTTGTGCCGGTAGGGTGGTAGAATCCAGTCCAGTTGGCAAATCTCTCTCTCTTGCACATGGATAGACACACACACACACATTTAACTTCCATACCTGGTTATAATGCCTGTATTGGAATGGGAGGAAGGAGATATTTTTCAAATAGGGACACTTTATGTTACATATTCCTACATTAAAACTATGGTACACTTTTAAAGGTTTCACACGTTAAATTTGGTTATATAGTAAATTATTGGTTCTAAAGTCATCACCATTCCTTCTGGATAAATAAAAGTCCTGTAAAAGAGTGCATCATTTAAGCAACATAAAGTCTTCCAATTCTGGGAACCAGCAGGTTATTTCACCAAGGATCAGTGTGACAGAGGTTGAAAGAGATAACATTTGTATCAGGCTTAATTAAAGTCTGCTCTGTTAGGTGTAGAATCTTTTTTAGTTTGTTACTGGAATGTCTCTTTGAAAAACTGCCTTCCACAAAATTAAACTGAAAAAAAATAACAACCAGTTATCAAGCAGAAGTAGTTACTGATGGGACTGGACAAACAACTCAATTATTGAATCTTAATTTGAAGGGTAGCAAGGTTTTGTTTTCATTGACGGAGACAAGAACCATGGCTTAGATGGACTAATTTTCAATTTTTATCAGTAATAATTATACTTTACACTTTTACTGATGCCTTTCAACCAAGTAGTGTAACTGCTTCATAGAAGACGATACCATGTTTAGATACAGGGGTGGTGGGTGCTCTAGAAAAAAAATGTATTACTGAGACCTGTAAAACTTAGAAGAATAAAATATACCGGGCTAAGTTTTTCCCGTGCAACTGTCCCTTCCCCTGAACTGTGTCTCCAATGAGATTTGCACATGTTGGAAATCAGAACAGAACATGCTCTGTTAGATCCTTGGAAGTAGGAAACTGGGAAATTTATAGCTAAAATAATGTATATATCTCAAACCTGCGCTGTCCATATACTGCAAAAGAAATAACATGTTGTTTTGATGGCTGTGAGAAATACTCATTTAAATAACAAAGGGAAAATATACTGGGTCACATCCTTGAGTCTCCCTGAGATACATTTGGTGCAAGCATGGCACTATGGCAACTATGGGAACTGAGGCCAGTTCAGCCCCTGGCACAAATCAAAGCAACCCAGGGTATTTGGGCTGGAGGCAGGAGTAGGTGGTGTACAGGAGCTTTGTGGGCTTTATATCACATGGAGATTTGTGTGTGAGAAGCTGAATTCCATTCAATTTTGAGAAGGGCTCTCTCTTGCTAAAATAGAATTATTTGGTTATGTGCTATTTAAAATAGAGACTGTGCAGATCCTTGCTGCTCCCCCACCTCCCCGCCAGAGTCCCATGACTGTGGCACTGCTCTCCCCCATCCCAACACCCCCAGCCCCAGAACACATTCTCTTTTGTGTAACACTTTCTCAAGTGTTTTAAGAGCCTTCAAGATATTATACACTGAAGATATTATTGTTAGGCAACATGAAAGAGGAAAGCTTTTGAAATCTTCATAACATGAATCTATAGAAAAACCCTATGATCCTGCCCAAGGACTTGTAAGCACATTCCTGTCATCTGCAAGAAGATAGCAGCGCAAATCATTTTTAAACCATCATGCAAAACAGGGATTAGGGAATAATTCAGTATTAGAATTCTACTGTTTTCGTTTGGGTTAGTGGATAGGAGCGAAGACTTTCAGATCAAGAGCCAATGTGAAATTCAAAAGAGTGGATCATCAAGAGATTCCAGATGAGTCTCAATAAAAACCTGTAAGAGGGGTTGGCTCTTGATCACTTCAAGAAGGCCAACCTCAAGAAGCTTCCAACTTTAGGAATGTCCAAATGGGGCATGGGCAAACAAGATTCTGCTTTGTGTAAAATCATCCGGGCCTAGAGAGCCAGAAGGGAAATATTGAAATGATAAATACTTATGTCTCTGTAAATACAAAGCAATAGAGATATTTTTCTGAATAAAGGAGAAATGCAGAAGGATCTCAAACAAATCCAACTGTTCAATTTTAGAGTAACTACTATAAAAATCAGATAGTTCAGGAAAAAAGAAATATAAAAATCAGATAGTTCAGGAAAAAAGAAATATAAAAATCAGATAGTTCAGGAAAAAAGAAAAATGTAAGGAACAATTTGGCTACACCAATACACAGTGTTGCCATGACATTCTTGATACCTCTGACAGTTCCACGTGTTAATGTGTATGAAAGATGCTACTTGTGAACTAGATATGACAGAAGATCTTTGTTATGTGATAATTTTCCATTGTGGTACCAATTGTTCTGGACATAAAGATGTAGTGATGGATTCATGGAAGCCGTTTGATATAACTTCTGAGAAAATAATAGCTCTCAGGAGTAATGGAACTCCAACTATGATTGAAAAGAAAAATGACACAGTTACCTTGCTAAAATAAAAACATAACTGATATCAGAAAAGGGTTCGTCCCATGGTGATATATCTATCTATCTTTTCATGCTGCTTTTCCATAAATCAGCTTTCTGTGAAGAATATTAGGTTATTGTAAGTGACATTATTATTATTATTATACCTAGCTCCTATATTGTGTTTTTCATCCATACATATCTAAGTGCTTTACAAAAGAGGTCAGTAACATTATCCTCATTTTACAGGTGAGGCACAGACAGGTTATATGACTTGCTCAATCCACAAGTCTACACTGCCTCTCTCCATAGGTCACACTGGAAAGTGAGCAATGAGTATAGTTAATATATTATTTTGGGTGGAGAGGTTGCTGGAAATAGCAGCTTCTGAGCATGAGACTTGCTCTTGCCCCTTCAAAGGCATATAATAAGGGGATGCATCGTCAAAGCAGACTCATGAGTGTGCTGAGGAAAGGTTATATGGCTTTCACTCATCCAATTATTTTGAGTAATTTCTCCAAGTATAATTCAATTTTCCCTTTCTTAAGAGGAGCTAGGACCTGTGACTGAAGGCAGCAGGCAGTTATGTAATTCAAAAGAGTGGATCAAGTGCAACTTCCCCTTTTTCTCCTCAACTTTGAAAATAAAGAATCACTTCCATAACATGCTCAACTCCTACTACTTACTTTTCTGAGGAGTTAAGAGTCTCAAGGCTGGATCAGCACACATGGGCTCCTGGACACATTTCTTTGCCCTATACACTAAGACATCAGGCTAGATTGATTAATCATTATTTCAATAAAGTCTTAGGAATGACCGCAATTTAAAGCCATTGTATCAAAAATATAACACTCATTCAATGCACATGCTGAAGTCAGATGGCTGTCCAAGGATGCATTTCTTGAGGATGGCATCATTTGGCTCCTATATAATCATGTTTTAAAAAAGCATTTAAATGAGGTAAATCTGAAATTGCAAGGGAGCATGATTTGCATTCTGACCCCAAAGCCTTTTCCTGCAGGCTCCCTCTGTTCCATTAGAATGCACAGAATGGCAAACATCCAGTTTTCCCACACATCTAGAACACCATTCTGCAAAATCCTGATGGGGTCTCTTATCAGCGAATCTTCCTTGAGGTACTGTACTCCATGATAGGATGACCGCCACCATTCTGTGTAGCAGCTCAGAGACCAAACCATTCATCATTTGCACTGGTGTCAAGCAGGGCTGTGTCACTGCTCCAACACTCTTCTCCATTTACCTTGCCGGGCTCCTGTTTCTCATCTATGACCACCTTCCTGATGGAATAGGGATTGAGTATCATATCCTCAGTCTCTAACATCTCCAAACAAAATCTAAGATCATGAGAATTGGCATAACTGATCTTCAGTATGCAGATGATTGGGTCATTCTCCCACACATAGAGGCTGACCTGCAAAGTACCCTAAATCTTTTTGCAGATGCCTATCACAGCCTGGGTCTCTCTCTCAACATTGGGAAAACCAAGGTATTCTACCAACCCTCACCTGCACAAACTACACTTTGAACGTCACAAATCACCATCAGTGGAGAACCCCTGGTAAATGTGGAGCATTTTTCATACCTTGGCAGCCACCTCTCCAAAACAGCCAGTATTGATACAGAAATCAAATACAGGATGTGCTGGCACAGCACATCCTCTGGAAGAGTATTCAAACACGTCTTCAATGACAGGGATCTGCAAACAGGTACCAACATCTTGGTTTACAATGCGGTTGTCATCCCCACCCTTCTCTATGGGTGTGAGACCTGGGTGACCTACAGACGACATCTCAAGCAGCTCGAGTGGTTCCAGCAGCGCTGCCTCAGGAGGATTCTCAGGATCAGCTGGGAAGTCTGACGCACTAACATCAGCGTTCTCGCTGCAGCCATCAGCAGGTCATGAAACACCGACTCCGCTGGGCTGTCCACTGTGCACGTAGGGCTGAAATTCGCCTCCCAAAGCAAGTACTCTTCTCTCAGTTAAGTCAGGGAAGAAGGGCTCACAGAGGGCAGTGGAACTGCTTCAAAGACATACTGAAAGTAGACCTTAAAAGGGGAGGCATCAACCAACAAACTGGGAGGACCTGGAATGAAACAGAACACAGCGGCACCTCACTATACACGAAGCCACAGCTCACTTTGAGGAGAACGGACATGCTCGTGAGACAGAGAAATGACAAAAGAAGAAAGAAAGGGAACAACACTCCAGCCAACAACTATGTCTCCTCCAAGATTACATCTGTCACTTCTGTCGGAAAATCTGCAGGGCATGAATTGAGCTCCTCAGCCACTTAAAAACCAACCAATGAAGCCCCTTGGCAGACATCATCCTCGCATCGAGGTATAGCCGAAGAAGATGACTTTAAAAATGAGAAACAGGTCCATGTTTTCAAGTAATCAAAGAGAATGTTACTTCCTAGGGGGAAAACTTTTTGCCATGATGAAAGTGAATGAATGGAAGAGAGGCATTCAAAGGTATAAGTTCCTCCAGAACTCCCCACGGAGTTTGTGGAGATAAAAAGCTCAGAAGACAGTAAAGACAACTGAAAGTCAAATAGGCAGAAGTTATTTAAAAATAATGGATTAGAGAATAAAGTCTGGGAGAAGAGTATTATATCATAACAGCACAACTGAGGTGAGATGTAAAGCTGAAGGCCAACTGCCTGTTACCACAAAACAAAGGTAATTATGAAATGCATGCCCCATAGGGCTTACTGAGATTATGCTATTATAGAAAGAGACAAGGACATAAAAATTCATATCAAAGGGTTAGATTGTGCCTAGCCTTGCACAGCTGCACAGAAAAAGTGGGAGTTGGGATTGTGGGGGAGGAAGAGGAGGGCACAAAGAAACTTTCCTCATAAATGTGCTCCTGAACAGAGACCTGGCATAATTGCAGTCCTTTTATTGTAGGCTTAAAAGGGCTGGGGCACTTTAGCACTGACAGCAGCCCTAGAAACATCATACAGGGTGGGGAAGGGCAATTGCAAAAGCATAAGCCCAGCCAATAGAGCTGGATCAGAGTGAGAGAAAGTTCCCACTGCAACCTATTAAAAGGCGTAGCCGATGTTACCTTTGCATACGCTTATGGAGACCTCATGCCTGCCTCATCATATTCTCTTCATCCCCAAGGTGGGAAATGGGATAAAAACACAATCTAGTCCATTGCTCGCATTCTGGAACTAAAATGTCACCTTAAATTCATGGTGAAAATATAAAATAAATGTAGCAATGACATTTCAATACCATGAAACTTCTCTCAGGCATGATTTGTAAAGTTAACAGTGGAGCATTATTCTGATATCTAAGTTTAAGATGTTATTCTTGTGCGGGTGCTATTCTATAACTGCATGGCTAGAATCACTATATGTCAATCTGGTGGCTCAAGTTTACAGTGCCACTATCTAGTAAGGTTTCCTCTATGCTGTAAGTGGTCAGAAAAGTAACTTTACCTTTCTAACTCATTTATGGATATGCCATTGCTTTTCCTCCTCTTTCACAAATAAAACAAGTGTAACTGAGCTATAATATAACCCTGGAAGGACCGCACTGCTATGTTTGTCACCAATCCTGACCTCTCAGAAATTGCCTCATATATGAAATAAATCATTTATCACAAAATGGAATGAATCCCTTTAGTATGTCACAGTTTCATAAAACCGTCCTAGCCTATACCATGCAGGATTGTCTTGTGATTAAGGCACTGGAGTAGGATTTGGGAAACCTGGATTGTATTCCTGACTCTACCATAAACTTTCAGTGTGACCTTAGGAAAACCAATTAATCTTGCTGACTTAGTTTCTGTAAAAACAGAAATAACACTTCCCTACTGTACATGAATGATGTGAGGACACAATTTATTAAAGCAATTGAGGTGCTCATTTACTACAGTAATGAGTACCATAAAAAAAGAATATAAATAAACTAAAAGTAGAACTCAACAGCAGAAATATTCCTACTTCTGACTATATATCTAAACATCTAAACCCAGTCAGGACCAGTCTTTACATTTCCTTTCACATTACTTTTCTATACCAACATCCCTGTATAATACTTTGGAAGGACCTATAGCTCACAAGCCCCTTTGGCCAAAAAAGAACTAGTATGACTGGTTCACAGGTCAGAAGCAATTTGATAAACAGTGGTTAAAGGAACACAGCAAAGGCAGCTTCCATCTTTTGAATGAGTGTTTTTCACTTCTGCTACTTCAGATATTTTTCAAACTTGCTCCTTTGTGAATATCAGTGAAGCGCTCACCTGAGCTGGGTTTGTCTGTTTTGGAACTGCGTACAGTATTGAATTATATAAATAATTGAGGGAACTGAAGGACAGACAGATTATAGTTATATAAATAAGGAAAGTACTAAAAGTGTGTCCTGATTGTTTTCCAAAAATTACACAAACGTTTCAGGTGTTATTTTTGTAGTAAAGTTGGGGATGAGAATGTGGGAACATAAGAGAAAATGCTTTTAAATACATTATAAAACATTTTTTTCTAAATTATATTGTGGTTCTTTCACTTTTACACTTCATCTGCATTTTCAGCCATCATCAGACTGCTGAAAATGTCCTTTCAGTCTCATAGCACACTGAATGGATCAATATAATTTACACTAAGTATGTTACATTGCTGACACAGCAGCAACAGAAAATTTTGGATTAATTTTCACAGGACTAGAAGTGAAAAAGTGAATTTTCAGTATAGTCAGTCTGTCTACCCATCTAAGAAATATTTCACAGTAATCACGTCTCTCCACACCATATTGCTTCCCCCTTAGAAAAACATTATTTTCTGCTAATTGTACTATAAAGATACATGAGAATCTTCAGCACAAATTTGCGACACAATGTAACTACACCAAAGAGAAGCTGCTAAAAGCCACAAAGGCATGACATCTACCATGACTGAATAAATTAAACAAATCATGTATTGTTACCATGTCTTTTAAAAACAACCAGACCGAAAAAAAACCAACCAACCAACCACTGCCAGACGCTTCAGCACTACCACAGGTACCAAGTATATTTTCCAATATACTTCTAAAGGCAGAGAAGTCCTGCAATGCTAGAAACTCTACCAACAGTCTCCACTTACCATTGCTTTGATTTTCTGTTTACTGTAATTAACTGATAACATTTGTTCACTTTCAAAATATTGGTAGAATTACAATATTTCCTGAGGCAGAGGAAATGAGATTTCCAAGGCAAACTGCTGGCTACTTAAGATAACTAGACTGGTGGCACTGACATACATACTAAATTACGTGAGACTAGAAGTGTACAGAATTAAACAGACAGAATACAAGTAGTCCATGAACACTCTCACCCACTGCTTCATGGGGAATATGGACAAGAGAGACTTTTAAAAGGTGTCATGTAGAACAATGAAGCCCCATATAATTTTAAAAATATAAACCATACACAAAGACTACTTTTCAAGAAACAATTATTGCTAAAGGTATACTTGCAAGGAGTAGCATGTAAATGCTTTGTGGCAGGGAATGCCTTTTTGTTCTGTTTGTACAGCACCTAGCACAATGGTGCCTTGGTCTATGACCGGGACTCCTAAATGCTATGATAACACCAATAAACAACCACAACCATTTCCCAGACAAACCTTGAACTCAATGATGAGAACGAGACCTTGATGTGAAGCATCATGCGACTCCAGAGAGGGTTTTTAAGAAAGATTTTCAATGCCAAAGTATGTGTGAAATAGAGACTCTTTGAAAACCATAATCTTGGGAGTTTTGGTAGAAAGAAAGCAGAGAAGAGTAGTTTTAAGAGGACAGATCATTCAGAGTTTAAGATGCTAGCCTGGGACTCAGGAGACCAAGGGTTCAGTTCCCTGCTCTGCCTCAGACTTCTGCTGTGACCTTGGACAGGTCACAGTCTCTCTAGGTATATGCTGTAATAAAACACTGCAGCTAGCCCGTGTCACTTGACTCAGGCTCATGGGGCTCAGGCTGTGTGGCTAAAAAATTGTACTGTAAATGTTTGGGCTCAGGCTTGGGTCCCAGAGTCCAGGCTCCAGCACAAGCCTGAATGTTTACATTGCAATTTTATAGCCCTGCAGCCTGAGCCCAAGTCAGCTGACACGGGCCATCTGTGGGTGTTCTATTACAATGTAGACATACCCCCTGTGTCTCAATTCCCTAGCTTAAAAAATGGAGATAACTCTACTTCCCTATCTGAGGTGCTCAGTTACTATGGTGTTTGGGCTACCTGAGTAACAGATTAATCGTTGATATGGGGGTGTGTGAATCTACAGTGTGGGGGGCAACAGAAGTAAACATGCAGAACTACTATATATAGAAAGATAGACAAGCTTGAATGCTTCAGATCAAGGGTAAGATTAATTCCTGAAAAAAGAAAAGGAGTACTTGTGGCACCTTAGTGACTAACCAATTTATTTGAGCATAAATATTTGTTGCATCCAATGAAGTGAGCCGTAGCTCACGAAAGCTTATGCTCAAATAAATTGGTTAGTCTCTAATGTGCCACAAGTACTCCTTTTCTTTTTGCGAATACAGACTAACATGGCTGCTATTCTGAAACCTGCCATTAATTCCTGAGAGTGTGATGTTAGCTTTGAAACAATCTGGTTTCCCCAATAAGAGACAGGTATATTGAACAAATTAAAGCCATGGGTGTCAAAGTGGTATTAAGAGAAAACACAGAGCCTAGTTCTGCATCATTGAGTAGCATTTACTCCTGCAAGTAGTCCCAGTGAAGACTGCAGAATTGGTACCACTGAAAACAATTCAGAATGAGAAACCAGATGAAACCTCTTTGTTCTCTCCTTCAACCTACGTATCAAGAAAAATCAAGAAATGTCTAGGATCTTCTATAAGAGGGAAAAAAAAGAGGGGGTTGCCAGAAAATTAAACCAATGTAAAGCTTTTTGATGATTAGATGGATTTCACTAGCTGTCTGATGTGTTCTGTAAGGATGTCTTTCAGTGTTCCAGTGACCCAGGAGGTGACACTAGAATGTCAACACTGTCCCTAGCAGCTGTATAATCTGAAACTATGACCTGAGCAGGACATGTGAAAACACAAATTATTAAATGATGGTGTTTCCACTTTACAATTCTTAACAGATTTTAAACATATATTGTCATTCTGTGGTTCTGATTGGATAAAGTGATAATTATTGCCATGAGTCAAATATGATAGGTCAGTTTCTCCTGCAAAAATTGTCATCATAGCACATTTCTACCACAAACGCATTTGTGTTTCATCTTCAAAGGGTTTTGCAAACATGAACAACCTAACTCTCACAATGGCCCTGAGATCTATAGAATATAGATATCAGGACATTTTTATTTCTGAAGCCTGAAAAAATATGTTAGAATTAAGTAATATGTGCAAATATACCCAAATACACACACTATGATCCTGCAATCCTTTAGGCAGATGAAATATTAATTGAAATTAAAAGGAGTTTTGTCTAAGGACTGCAGGGTTGAGCCAATGCAGGATTAGGCTGACAGCATATATAAATACAGAACTCAGTTCCCTCTCCATTCTCCCTCAAAACTCCTTCAAGTGTTCAAGAGAAATTTCTTGCTGGGACAAAACTGAAAACAGAATAATTTTACACAAAGAAATATACTTTGCCAGCATCTCCTTTTGTATTGTTGATTCCTGCAGATATTTCTGTTAGCAGGTGAACCAGGTACTGCAGGAGAAAGCCGTTACCAGCTTAATTCTGCAATGAAGTTATAATCCTGTGCTTATGACCTCACAGGGTTTTGCTATGATAATGCCTACTTTAGCATCACAAACTGAGCATTTTGAATTCAACAAAAACTGAAGCAGAGGGAGAACGCAGTTAATGAGAGATGGCCTTCCCTTCAACAGAAATGTTTGTTACGCAAGCAAGCAAAAATATGAAATGCATGTGAAAGGTGAACGGTTTTTGGCTTCGGAGTCATAATATTTGGAAACTTCTCAAGTAACAAAGGCATACTGTATTTAACTCTAGAGCCTTAAACAAGTCTCAATCATTTAAAAGGGGGGAAATTAACAAATAAACACTAGAGGGAGCTGCTGTTCTATTTAAGCAGCTTCTTGGCTTTACTGTTTTCAGCATAAATTGTTATGCATTGAAGTGTGACAAGTATGAGCACACAGCTCAGCTGTCTAATACTGAAATAAAGGAACAATACTAAAAAACAGTATCAGGGAGCAAGGACCAAAATCAAGACTTCTGCACCAGGAGTGAATAATACATTTTACAACTACACACTGTTTAATAAACACTTTAAAAATACTCAAAGGGGAAAACAGAATATCATCTGGGGGAGATAAGATGACAAAAATCTTCTTTTATAACCCATTAATAAAAATTCTCACTGACATCAATGGAGGCTAGATTTACCCCAGAGAATACATGAAGCAAAAAAGAAAGACACCTAAAAGGGGATGAGCAGAAAATGTCTCTTTATTGAATACTCCAGCTAAAAAATGTAATGATTTGCCTTTCTAGTACTGACATAATTTTAATCTAGACTGTATAGTAGGTTGTAAGGGAATATAAACTCACTCCAAGTACAGATTTTATAAAAATAATAATACAGAATTTAGGCATTGAACAAATTAGTGAGCCACAGATGAGAGAGTTAGGAGTCACCAGGCTAGATTCACAAGGCGGTGAAAAGAGAGTGTAAACTAGCATAATTTACACCTTCTTCTGGCTCTCCAGATATACAAATAACACTCATTTAGACTAATATGCACATCTCTTATCAGTGTACAATTTATAGTCTGTATACATCATTTCAATTTGGTCCCGCTAGCCTATTACCCTGCACTACTTTCGGAGTGTCTTCTACACCAACCCCCCTAAAGAATTTATCGAGTCTAATCTTCAGTGTTGCTGGCTCAGAACTCTCCTTATTGAAGTTGTTTCCCTTTTAACATTTTAACAGTTGAAAATATTTTCTTACTACCAAATTTAAATGCTCCTATATTAATTTCATATACCCAATACGTGTTTTAGCCGCCTTAAATAATTACATACTTTTATCTTATTCTTTCTGAAGAACTTATGGGTACTTTCTGAAGTACTTATCTCATATCTCCCTTCTCATTTTTCCTATAGAGTCCAGGCTTTACATGCTGAGCTCCCTTAAGCTCTTCATAAATCATAGCTGCTAATCTTCTGATAGCAACCCTAAGCATGTAAGCATGTGTGCTAACTGTGCTGTGCCCTGGACTGTGGAGAGGCAAGCCCAAAAGTAGGGGCAGCCAATGTGTCCATGTGAATGAAGCAGCTACCTCCATTTATTGTCCAGCATAGGAAGGGCCAATGGAAGAGCAAGATAGCAGACTGATATAGATTGAATTGGAAGAAAAATGACAGAACCAAAAAGGGAAGGAGTGATAGACTGGAAAAGAAAGAAGGAATTTAAAAAAAAACACCCTATAGCCTTGTCTATTCACAGAAGTAGTACCTCTTTAGATATTTTAGTACAATCTTTAATGTGGATTTAGTTGTACCAGTATAGTTAAAGTGGTACAATCATCGTATTGTGGATGCAGTTATATGGGTGTATATGTGTTTATATTGGTATTGTCATTCCCATATGGAAGGGGAATAAACTATACCAGTACAGCTAAATCCACATTAGAGATTGTACTATGCTAACTATATATGTAAAACATGATAACCCCACCTAACATGTTATATGGATACAAGAAATGTGGACAGACCAGGCCTAAGACTGACACTAAGGCCTAAGACAAGACTGTTATCTTGATTTTTAAACAGATCATGTTTGGCATTTGTGTTAAATAAGGTTCTACATCACTACTTTATTGTCCCATTAGCCTTGTTTGGATTCCCTCCAGTGTACGATGTCTCTATCTCAAGGAACCACAAACTGTACACAAGACTCCAAGTGAGGCTTCGGTATGGCTGTATGAAGATGAATTAATATCTACTAATTTTTACACACAATGAATGAACACCACCATCTGTTTTTCTTTCTGAAAATATTTTGTAAGAAAAAAATTAAAGAAATTGGCAGTGACAGAATGTGTGATCTTTTGTTTCTTCTTAGATAAGTACAGGGGCCATCTATTCCAATTTACTCACCTACTCCTCACAGCTGTCCTTCACTATGTCCTGCAACATCATTTCTAGAAAGAAGGATTCTGAAATATGGATTGATGGATATCACTTATTCCAGTGAAGGCTGAAAACTGTCAAAATATGGTTTGAAACTGGGAATATTACTAATGTTCAACCAGCAGAAAAATGTGATGATAACAATGACACTTATGTTTAATCCTAACCATTAGGACAGACCAGGGATTCTCAGACTATGGCTCAGATGTACCCTTTGGTTCACAGAGTCCTTCCTGATGAGTCACAGAATGGAACATTATGAAAACTGTGCAGTAGGGCAAGGAGCAGTGGTCCAATGGTGGATTTATATTTTATAGAGTGATCCACAGAGTGAAACAGTTGAAGAACTGCTTGCAGACAGTGAGTTTCACCAGACAAATACACTTTAAGAAAAGAACCTTTCAACTCGTTGACTATAAGTTTACCTTATTAAGAAGTACACACTTAGCTCTTAACGCCTTTCATGCATTTGTGTGTGATGGCATTTTTACAATACAGTAAATAGGATATAATGTCACAACTCTTATCAAATCTTATTCTCTCAAAGATCTCATTTGTTACTGCACAGAGAAGCCCTGAAGCAAGCCAAACCCATGCCTGAGCTCAAATTCCAAATCATGTACCTCTAATAAAACCAAAACTCTCAGATATGAGCTAAAACCTTTAGTGCTGCATATTATAAATCCTTTCATATAGTTTTGTATTTCTTAATCTTTTTAATTCTTCTGTAAACTCATTTGATCTACAGTTGAGTGCTCATTCTAGTATTGGGTATAATCCTCCACATCACTCAGTTGGCAAGCTCATCACACAGTCCTTCATCTTTCAAATTACCCCTCTGAGACAGAAATTATCTGATCTTAAATACAGCATCATACACTTGGTAAACTGAATGAATGCACAATATCCATAGTTAGCATATTCAGCCTGTCCGTCTCTGAACTGTTAGACAGCAGTGTGAGATCTTGTTTTTTCTCTACTGCACTGAGCTTTGTAGCCTCTCTTATTTGGGATCCAATTCTTTACCTTTGTTCAATCAAAAGGCTGGGAATTGTAACTGCCTGATAAAACAGAAACACAAGAGAAAAATCCACTGCCTTCAAAAGAAACAATTGAACAGGAGAAGCAAGCGGGTGAATCGTAATGAAATCTGCCCTTCCAAATTATACATTCCACAAGCATTGCCTTCTTATAGAATCATAGAATCATAGAATATAAGGGTTGGAAGGGACCCCAGAAGGTCATCTAGTCCAACCCCCTGCTCGAAGCAGGACCAATTCCCAGTTAAATCATCCCAGCCAGGGCTTTGTCAAGCCTGACCTTAAAAACCTCTAAGGAAGGAGATTCTACCACCTCCCTAGGTAACGCATTCCAGTGTTTCACCACCCTCTTAGTGAAAAAGTTTTTCCTAATATCCAATCTAAACCTCCCCCACTGCAGCTTGAGACCATTACTCCTTGTTCTGTCATCTGCTACCATTGAGAACAGTCTAGAGCCATCCTCTTTGGAACCCCCTTTCAGGTAGTTGAAAGCAGCTATCAAATCCCCCCTCATTCTTCTCTTCTGCAGGCTAAACAATCCCAGCTCCCTCAGCCTCTCCTCATAAGTCATGTGTTCCAGACCCCTAATCATTTTTGTTGCCCTTCGCTGGACTCTCTCCAATTTATCCACATCCTTCTTGAAGTGTGGGGCCCAAAACTGGACACAGTACTCCAGATGAGGCCTCACCAATGTCGAATAGAGGGGAATGATCACGTCCCTCGATCTGTTCGCTATGCCCCTACTTATACATCCCAAAATGCCATTGGCCTTCTTGGCAACAAGGGCACACTGCTGACTCATATCCAGCTTCTCGTCCACTGTCACCCCTAGGTCCTTTTCCGCAGAACTGCTGCCTAGCCATTCGATCCCTAGTCTGTAGCTGTGCATTGGGTTCTTCCGTCCTAAGTGCAGGACCCTGCACTTATCCTTATTGAACCTCATCAGATTTCTTTTGGCCCAATCCTCCAATTTGTCTAGGTCTTTCTGTATCCTATCCCTCCCCTCCAGCGTATCTACCACTCCTCCCAGTTTAGTATCATCCGCAAATTTGCTGAGAGTGCAATCCACACCATCCTCCAGACCATCTTATTTTACTTCTTTTAGCTGTTTCCCTTTGTAAGATGCAAAGAGGTTGGATAAAGTTTAAATGACTATGCTGCCCCTTTCACATCAAAAAATACAGAGAACTACTGACACTGAATGAAGGTGCTGCCTTTCCATCTGCCTGTCTGGGTTTGCCTGTCTGGTGGCATGAAAGAGCTTGCATGTTGATGAAAGAAGAACTTGGGTGGAACTACAGTAAACTAGTAACAGACGAATAAATGCAAAAATGTACCAAGGTCCTGCGAGCTGTAAAATGCAGTTAATCGAGTGCCATTTTTTTTTGTTCAAATGATTTTAATTATTGGAATGCACAATTTTTATAATATGCAAATAAAATGTTTTAAAACCTGAAAAAAAAATTGCGGGGAGAACAAAGATCCATTGTGTTCATTTAAAGCTCTCCTCAGGTAAAATGCTACAAACATGCTAACAAAGTCTACAGCAGTTCTTGACTGAAGGGAGAATGTCCCACTTTCCTTGCTGGTTACTCACCGGAGGTCCTTGTGATCCTGGTTTACCAGGGAGTCCTGGTTTACCTCGCCTTCCCTGGAAACAACAACAACAAAAAACAGACATTCATAAATATTGCATCAGAGGATTGATTTGCAATAAAATAATCGGTGTAAAAGCAAGACTGATTGTACTGTTTACTAACAAAAAGATCAAAAGCTACCTAAAGCAGAAATACCTTGTACTACTTATTGCAGCATCAATAAGAATGTATTGCCTTAGAAAAGTTCTTAATAACTATGGGAAACAATGTATTTGCAGCACAATAATTTTTTACTAGTACATTTTTCCAGCTAGGTTTCAAGAGTGAAAGCATATTGATAGGGAAGTAACATATAACAAACCTATCATCTTGACAATGTCCAAATAAATTATATGTTATTTGATTGTTCAATGGTCTAGGATGTAAAACTATAATGCAGCTGTCACCATAAGCCATATAATAATTGTACAGGTTGAAAATAACTAATTGAACATGGCCAGCACCCTATTTCTCAAAGCTGATTTTCAGCTGTGTCACTAGTGAACTGAAATAAGTGTGTCTTACTTATTGATCTCCATTACTTAAGTCATTTGTCACCTACTCAGATTCACAAACAGCTAAACCTCAATTTCAAGAGCTAAGCAGTTACACAGGAATCCAAGACCGGAAGAGAGTGGACTAAAATCTTTGAGCAGTCATATGTCTACTGGTATCATTTCAAAGTTTATGTATTTCACATATGGTCTTGAATTGTTAGGCTAACACACTATTACTTAGCTTATAATCAAAGGTTTCTTTATGGCTGATTGAGAGGAAAACCTTTGTTGATTTAAGTCAAACTGATAACATTTAATTTGAGATATTTTTGAGGTTTTTTTCCCCATAGTCCTATGTTACTCACAAGCTAAGTGTTGTGGCTGAAACTGAAATCACGTCAATGACCCATTAAGATTAATCTCACTTTGATGTGTTATTCTTGTCATGCTTTCAGTGTACACTAAACTCCCTTAGAACCATTAAGATTTATGCTATGAATGTAGAAGGGCAATAGTGTAAATTTTGTATTATTAATCCTTTATATGGAAAGAGTTTAGTTATGTTTCAAGTATTTTTCTCAGTATACATTTAAGAGCTGGAGCCATTGCATTGTAAGCTGTGAATGAGTATTAAGACCAGTAGGAATTACAATAATATTTATCCATAAAACCAAAACTTAACAGTGAATTTTTTTCTATTTCCAATAGACACTAGCTAACCTCAATATTTTACCTATTTTTAATACAAAACCCAGTAAATCTATATGTTCTAATTATTGGTAACTTTTTATTCTGAAACACAAAGAACCATATGCTGCTTTCTGAAACACATCCACCTTTCAGTGACTTCAGCAAGGTTACTGCAGGCATATAGGAAGGCAGAAAAGGGCTCAGAATTGTTATTTAATTCACTGGAGTTCAAAAACTAAGGCCACCAATGCCTTTCCTTGCATTCTGTACATACACCTGCAATAATTTAGCCAAATGCTGCCTCAAAATCAATGGGGATGCATAGGAGAAATTGAGGAAGAAGTTAACCAAACAGAAGTTTTTTAGAGTGTGTACATTCCTGTGTCTTACAAAGGCTATGTCGATTTCTGGAAGGTGAGGGGTGAGAGGGGATACAGCATTTGATTTTCAGAAATGCTCCCTGATTATGTAGTTACTACCTCTGTGTATAAAACATGCATTTGTGCCTGTAAATGCCAATCACACAAATACCTAACTAAGGCCTGATCCAAGTCAATGAGAATATTTCTACTGACTTCAATAGACAGAGGGCAGGCTCTGAGTGAACAAATGCAGTAATTCTGTTTTTGACACATAGCCTAAAAATTAAATAACTTACAAGCTTAAATCTTGATTGTAAAATTTAAATTTGTAGCATTTTTTAGACACAATAACTGCTGACAACTAATGTCAAGTTGCTATGGCAAAAAACACACATTTGTAGCCATAAAACCCACTTTTGCCCCGGATATGGGGTAACTATACATGCAAAAAGGTATAAGTTAACAATTTACAAATGCATCCAATTTATTTGCAAGTACCTGACTTAGCTAGAAAATATTTTATGTGTGTGCACGCCATTTTGTGTGGGTACATACAAATGTGGTTTTTTTGCAGGAGCAATATAGGAACATTATTCCGAAAATGTTCAAAAAATTTAAAAATGAAAATCCTTGTAGACACTGAATGATTGTCACAAATTGACATTGCTAGAGTATTACATAACTGAATAGATTATTTAAATACATGATAAATGATATATAGAGATGGGCCTGAGAAGCAGCATTTGGATTTGGGTCCAGATCTAAAACTTTCCTCAAATTTCAAAAAAGTGTTTGGACCTGAAAGTTTTCCTTTGACACTTTACAGAGTGAGGTTGGGGAATTAGTTCCAATCTGGTTCCATACTTCCTGAAAGCTCAGGAGTGTAGGGATCTGTAGTTTTGTTTGGGCTTATCTCTACTTTACAACTGTAAATATAGACTAATGTTTATCATTTTTATTTGAAAAATAGTAATCAAATGTATCCCCAAAGAATGTAATCAGAAATATGATGGCCTAAATACAAAATAACTATATAATGGATCATCTTTTTAAATAGCCTCCCTGAGTTATTAGGACCAACATACTGTCGATTTCTTTAAAGCATGTCCATGTTCCTGTTTGTACGTATTTAGGTTGTATTGAGGATGACTCTTAGAATAGTCTAAACAAAGTATCAAGGAAGTGTTAAAGGAAAAAAGGCAGGGTTTTGATTGATATACACAACTGTGAATGGAGTGTTAATTACATAGGAAAAACAAAATATTCTGGGAGCTAAATTTTTCTTTTTTTTTTACATATGAGCCGAAATATAATTTATGATTGATGTTGCAAAATTAAAACAAGAGCAGATGGCAAACCTTTTAAAAATCATTTACATGAAAAAATCAGAAAGAGAAATAGCTGTTTTGGTTCTGTTTTTGCTTTGGCATTCATTAGTCACTGTCCATTGATACCAACAGTACTCTTTCTCCTACTCTATAGTTTATAATTTGTTTAACAGATAATGTTTTATGGCAAGTGTACAAGAGTTTATATGACTACAAGAACATATGCGGTACAGTTAGGGTGACCAGACAGCAAATGTGAAAAATCGAGATGGGGGATAATAGTAGCCTATGTAAGAAAAAGACCCAAAAATCAGGACTGTCCCTATAAAATCGGAACATCTGGTCACCATAGGTACATTCAACATTAAAGGACCAAAAGGAGATGAAAATAATAATATGAGGGGAAATATTCTAGGAATGCAAGGTTTATGTTTGTCAAGTGCTTGTTTCCAAATATTCATTGTTTTCTATTTCCTTTTATAACTGATATTTTTAAATGAGTTTTCTTTACAGAATTCATAAAAGTGAACACATAAGTTCATAAATGTGATAATTTTTAATCAAATTGGGTTTTTTAATAATAAACAATGTGCAGTAAAAACCAGTGAATTTTATCACTACTCTCAGCTCAGAAGAACTATAAACATAGAGAGCCTTTCTTTTAAGACCACTAAAAAAAAAGGCAATAATATGAAGTCACTTGCAATGTACTCACACCACTGCTTTACAAAAATACTTTCAGAATTTATTTCTGAAATGAAGAAGTAGCCATTCCTGGTGGCATATAAATCAGTCTCCCGCTGTCTCCCCAACAGATGCAAGAATCACAGAATCATAGAATCATAGAATATCAGGGTTGGAAGGGACCACAGGAGGTCATCTAGTCCAACCCATGCTCAAAGGAGGACCGATCCCCGACTAAATCATCCCAGCCAGGGCTTTGTCAAGCCTGACCTTAAAAACTTCTAGGGAAGGAGATTCCACTACCTCCCTAGGTAACGCATTCCAGAGTTTCACCACCCTCGTAGTGAAAAAGTTTTTCCTAATATCCAACCTAAATCTCCCCCACTGCAACTTGAGACCATTACTCCTTGTTCTGTCATCTGTTACCACTGAGAACAGTCTAGAGCCATCCTCTTTGGAACCCCCTTTCAGGTAGTTGAAAGCAGCTGTCAAATCCCCCCTCATTCTTCTCTTCTGAAGACTAAACATCCCCAGTTCCCTCAGCCTCCCTCAGACTTTTCTTAAAATTGTTATGTTGTTATAATTGATCTATAATTGTTGTTTAAATCCTTCTGTGACCATCTTATAGCCTAAACAAGAATGTACTGAATGGAAAATCATTTCAATATTTGGGGGGAAAGAATAATTATAAATAGATAGCTCTTGTCTTGATTTAGGATACTTTTAAGAAATAAATTATGAACTTTTCCCCAAGCTCTGGGGCAAGTCTTTTCCCCAGGATCAGACCAGAAACAGATAGTGACTCAACCATAATCTGCTTCCCAGTCCCTCTTTCACTCCAGAAGGGAGAAGCAAAGAACCCCTTGTGTGCTGTCTTGCTCACTGGGTGGGTGGGAGTGCCAAGACCCTATACACTCCTTACCTACCCACATGGAAGAAGGAATTAGCAGCCAGATGGAAGCTTTTCTCCTCCCTGCAGTGCTGGTCACAATGCAGATTGTTGGCACAAGGGAGCAAAAGGTTGCTTTTTGCCCCATAACTTCCCTGCTTGGGAGCACCAGACAGACTATATCTTGGCTCACAATAAAAAGTTGCTTACCACAACACTCGATATACCCATCATTATTGTCATAAATATAAAGGGAAGGGTAACAACCTTCCTGTATACAGTAGTATAAAATCCCTCCTGGCCAGAGGCACAATATCCTTTTTCCTGTAAAGGGTTAAGAAGCTCAGGTAACCTGCCTGGCACCTGACCAAAAGGACCAATAAAGGGACAAGATACTTTCATATCTAGGGGGGTGGAGAAAGGCTTTTGTCTGTTCTGTGTGCTTGCCGGAGAGAAATCAAGAATGCAAGCAATCCAACTCCATTAGAATTAGTAAGTACTAGCAGGGAAATGCGTTAGTTTGCTTTTTGTTTTGGCTTGTGATTTTCTCTGTGTTGAGAGGAAGGTATGCCTAGTTTTCTTTATGTAACTTTAAAGTTTTTGCCCAGAGGGAAATCCCCTGTGTTTTAAATCTGATTGCCCTGTGAGATTAGCTTCCCTTCTAATTTTACCGAGGTGCTTCTTTTACCTTTTTTCTTTCTAATAAAGTTATGTTTCTTTTAAGAACCTGACTGATTTCTCTATTGTCCTAAGACCCAGGGGTTTGGGTCTGTGATCACTTTGTAACCAATTGGTTAGGATATTATTCTCAAGCCTCCCCAGGAAAGGGGGAGTAAGGGCTGGGGGGATATTTTGGGGGAATAGGAACTCCAAGTGGTCCTTCCCTGATTCTTTGTTAAATCACTTGGTGGTGGCAGCGTACCCTCCAAGGGCAAAAAGTTTGTGCCTTGGGGAAGTTTTACCCTAAGCTGGTAGAAATAATCTTAGGGGGTCTTCCATGTGGGTCCCCACATCTGTTTCCTAGAGTTCAGAGTGAGGAGGGAACCCTGACAATTATCTAGCAAATGTTACATTTAGAGTGAAATTAATGATTTTCACCCAGTAGTTAAACTCACAAGAGTGTAAATATCTGGATTATGGAACTGCTCATATGAGAAATTAAGAAAAATACTCAAATCACCATAAACTTACTCTTCCTAACTAAAACAAAATCAATATTCTGTAAGCTAAATTGGAAGAAAGGAAGGCATGACACTAACTGACTATATACCACTATCCAGATCAATCTCCATTAAATAATATAAAATAATTCACAAAGAATTGTAACTGAAATTATTGCTGGCATGTTGTTGGTACTGGCATCTATTTTTGTTAGTAATCAGTGTAGTGAACATTATCTATGAAGTAACTATGTAAAGTTTACATCCATACCTCCCTTTACTCATGGAATGCCTTCCCTGGAATAATTAGCATTTCACTTCTTCTACAAGTGAAGACCCACTTTTGTCGCCAATAAAACAGCCAACTAGTGATTAGTAGGTCACAGGCAAAATTAAAAAAAACAACAAAAAAAAAACAACCAACCAGCAAGTTATATGCTTCAGAACTCTCAAGTTGTGCACACAGCTAGAGTATGTACCCCTGTGAACTTATTTTACTTTTGAGTTTGTTCCTCTAGCTTGTCAAAGCTGTCAAGTTTTGTCTTAAATCAGAATGTAAACTCTTCAGAGCAGGGATTGTGCGTGTCTTTCCATGTGTTTGTACAGTGCCCAACATGACTAGGCTCAAATTCTGATTGGGGCCTTTAGGCACTACTGCAATACTAGTACATACTAAAAACATTAATCTCTACTGTAGCTCTCTACTGTATCATAATATAATCTATTCAACTTTAAGAACAGAATTCTTCAGGAGAAATACAAGTAACGTTAGTGTCTAG
This sequence comes from Caretta caretta, assembly GCF_965140235.1. Lineage (NCBI taxonomy): Eukaryota > Metazoa > Chordata > Testudines > Cheloniidae > Caretta > Caretta caretta. The sequence continues at coordinate 56,271,382 of NC_134208.1, read as the reverse complement.
AATAAGATGCAGGATTATTAAATATTCTAAGATATAAACAAGTAGCTTTATGCAGGGAATCCTACATGGCTCATGAAAGAATTAACAATTTAATGATCCCATACTCAAGTATGAGGGGGAAAATGTACTTGAAACATGTCAGGATGAATTTTCAAGGGAAAGGGCTAATTAGCAGCGTATGAAGCATATGTCATCACATTTTGAAAACAAGAACTAGTCCCTGTGGAGAGAGTAGGCAGTTGGGTTTTAAAGACTCAACTTCTCTAGCTAATAGATATGATTAATGAGCAATATGTCAGCTGGCTGGCCTAGCTAAAGTAAGGCACCTTGAAAAAAAACCTTTGTAAGTATACAATTTTTTAGAAAGAGATTGCGCGTAAAGCCAAATTCAACATATAAGAGGATAAGAATGACCATACCGCATCATACTAATGATCCATCTAGCCCAGTATCCTGTCTTTGACAGTGGCCAGTGTTTTATGCTTCTGGCAGTTGGAGGTTTAGGGACACACATAGCATGAGTTTGCATCCCTGACCATCTTGCCTAATACCCAATGATGGACCGATCCTCTATGAATTTATCTAATTCTTTTTTAAACTCATTTATACCTTTTGCCTTCAAATCCCATAGCAATGAGTTCCACAGGTTGACTGCACTGTGTGAAGTAATACTTTCTTTTGTTTGTTTTAAAAAATGCTGCCTATTAATTTTGTTGGGTGACCCCTGGTTCATGGGTTATGTGAAGGAGTAAATAACATTTCCCTATTCATATTCTCCACACCATTCATGATTTTTAGACTTCTGTCATATCCCCCCGTCATCTCTTTTCTAAAATGCACAATCCCAGTCTTTGTAATCTCTCCTTCAATGGAAGCTATTCCATCCCCCTAATAATTTTTGTTGCTCTTCTCTGCACCTTTCCCAATTCTAATGCACTTTTTTTGAGATGGGGTGACCAAAACTCCATGTAGTATTTAAAGGATGAGCAAACCACAGATTTACATAGTGGCATTATGATATTTTCTATTTTATTATCCCTTTCCTAATGGTTCCTAACATTCTGTTAGCTTTTTTAACTGCTGCACCACACTGAGCAGATGTTTTAAGAGAACTATCCATGAAGACTCCAAGATCTCTTTCTTGAGTGATACATATGGGGGATTATGTTTTCCAAGTTTGCATTACTTTGCACTTATCTACACTGAAGTACGTGTGCCACTTTGATGCCCAGTCACCAGGTTTTCTAGTGGGGTTCCAGAGGGATCGGCACTAGGCCCAGTGCAATTCAACATTTACATCAGCCCTGTGGAAGAACAACATGGGAGAGGGGTGGTCAACATGCTTCCATACGACAGAATATTTATTCTTTCAATTTGTTTTTTAATATACCTAGAAATTACATTATCAAAAACTACTTTAAAAGAATATTCAGGTAGCAAAGTCAAGCATTCAGAAGTTAGGAACTGGCTGAATTAAGGCTGCTTGTGCAACCTTAATTCAGCCCCTTTGCACATATGCATTTGTCAAGGCTGATTCCCCACTCTGGCACTTCGAGTGCAGAAGGTGGGGGCCTGCAAGGATTCTAAAAATTAATACTGGTCACTCCAGGCTGGTATTAAACTCCCAAGGTCACAGCTTCTCTCTGACCTTGGATGGGTAGATGCTGTCACCACCCAAATGCAAAACCCCTTGGAGCCCAGGAAGGCTGACTTGGGAATTCCTTCCTGTGGGATACCCTCAAGCCCTTTCACCCCTCCTCTGGGGAAGAGCTGAGAAAGAAAAACGAAGGAAATCAGCTGTTGCCACCAGATAATTAAACAACATTCACAAACCTCTTAGGACACAAAAAACCCAATCCTGTCCTTAAAAAAGGTAAATTTTATTAAAAAAACAAACAAACAAACAAAAAGAAAATACATCTGGAACGTAGGTTTTTTGCTAGATCTTAAAAAAAAACAATTACAAAAATTAAGCATCAAGATAGCTCTCTTGAGGTTCAGCTTAAAGGTTACAAGCAAAACAAAAGCATCTGGGGTTAGCGCAGAGGAATCCACAAGCCAATAAGAAATAAAAGAAATAACCCTAATCGTGTCTTTCTAGACATTCCCTGACTTACTTACATATCTGGGGTTTGAGGTATGATTTGATGCTTTTTTCATACCTGGTTTTAAAGTTTTTTACTGCATAGCTCCAGCCCTGCCCAGCTCTGTCCCCTCTCTCTGGAGAACAACAAACAGACATAGGGAAAGTTTTTTCCCAATTTCAAAAAGTTCTAGTCCTCCCATTGGCTCTTTTGGTCAAGTGCCCACTCCCTTTCTTTTACCTATGGGCTTTTTTAATCCTTTACAGGTAAAGCAAGTAGAGAATAGCTACTAACAGGGATTTTGTAGCTAACCGGCTGGCTGGGTGTCATGGAAGAACCACATGGGGAAGGGGTGGTCAATGCGCTTCCACAGGATAGAATGTTTGTTCTTTCCATTTGTTTTTTAATACACCTAGAAATTACATTAATAAAACTACTTTAAAAGAATATTCAAGTAGCAAAGTCAAGCATTTAAAAGTTAGGAACTGGCTGAATTAAGGCTGCTTGTTCTTAAGATGTTCTTTTCTGTGATGATGGGTAAGATTATTACAATGCATATACACCAATCAGTCTACATGATCAATTTTAATTGTATTTCCTAGCTTGCAAGTGATTGACTTTGCAACCTTAACATTCTTTTAACAGTTTTTGTTTTGTTTTTGTTTTTTTGTTTTTTGCATGCAATTTAAATTGTAAGCTCTTCAGGAATAGGACTGTCTCTTATTAGTATATGGACGGAACATATCATGATGTTGCCCCAATTTCACTTGGAGCCTTGAGGCAAGTTGGTATGCTCATCTTCACCTTTGGAATGTCACCTCTCTGAAGCCTTTGAAATTAACCTCTCTCCCTAACAAACTTTGGTGCCTCCTCATTTCTTGTATCCTTGAAGTCTTCAGAAAGGCCCGCTCCATTTTCCAGTGTTTTCAGGATGGGAAAAGGTGACAGGCCTGCTCCTCATTTAGTGTCTTCAGGTGCTTTAATTTTCTCCCCCTGCAAACTTCTCTATTTCTCCTCCCCTTCAGTTCTGAATCATTCCTCTCTTTTCCTCTTCTAAAACATCTTACCCCATCTTTTAAAGTTTTTGCTCTCAAGTTCTCTCTCTCTTTCTGCCTCCATTTGAGATTTTTTTCCCTCATCCTCTTTCCCTCATCATGGAGAATCTGTCTCTATTCCATATCTCATGCATGTGTATTGTTACAACTTTACTAATCTTTACCTCTGCTCCAGTTTCTCCTCTCAACACTAACTCACTTCTCAGAGCAATTGTGCTGACATGCAAAGCAGCAGGAGGGCAAAGGAGGAGTGGAGCAAAGATTGAAGGTAAATGGAGTGGTTAAGCTGTTGATCCTCCTGCTCTAGCAGCAGGCAGCATAGTAGGCCACAGAAGGAGAAAAGCTGCATGGAGTTCTTACCAACGTAGGGTGGAAGGGACAGGTTGTCAAAAATGAGACACATTTTATTTCCTGCTTAAAGTTAAAATACTGGGGCTGTTGTCCACTGTAAAACACCTTCAAATTCTAGAGAGGTCAGTGAAGAAAGGCTTCAAAAGAGAACTACATCTTAAAGAAAAATGTGAAGGAAGAATTTTGCTTGGTACACAAGAATTACCTCTCTCTTACTTGATATCACAACAGAATAATTCCACACCCCAAAAAGCCACTCCATTTACCTTCAAACAGTCTGCTTGCTCCTCCCAGCTCTGCAGCAGCGAGACTCAAAAAGCACCAGTGAGACCTGTTGCCACTTTGTCTCAGTCTGGAGTTGAGAGCTACCCTATACTGAACCCAAACAGAATGGTGCCCCCTTATGCTAGGCACTGTATAAACAAACACATAGAAGGTGATGGAAAGGTATACAATAAAAATTTGTACATTAAAGCTGTAGGGGAACTTGACTTTGTTAGGAAAGCAAGAATTATTATAAAAGCACAGCTCAGAATATAATACATAGCCCAACCTGGGACTCCTGAATGACAGTATCTCCTCATTATTATCTGTGCTGATATCCCATAATAAAATTTCAGTGTAGAGAAAGTCACCCAGTATTGCTTTTCTAAGAGAAACCTCTCCCTACTGTTTTAAGAAGTTGTAGGTTACTTAAAAAATATAAACCAGAAAGCAATAACTGTCTGCAGGATTTGAAAAAAGTTCATGGAATTTTTTTATTATTTATTTTTGTAATTTGTTCTAGAAAATGTCCCTGATTATTGAAAATGATCTGACAAAGAAAGAAAGAAAATATACTGCTTGTTTTGAGCAAGGAAATCCATTACAAGGTCATTATATTTGAAATTGAATACAAGTATTAAAGAGGGAAAGGAGGCTAAATTTGGAGAATACAATTAAGTATGTTATGAGTTTTTAGAAAAATGAAAAACTTGTTCCTGCAAAAACACTGTGATGATTTCACCTTTTTGTTCTTTGGTTTGATTTATTGTCTACTGTATGGTAGGCTTTCTTACAAAACTACATTAGACATGCTTAAATTACATGCTTCTCAAAAATAAATGGAACTGTGCACCTCTTTTCATTTCACAATTAGTAGCATAATTTCTTCAGAATTAGTAATGCTTCGTATCTTCACTTTTTTAGTTCGAGGTTTAGTTTCTATGGCAACCTCTGCATACTCAAAGAAATTCATCATGTTCAAATCAAAAAATGTAATAAAAGTAGGGAGCTGATACTATTTGACAATTTACACACTAAGGCGGGGTAACTGGGTAACTTTTTTTTAAGTGATAAAGTTCGGTGGATGACTAGAAGCATCTCTCTTAGCATGCCGAGTTGGATTTTTTTATAAGCATATTCAATTAGCATCTTTCAGACATTTCATACAATTCTAGAAAATAAATGACAGAAGTTAAAGAATGTGAACCAACATATAAAGATGTGAAGAGTGCCAATAGCAATAAACATAAAAACAGTTTGTTTGGGGGAAGATGGTATACTGTCATCAGTTGCTTTATACCTATGATAACATGCTTCCCTGGAGTTTAGTATGCAATTTTGGTTGAACAGTTTTCAGAACAAAAATAAATTAAATCAGGTAAGTCACTAGTAAGTAAAGAGCTTTGCAAAAAGAAATCCTGTTTTTCAGTCATGAAGATGACAAAGTAGCAATTAGTGCTGAATACTGCTTATTTCCCCAGAGGCTTTTCTTACCCTTGCTTTAACGCCTTTATAATCTGTTTCTACTGTGCCTATCATCATGGTATCACTTGCCTTTTTAGTTAGGGTGACCAGATGTCCTGATTTTATAGGGATAGTCCCGATATTTGAGGCTTTGTCTTATATAGGTGACAATTACCCCCCATCCCCGTCCCGATTTTTCACCCTTGCTATTTGGTCACCCTATTTTTAGTTGATGTTATGGGCTGGAAGGGTATTAAATATATTATATGTATATATAATGAGAGATACCTCCATCACCCATCGTACAATGAAAGTGAGGGATAGGACAATGTGGGGTACCGGGGAGAAGAAGAGTGAGAGAGAGGGAGGGAAAATCAAAGGGAGAGAATGTATGTCTTGGAAAGAAAGTGATAAATGATGGATATGATATAAATGAGGAGAGAAATTAGTCAATAAACGGAAGAAAGAAAATATGTGACTGAAGGAGCAAATGGAATGAGAGACTAGGCTCATAGGTTTTTAACTTGAATTCTGGCAGTAATTCATTCTTCTCATAGGAAAAAAGAATTAGAGGAAATACTGGTTAAGATCAGCAAGTTGAACTACAGCATGTCAAAACTAAATGAAAAAAGATATTAGCCGAGGTTTGTAAAATTGAGTGTAACTGACTCAGAAGATTTGCACAACAAAAGGATCTATTCAACAAGCATGGTCTGTGCTTCAAGTTTGTAACACAACTTGAAACTTGGCCCCACAGCATGTGCTCTTCTCAGTCCAATTCCTGGGAGATGCTCACCACCTGAAATTCTCACTGATTTCAATGGAACGCAATGCTCAGTATCTTTTAGGATTGGACCTCTAAAACCCTTCTGATCCTTTAGTGATGCCATCCTATTTTCTTTTTCTATATTTTGCCCTATGCAAAAAACATGTTTCCCAAATCTTATTTCAAACTATTCCCCACACTTCATTCTAAATCCCTCCAAAAAACCCCTCAATTCTCCTGTATCACCAAAAGGGAATTTTAAAAATCCACAAAAACATCCACCTAATTTAATTAAACCATAAATAGATGTAAATGCTTTCCTGCAGAACTACATGATATTACTCTCACTCTGATCCTTCCTCTCCCACCCCTTTTTGTGTGTTTATGAACTGTCAATTGAAGAGACTCTTTCTACTGTGCAGAAGAGACTCTTTCTGTGCAATGCCTAGCATACTTTGATAATATGGTAGTATATATGATATATATGACAATAACAACAATTATTAATTCTAATTTTGCTGTACTGAGCCTTCAGCTATCCTTTTCTTAACAAACATGTGCTGTTTGCATATTTTGAGAACATATATAAGGCTCAAAAATATGGTTGGGGCACAAATAAAGGACTAAATTGTAGCATGATTTACTATATGAACATCCACCTCCCACTGACTTAAAACAAACACTTATTTCCAAGGCCAGAATTTTTTGTAATTATTGAAATCGCGACTACGGCGCTAATAATGAATGAATGTTGTTGGTAATCTACTTTACAGCCAGGGAAAAAATCTTGCTGCCCACTTGAAAAGTATAATTTATTACTCCTATAATACATTCACATTAACTGCCAGCGTTCAGCATCTCTATAAACATAAGCCCTGTAATTCAACAGGAAAAAGAACAAGAAAATGGCTCCATTTAATCAAAGCTCAGAAATTAAACTAATATTAATCTACAAGTGGCATCTCCCCTACGTAGATACTGTTTCTACTGCCACATTGATTACTTAATAAGATTCTGATGTGATACAATCCGTGATCATTAAGAGCAGAGTGCACACTGGTCGTGTCACTTTTTCTTTGGGCTAAATTATGGAGCCACCATGAGCTTGAACCCAAGCATCTGAATGTAGTTTTGAGGACCCAGAAGCAGACCAAGCACAAAATTGTTACACTCCAAATCACAATTTGGTTCCTAATTTTCTCGTCCTCTGGGAGTTGTTACAGGCTTAAGGAGGGTTTAAATAAGGAGAGTTTTTTTGTTTTAAGAAAAGATGATACAGCATGCGGGTCAGATTGGATTCTCTAATGCTTCAAAGGTCTAGTCAAGGAATTTCAGGGTTTCACCTTCCTCATTCTGTACAATCTCATTAAATAGATCCCACTTTTCTTCTTGGTTTCTGAAGTATTTTTTCACTCTTCGGAAGATCTGGAAATATAGCTCCTCCTAACATTATGGCCAGTGCTGTTTTAGGAAGTATCCAGAAAAGGGTCCTTGAAGTCAAGGCATTTCATACATTCCCCAACAAGCATCTTTACTGGCTTGCTTGTTCTCCAGATATTTAGGAAACAAGAGACCTGAAATTGCTCAGAGACTTCAGGAGCAAGAGTTGAGAGATACTTCCAGTCTTAATTTGATCATACAGCAAAGTAATGCACTACTGTCAAGCCACAACCCAGGGCAGGATCTATATTTATAACTTGTATATTCACATGTTTGGGCTCAAGTGATACTACAAAACTGCATCTATAATTTATCTTTTTGACATGGCAGTTAACAAATGATTTTAAATAATTTATTGATTTCCCCTTGCTCTTCATATAAATAACTTGTAGTCATTATTTGTTTCAGCGATATTGTGATCTTGTGTTAATAAACAATGATTACAGATCATAGAATCATAGAATCATAGAATATCAGGGTTGGAAGGGACCCCAGAAGGTCATCTAGTCCAACGCCCTGCTCAAAGCAGGACCAATTCCCAGTTAAATCATCCCAGCCAGGGCTTTGTCAAGCCTGACCTTAAAAACCTCTAAGGAAGGAGATTCTACCACCTCCCTAGGTAACGCATTCCAGTGTTTCACCACCCTCTTAGTGAAAAAGTTTTTCCTAATATCCAATCTAAACCTCCCCCACTGCAACTTGAGACCATTACTCCTCGTTCTGTCATCTGCTACCATTGAGAACAGTCTAGAGCCATCCTCTTTGGAACCCCCTTTCAGGTAGTTGAAAGCAGTTATCAAATCCCCCCTCATTCTTCTCTTCTGCAGGCTAAACAATCCCAGCTCCCTCAGCCTCTCCTCATAAGTCATGTGTTCCAGTCCCCTAATCATTTTTGTTGCCCTTCGCTGGACTCTCTCCAATTTATCCACATCCTTCTTGAAGTGTGGGGCCCAAAACTGGACACAGTACTCCAGATGAGGCCTCACCAATGTCGAATAGAGGGGAACGATCACGTCCCTCGATCTGCTCGCTATGCCCCTACCTATACATCCCAAAATGCCATTGGCCTTCTTGGCAACAAGGGCACACTGCTGACTCATATCCAGCTTCTCGTCCACTGTCACCCCTAGGTCCTTTTCCGCAGAACTGCTGCCTAGCCATTCGGTCCCTAGTCTGTAGCTGTGCATTGGGTTCTTCCGTCCTAAGTGCAGGACCCTGCACTTATCCTTATTGAACCTCATCAGATTTCTTTTGGCCCAATCCTCCAATTTGTCTAGGTCTTTCTGTATCCTATCCCTCCCCTCCAGCGTATCTACCACTCCTCCCAGTTTAGTATCATCCGCAAATTTGCTGAGAGTGCAATCCACACCATCCTCCAGATCATTTATGAAGATATTGAACAAAACCGGCCCCAGGACCGACCCTTGGGGTACTCCACTTGATACCGGCTGCCAACTAGATATGGAGCCATTGATCACTACCCGTTGAGCCCGACAATCTAGCCAGCTTTCTACCCACCTTGTAGTGCATTCATCCAGCCCATACTTCCTTAACTTGCTGACAAGAATACTGTGGGAGACCGTGTCAAAAGCTTTGCTAAAGTCAAGAAACAATACATCCACTGCTTTCCCTTCATCCACAGAACCAGTAATCTCATCATAAAAGGCGATTAGATTAGTCAGGCATGACCTTCCCTTGGTGAATCCATGCTGGCTGTTCCTGATCACTTTCCTCTCATGCAAGTGCTTCAGGATTGATTCTTTGAGGACCTGCTCCATGATTTTTCCAGGGACTGAAGTGAGGCTGACTGGCCTGTAGTTCCCAGGATCCTCCTTCTTCCCTTTTTTAAAGATTGGCACTACATTAGCCTTTTTCCAGTCGTCCGGGACTTCCACGGTTCGCCATGAGTTTTCAAAGATAATGGCCAATGGCTCTGCAATCACAGCCGCCAATTCCTTCAGCACTCTCGGATGCAACTCGTCCGGCCCCATGGACTTGTGCACGTCCAGCTTTTCTAAAAGCTGGATATGTCAAGAAGCATTTTAAGACTCACATAAGTGGGATAAAACTAAAATTGCACATAGCTGGTAAAGTCTAAGGGCTTTATTTTTACTTGTGTATCATTCTTACTGCACATGCATGTAAAATTTTTAATGCAGACATTTTACGTGGGTGAAAAGATGTCTACTAATCATATTTCAATTTTAACAATAATGCATTTGTGTGTATCTACAGCAAGAAAGATCTCCTATTTTACCAACAACATATATAGCCATGGAGACATATCTCCCATACTTTTTACATTTATAACCTTGGGGGGAAGGGCAAAAACAATGCATCCTCACTTCAGTGGAAAGAAAAAAGTCACTTGTTCTTCTACCATATAGAATAATAGAAAAAGATTGTTTAATTGACATAGTAGATGCGTACCTAAAGGATACAGGGGGGGAAGTGAGGAAGCAAAGTGTACATAAAGAATTCAGTAGAAAAAGTAATATTTGTTTTATGAACTAAAAATGGAGGCTTTAGAAAATCAGTTTTGCTTCAAACGCTCCAGCATCACTGTTTTACTGAATAAAATCAAAGACTGAAACCCAATGAGCTAAATTCTGCTCTTATCTACAGATTTGTAAATCCAGAGTAACTCCATTTAAATTAATATAGTTACTCCAAATTTACACCTGTGTAACGGAGAACATAATTTGACCTATACACTTGTGTGGAGGAGAAGCTGAGAGTATCTATGTGTAAATATAAATATCAAGGAAGTACCTTTCTACAGACAGGCTATAAAAAAAGTTTACTAAGAAAAAATCCACAGAAAAGAGAAGTGAAGGCACCCAGGATTCTACTCAGAACAGACCTACAGAAACAAGAAAAGTGTTGCCTACAACGTAGAGCAAGGAGGAGCAACTTCAAAGGAAAATTATTTTTATCTTTCCAGAAGATTTGAGCTCCTAACTGAAGCATGGAGAAAGGAGTCAGCACCAATCAAGAAAGAGTTTATTAATCCAAGTGTGCAGAACTCAATTTTGTTTCTCACCCCACTGTAAGTAATTTACAAGAACTGTCTCATACATTTTCTGGGACACTGACTCAGTGCCTTCTTGCTAAATAATTTTCAGCACAGAGTGGTAGAGTCAGTTATAGAAGAATTCAGCACATAAATAAACTATATGCATACTCAGAGAATCAGTATTTGTTCATAGTTCAGGTAAATTGAGCTTTGCAATCTTAGATGATATCAAAATTTTCACCATGAAAGCAATATCAAATACATGGTTCAATTTTTATGCAAAATATGAGTTATCCCTCTTTTTCCCCCTTTCCTCTCTCTTCATCCCATGAAATTGTTACACTGATGAGATTGTTATAGGAATACTATGTCCACAATTGTTATGTCCACAATTCAAGAAGGATGTTCAAAAATCAGAGAGGTTTCAGAGAAGAGCCATGAAAATGATTAAAGGACTAGACAACATGTTTTATAGTCATAGACTCAAGGAGCTCAATCTATTTAGCTTAAGAGAAAGAAGGTGAAGGGGTGACTTGATCCCAGTCTATAAGTGAACAAAAATTTGATCCTTTGGCTCTTCATTCTAACAGACAAAGGTAGAACAAGATCCAATGGTTGAAAACTGAAATTAGACAAATTCAGACTTGAAATAAGGCATACATTTTTAAAAGTGAGCGTAATTAACTTTTGAAACAGTTTACCAAGGATTGTGATGGATTCTCCATCACTGGCAATTCTTAAATCAAGATTGGATGTTTTTCTAAAAGATATGTTCTAGTTCAAAGAATTATTTTAGGGAAGTTCTATGGCCTATGTGGGGTCCAATTAACATAACATCTCCTTCCACTTTTATTGCAAACCACTATATCTAATATGGTTCCTGATTTGTAGAAGGACTGAGCACTCACAACTGCAACTGATGTCACTGGGAGTTGTGCTTTGAACATATAAAGTGGCATACAAATACTAAAATAACAAAACAAAAAACGAACAAAGAACTCAGGCCTCTGGTGTCTCAAGTTGGGCAGCCAAAGTCAGTGAATACGTTTGACAATTTTGGCTTTAAGCTATCTGTGCTGCAGTACCTATGCGTAAAATGCAAAAATACTATTTAACCTAGCAAGTCGTTATGAAGATCAAACATTAATGTTCATGAAGCACTCTTAGGTCTTGTCTACACTACAGAGTTTTGTTGATGCAAGTTACACCGACCATCAAAAACTGGTAAAATTATGATCGCTTGTGGGAAGGCAGAGTGAGTCACAGTGCATCATGGGTGCAGGCTCAACATCCCATGATCCAGATTTTTTCCATCCCATCATTCCATGGACTTCCGACTATGTTTTGTGGCATTTTTCAACAGTCCCTGTTCACTGTGCACCTGCCATCTCTGTCTGAAAGGATTGATCCTGCACTACTCTCTATGGCTAGTCATGTAATATATCATGAGCTCCCAATCTGAACAGGAATCCGAGGTGCCTGACTTGCTGTGTGCCAGCGAAAGAAAGAACACCAGATTACGTTTGGCATTCAGGGAGCAGCTGTACATGGTGGACCATTGCTTTTGGGCGTGGGAAACAAAAACAGAGTGGTGGGATCACATCGTTATTCAAGTCTGGGATGATGAACAATGGCTGCAGAACTTTCAGATGCGGAAAGCCAACTTCCTGGAACTGTGTGCAGAGCTCGCCCCAACCCTGCAGTTCAAGAACTCCCAAATGAGAGCTGACCTCTCAGTGGAGAAGTGCATGGTGATTGCTATGTGGAAGCTGGCAATTGCAGACTGCTACCAGTCAGTCGCAAATCAATCTGGAGTTGGGAAATCCACTGTTGGGGCTGCGTTAACACAAGCGTGCAGGGCATAAATCACATTCTGCTACAAAGGACTGTGACTCTTGGAAACATGTGTGAAATAGTGGATGGCTTTGCAACAATGGGATTCCCTAACTGTGGTGGGGTGATAGATGGCATGCATATCCCAATTTTGGCCACGACCATCTTGCGACAGAGTACCTCAATAGAAAGGGGTACTTCTCTATGATATTGCAGGTGCTTATGGATCACCGGGGTCATTTAACTCACATCCACACTGGGTGGTCAGGGAAGGTGCATGACACGGCATCTTCAGCAACACTGGCCTGTACAGAAAGCTGCAAGCAGGGACTTACTTTCCAAACCAGAAGATTCCAATGTGGGGTGTTGAAATGCCCATAGCGATCCTGGGAGACGCAGCATACCCTTACTCCCAGGGATCATGAAGCCTTACACTGGAACCTGGAGAGCAGCAAGGAGAGCTTCAACAATAGGCTGAGGAGGCGCAGAATGACCATATAATGTGCGTTTGGCAGATTAAAAGCTCACTGGCACTGCCTTTATGGATAACTAACTAACGATATTATTCCCATGGTCACAGCATCCTGCTGTGTGCTGCATAATGTTTGTGAGGTTAAGAATGAAAAGTTTCCCCTGAGGTGAAGCATGGAGGCAGATCGCCTGGCAGCTAATTCCGAGCAGCCAGATACCAGGGTACTAGAGGGGCAAAACTGGGGAATATTCAAATCAGGGAGGTTTTGAGGAGCCATTTTGATAATGGGTACCAGTAATATGTCTTTCTGTAAAGCATTCTGTCATGCTTTGTTAACTTGCCGCCTTGCATGAAAATTTTGACGATTGCTTCCTGTAGTCTGCAAATCTTCCAGCTGCCACTGTATTAATTTTAGCAGCAACCACTATGTGTAGGAGACAAATAAAGATTACCTTTAAGAGAGCATGTTTTTATTAAATACTAATTAACAACACACAGAAAACGGTGTAAAGGGAAGTAACAGTAAAGGACAGCGTCCTGATGTAGGCTCTCATAGCTGTGTGCAACTTCAGCTATCATTTTGGAAGCTGTCTGAAGGGGTGGAGTGAATGAGGTACTGAGATGGGAAGATGCAAGGAACGTGTGGGAGGGCATTATAAGATGCAAGGAGTTTGGGGAGGGCATGATAAGCAGTTCTGTGTCAGCTGCAGAGGCGGGGGGCAAGCATGCATGTTTTCTGCCTGACGCACGATTAGGGATTTCAACATCTGTTTGTTCCTCCATCACTTTTATCATCCACTCCTGGCCCATTAAAAATTGCTTCTAGCTCTCCTTCTTCTCCTGTTTATTTTATAATTTTCATTTACAGTCTCTCTCTATGTCCTGTGTTCTTGTTTTTCGGCATCTGAGGACTGGAGCACTTCTCGAAACATGTCCTTCTTGCTGCTCCTCGTCACTTCCTTATCTGGTGGAGGTGCTCCACCGGTGTGTAGGGGGTTCCCCTGAACGCCACATCTGCATAAATGTAAGCAACAATAAACAGAAGCATAATTGTGAGTGAACTCACGACATAGAATCATTATAGTAAAATACACCTCTTTTAAAATAGGAATCAGTTTATCTTTGTCCCTTGGCAAGCACATAGCTCAGCAAACAACCCAAACGTGGTGAGTTCAGGACAGGGCCAGGGGGTCACTCAAGATGGGTCATAAGGTCTAGGAGGCTTTCTAAGGGGATCACTGCAAGAAACTAGGGACAAAATTGTAAATTCCGCCACCATTTTCCATAGGCAGGGGTCATTGAAGCAGATATCTTACTCCTGAGGGTAAGCAAGGATACAAGGGTGGACTCCTGCATGCGTGTAGCATCAGACCAGGTCCCTACGCTGCATGTCTGTGCGCCGCTTTGGTCCCTGCCCAAGTGATTTTAGGAAACTTTTTCTATGGCAATAGGCAATGGGAGAAGGAACAAAGCACCTCTGCCAAGAAAACTTTGGCAGATTATTGGCGAGTACCTCCAGGAAAGTTTCCTAGAGATATCTCTGGACTATTTCTGTGTAATCTTGGTGTCCATTAACACACTTTTCCACAGGACTCCTACTGTGTAGCTGCATAGGGGAATGTGAAGCAGATGCAAACACAGCTAGTCGTGTACATTTCTATTCCTTAGCCCACTTCTAGTGTATAACAAAGCAAAGGACAGCTCTACCTCGTGTAACCGAGCAGCATTCAACTCAAAAAGATAACTTACCAGAGCTCCCCTCTCCTGCATCATGACTTCTGGGACAGACTTCTGGGACTGGCTTGAACCCTCCTGAGTCAAGAAGAGGTCCTGGCTCATCATGGCACCGGACGACCCTGTCACCTGGCCCATCTCATCCTCCAACTCGACTTCCTCATCCACCACTTTGTCCTCGGGGTTGAGTCCGCTGTCTCCAGTCCCACTGAAGCATCAGTGGGGCTCTTGGTGGTGGAGGTAGGGTCAGCACCAAAGATAGTGTCCAGCTCCTTGTAGAAGCGGCAGACTTTGGTGCAGCACCAGACCCATGGTTTGCTCCCCTGATTTCTGGTATACCTGCCTCAGCTCCTTTAGATTCGCACAGCACTGATGCATGTCCTGTTTGCAGCCCTTATCCAACATGCCACAAGAAATCTGTCCATAGGTATCAAAGTTCCTATGGCTGGAGCAGAGCTGGGACTGCACAGCCTCTTCTCCCTACAGATGCAACAACTCACATGTACTCCAAGCAGGACAGCGTTTGCTGTGTGGAGCCGCCATGGTCAGCTGGGAAAATGTGATGTGAGGTCTCCATGCCAAGCAATCAGGAAATGGAATTTCAAAAATTCCTGGGTCTTTAAAGGGGAGGGGTGGATGTCTGTGTACCTGGGTGCACGGCAGTGGAGTTCAAACTGCTGACCACAGCAGCCAGAATGAGCATTGTGGGTCATCTCCTGGAGGCCATTTTACAGTCACATAACCAAGCACAATGTCTACACTGACACTCTGTCGATATAACTTTGCTGCAAAAAAGCTCTATGCCTCTTGTTGAGGTGGTTTTATTTTGTTGGAAAAGCAGGAGAGTTTTGTTGGTAGAAGGAACATTGTAGTGTGTACACTTCCACTGTTTTGTCGACCACAGCTGATTTTTGTCAACAAAATTCTGTAGTGTAGACAAGATCTTATAGTATGGTTCTGAGCTCTAGAGGAAAGCTCATCAGGAAATAAATAATTCTGTATTAAGTGCAAGGTTTCGATGGTGTGCAATAAACGAAGCACAGGGTCACATGAGTGATGAAATAAAAAGAAATATTGAATAACCACTGATTTGTCCTTCCTGTGCACTGAAAGAAGCAGACGTCTCATTAAAAATAGTATGTGACACAATAATTAAAAAGTGCATCAAAAATCCATATGCAGGAAGAGAATGGATTAAGGTTGCACATACAACCTTAATTCTGCTACTTCCTAAATCTTGAGCACTTGATTTTGCAATCTTAACATTCTTTTAACATAGTTTTGTGTTTGTCAATACGTAATACCATATATAGAGGATGTGCAACCTGATTGAGACCTCATATGCACGAGGTTTTTTAGCATCCAGTTAGCTATGCTGATGTAGCTGCCTTGGTGCAGACCCTAGACTTGCAACTGCTGATTTACACCAATATACCATATCTAATATTACATGCACCCACAGTAGTGTTACTATAACAGTGGCTAAAAATCTCAGTGTTGATAAGGCCTGAGTTATTGTGGCTGTAAAAACCTTAACTTCTGCATTTCCAGATTTTTACATTTTTTTAAATTAAGCTACCACGATGATGCATGATTATTAATTATTATTATACTGGGTGGTGCAGGGCAAGAAAGTATTGCCATTCGCTCTACATTAATATGAAGCGCATGAGAGAGGGCATAGTCCACATCTATGTTGTTGCTGTTGTTTGGCTGAAGACAGTTGTCTGCATGGCTGTGACAGAAGGGGAAGAAGCACTTCTGTTTACACTGTATTGTCTATTTACTACTCACTGGAAAAGACACCAGCTAATGTTATGTATGAAATATAAGTGTCTAAGGGAAATCTATCTTCTCACTAAATTTCCCTGAATAACAAAAAGAATACAGCTACAATTCATTTTTCTAGCAGTGGACATAATGTTATAGTCCTAGCCTAAAAGTAGCACCACAAAATAACTGCATTTTAAAAGTTCAGATAATCACCACTGTCTGCCTTTCACATTATTGAATATAAGGGACAAATAAGTGTTAGTATTCTGGCATTTTTGCAGACCTGAGACTCCACAGAAAAACTTTCTATTTAGAGCATGTAAAAAAATGGACAAGCAGACCTTTGCCATATCTCACATATTTAACTGCATAACAGTAAGAGTTAGAACATTCCCACACACATCACTGTGTACCAGGATCAGGCCTGTGGATAGTTCCACTGAAGTAAGTGGGACTGCTCTCCTGAAAAGAAATACCCCTTTGTATAGAGGCTACAGCATCACATCTTTACCAATCAGCATTATGCCTTTAATGAAAGGTTGTTCACAAAGGACCCAATAAAGTAAAGTACTCAACATCTTGATTCCCGTTAACTTTTCTGAAAAATGAGTGCCTCAATGCCCTCCTGTAGGACTGGGCCAAAATTAATTGTGAATGAACAAACTTCAGAAAGTCACACTAGTTCTGTTTGCTAAGAAATCTGATATTTATCCAAACTTTGGTCTAGAATTGGTCTAACAATCTCATGAAAACAAACTCTCTCTTGAGTTTTCCCAATATTTTCTAGTTCAGGATCACTCATAATACTATGAGATCAGCATCTGTCTTTGTATTTTACTACTTCTGCTGGTACAAGAGGAAGCCACGAAATGGAGAGGCACAAGAAAATGAGTAAAAAACACAGTTAACCCAACATTTTTAAATTTCACAAATGGGTCTAGATTCATTTCAAGTTTTGAGCACATCTTGGTTGCTTCTTATTTCTTTCTAACTGTTATCCATTTCTTGTATAGATATTATCAACTGTGACATGCACATATCAAAACAATAATACCCTGATCATTGGCCCTAGCTTTAAGCTGTATAATACTTAGCATAAAAATCACGCGCTGACGTATGATATGTACCCTAGGATACCTTCCGTTCTCACAACAGAACTGAAAGTTGAGATCATTTTTTTATTATTTTTCCAGTTTAAATTACAGCAGATGCACTTTACCCAAGCTACAAATCTGTGCTGCCAGTCATTAAAACATTTAAGATTGTTTAACTGTTAAATCTCATTCAAACAAAGACAAAACTCACATTTCAAAGCTCAATTTGAGAGAATGCTTCATACTCAGCTGCTATCTTTTAGTCTTATTTTTATTGGTGCTCAGAAAGAACACATTAACCTCAGTTCACACACTTGCCAGTTGTTCACAAAGTTTACTCACCCTCTGACCTTCTTTCCCTGGTGGACCGGGAGGACCTTCTAGCCCTGGCAAACCCTGGAAATACAAACATTCAAGAATGTAACATTTCAAGATGATCTTGACTTAATTTGACTCAGCCTGTAACAAACCATACTTGTAACCAAAAGAAACTTAAAATGTTCATTACTGAAAGAGATCGCCTTACGTTCAGGACTACATTATATTCATGTGTAAAAAAAAAATAACAATTTTTATTGATGATTGTAATACCAGCATAATCATATTGTGCCATATAAAAGCCAATGGACCAGAATAATTATTGGGTTTTGACGCAGTACTGTTTTAAATATAGTTATAAAGGGTTTAACTATGATTTGTATCTTGTACTACCACATATCATGTAAAGTCAGCATGCCACATACAAATTAGCTGGCTTCATTAAGCTAGGGGTTTGCACACTCTGTAGCTTGTGTAGGCTGAGCTTACTGCACAGCAGGGGCTCCTTGCACTCCTCCATCCCCCTCCACCATGAATTACCTGAGTGCTACCTTCCCATCCTGCTCTTTATCAGCATTCAGTTCAAACTCGGAGGCCCATCATGAAACATTAAATGCTTAATTTATATGCCAGTTAGCTAGATACACAAACATTCCTGATCCGAGAAAAAACCACTCTCTGCAGGTGACTCATACTTGATACAGAGGCTCAGGAATACTGTATTATCAGTATACATACATAACTTTTTAAAATATCATTTGTACATACTTTTCACAATGATAATAATGACCAGTGTAACACCAGCTTTTATCTGACACCTTACAAGACTTATTTATGGATAAGTACCATGAAAGCAGTGTCTTAGGTGAAGAGTTTGTCAGGCCTATTATGTTTGCTGACACAGAGTAGTGAACCTTTTGCCAGCTGGCACCAATGGACCTCTGTGTCACACTTGAGTTCTGACTGCCCCCCATTCCTAGGTTCCCATTATCTCCCATGTCAGCGTCTGTGCATGCTGCAGCTTTTCCTATTCCTTTTTCTACCCCAAGCTAGGATTTTGTGTGTCCTCTTCCTCCACATCAGAGCCACTCAACTTATCTTCCCCACCAGGAACTATGTTGCCTGTCCATTCCCCCATACCAGTGTCCCTCTTCTCCCCCAAAGCTAGGGACTATGAGCACACTGCCATTGCAACCGTATCATTTGTCTGGGTGAGAAAACATTCAGCATATCAAGGGAGCATGGACAGAGATTAGATAAAGTATTGCTATTCTTTAAGGTGTTAATGGGCACCATCAACAAGTCTGACCTACAGTGGAGGTGCCTGAAGCTGTGGTTGTGCTAAATCAATGGCAGGGACTCCATGTGTCCCACATTCTACCCTCTCCCAATCTCCTCTTTCAATTTTCCAATTGCTCCCCAATTCAATAGGATTCTGGCCAGTGATGCCTATAACATTCCCTGACATATTGGAACTGATTTGATGCAGTGTTCAAAAGTCATCACATTACATACATACAAACACCTTCGAGTGTAGGGTCTTGCAAGCTCAGCCAATAAATAGCAATCCACACCATATCTCTGAGATCAAGTTTAGGCACTTTGCCCTGATCCTATAAGTGACTGTGCTCTGGTCAACCCGTAAGCCCACATCCAGCCTCACTGTTGAGGTCAAGGTGCAGGGTTCTGGCTGTGCATAACAAGTCACAGGATTGGAGCCTTAGGTTTTTTATTTATTCAAGATAAACTCCCCTTTTGGCTAGTTTAGAAGTGTTGAATCAAGCCTCTCATAAGTCAAGTTTTTAGAAAACTCTATATTTCCAGAAAGTGAATTAAAACATTATGATCTGTAATTCAGGCGATAAAATTGAGAAAAGTAATGAGGTTTAAATTGCTACCTCCCAAATCTTCAAAAGACGATATCACTTTATTAAAATGAATTGTATGAATTCAGTTTTAAATAAAAATTAATCTGTTCAAGAGCTTTCCCATTTATATAATTTCTCCACTCTGAATCACAACAGCTGGGAGAACGCCTCAGACTTTAATTCACTACATGATATTCTCTCACTTTAATTTAAAATGTTAACAAGTTATTGTTTCAGACACTTCAAAACTGCTTCAAACTACATTTATGCTGCAAACAATTTCAAAATTTTCTATTAATGGTTGATGATGCATAGTTGTTCACAAAGTCACAGATACAACGAAGAGACTAACCAATTTATTTGAGCATAAGCTTTCGTGAGCTGCAGCTCACTTCACAGTGAGCTGCAGCTCACGAAAGCTTATGCTGAAATAAATTGGTTAGTCTCTAAGGTGCCACAAGTACTCCTTTTCTTTTTGCGAATACAGACTAACACAGCTGTTAGTCTGAAACAAATATAACTGTTAACTTGCTAGAATATATTTGTGTATGTTAAAGTGAAAAATTTCGTGTGTGAACCAGAAATCATACAGCACTAACTGTAGTGAAGCTATGTAGTTTAAACACACACACACATACACACGTATGTGTGTGTATGCATTCTCGGTTAATGCTCCTGTCATAAATATAAAGGGAAGGGTAAACCCATTTGAAATCCCTCCTGGCCAGGGGAAAGCTCCTCTCACCTGTAAAGGGTTAAGAAACTAAAGGTAACCTCGCTGGCACCTGACCAAAATGACCAATGAGGAGACAAGATACTTTCAAAAGCTGGGAGGAGGGAGAGAAACAAAGGGTCTGTGTGTCTGTCTATATGCTGGTTTTCTGCCGGGGATAGACCAGGAATGGAGTCTTAGAACTTTTAGTAAGTAATCTAGCTAGGTATGTGTTAGATTATGATTTCTTTAAATGGCTGAGAAAAGAATTGTGCTGAATAGAATAACTATTTCTGTCTGTGTATCTTTTTTGTAACTTAAGGTTTTGCCTAGAGGGGTTCTCTATGTTTTTGAATCTAATTACCCTGTAAGATATCTACCATCCTGATTTTACAGGGGGGATTTCTTTATTTCTATTTACTTCTATTTTTATTAAAAGTCTTCTTGTAAGAAACTGAATGCTTTTTCATTGTTCTCAGATCCAAGGGTTTGGGTCTGTGGTCACCTATGCAAACTGGTGAGGCTTTTTATCCAACATTTCCCAGGAAAGGGGGGGTGCAAGTGTTGGGAGGATTGTTCATTGTTCTTAAGATCCAAGGGTCTGGGTCTGTAGTCACCTAGGCAAATTGGTGAGGCTTTTTACCAAACCTTGTCCAGGAAGTGGGGTGCAAGGTTTTGGGAAGTATTTTGGGGGGAAAGACGCGTCCAAACAGCTCTTCCCCAGTAACCAGTATTAGTTTGGTGGTGGTAGCGGCCAATCCAAGGACGATGGGGGGAATATTTTGTACCTTGGGGAAGTTTTGACCTAAGCTGGTAAAGATAAGTTTAGGAGTTTTTTCATGCAGGTCCCCACATCTGTACCCTAGAGTTCAGAGTGGGGGAGGAACCTTGACAGTGAAGCTATGTAGTTTAAACACACACACACATACACACGTATGTGTGTATGTGTGTGTATGCATTCTCTGTTAATGCTCCTCTACTTTAGAATTCACTCCTCCAAATTTGCCCAGCACTGTTAACATCCCAAGTACAAAAAGAAAAGGAGTACTTGTGGCACCTTAGCGACTAACCAATTTATTTGAGCATAAGCTTTTGTGAGCTACAGCTCACTTCATCGGATGCATACTGTGGAAAGTGTAGAAGATCTTTTTATACACACAAAGCATGAAAAAATACCTCCCCCCACCCCATTCTCCTGCTGGTAATAGCTTATCTAAAGTGATCACTCTCCTTACAATTTCAGAGGAACAGCCATGTTAGTCTGTATTCGCAAAAAGAAAAGGAGTACTTGTGGCACCTTAGAGACTAACCAATTTATTTGAGCATGAGCTTTCGTGAGCTACAGCTCACTTCATCAGATGTATACCGTGGAAACTGCAGCAGACTTTATATACACACAGAGAATATGAAACAATACCTCCTCCCACCCCACTGTCCTGCTGGTAATAGCTTATCTAAAGTGATCAACAGGTGGGCCATTTCCAGCACAAATCCAGGTTTTCTCACCCTCCACCCCCCCACACAAATTCACTCTCCTGCTGGTCTCCGTCTCAAGGAATATTTCCAAAATACCTCTGAACAACATACTAATCCACAGAGGTCTCCCTGCCAACACTACAGAAAGAGGGATTCTAGATGGACTCCTCCTGAAGGTCGAAACAGCAGACTGGACTTCTACATAGAGTGCTTCCGCCGACGTGCACGGGCTGAAATTGTGGAAAAGCAGCATCACTTGCCCCATAACCTCAGCCATGCGGAACACAATGCCATCCACAGCCTCAGAAACAACTCTGACATCATAATCAAAAAGGCTGACAAAGGAGGTGCTGTTGTCATCATGAATAGGTCGGAATATGAACAAGAGGCTGCTCGGCAGCTCTCCAACACGAGTTTCTACAAGCCATTACCCTATGATCCCACTGAGAGTTACCAAAAGCAACTACAGCATTTGCTCAAGAAACTTCCTGAAAAAGCACAAGATCAAATCCGCACAGACACACCCCTGGAACCGCGACCTGGGATATTCTATCTACTACCCAAGATCCATAAACCTGGAAATCCTGGGCGCCCCATCATCTCAGGCATTGGCACCCTGACAGCAGGATTGTCTGGCTATGTAGACTCCCTCCTCAGGCCCTACGCTACCAGCACTCCCAGCTACCTTCGAGACACCACTGACTTCCTGAGGAAACTTCAATCCATCGGTGATCTTCCTGATAACACCATCCTGGCTACTATGCATGTAGAAGCCCTCTACACCAACATTCCACACAAAGATGGATTACAAGCCGTCAAGAACACTATCCCCGATGATGTCACGGCAAACCTGGTGGCTGAACTTTGTGACTTTGTCCTCATCCGTAACTATTTCACATTTGGGGAGAATGTAGACCTTCAAATCAGCAGCACTGCTATGGGTATCTGAATGGCCCCACAGTATGCCAACATTTTTATGGCTGACTTAGAACAACGCTTCCTCAGCTCTCGTTCCCTAATGCCCCTACCCTACTTGCGCTATATTGATGACATCTTCATCATCTGGACCCATGGAAAAGAAGCCCTTGAGGAATTCCACCATGATTTCAACAATTTCCATCCCACCATCAACCTCAGCCTGGTCCAGTCCACACAAGAGATCCACTTCCTGGACACTACAGTGCTAATAAACGATGGTCACATAAACACCACCCTATACCGGAAACCTACTGACCGCTATTCCTACCTACATGCCTCCAGCTTTCACCCTGACCACACCACACGATCCATTGTCTACAGCCAAGCTCTGCGATACAACCGCATTTGCTCCAACCCCTCAGACAGAGACAAACACCTACAAGATCTCTATCAAGCATTCTTACAACTAGAATACCCACCTGCGGAAGTGAAGAAACAGATTGATAGAGCCGGAAGAGTTCCCAGAAGTCACCTACTACAGGACAGGCCTAACAAAGAAAATAACAGAACGCCACTAGCCGTCACCTTCAGTCCCCAACTAAAACCCCTCCAACGCATTATTAAGGATCTACAACCTATCCTGAAGGATGACCCAACACTCTCACAAATCTTGGGAGACAGGCCAGTCCTTGCCTACAGACAACCCCCCAACCTGAAGCAAATACTCACCAGCAACCACATACCACACAACACAACCACTAACCCAGGAACCTATCCTTGCACCAAAGCTCGTTGCCAACTGTGCCCACATATCTATTCAGGGGACACCATCATAGGGCCTAATCACATCAGCCACACTATCAGAGGCTCATTCACCTGCACATCCGCCAATGTGATATATGCCATCATGTGCCAGCAATGCCCCTCTGCCATGTACATTGGTCAAACTCGACAGTCTCTATGTAAAAGAATAAATGAACACAAATCAGATGTCAAGAATTATAACATTCATAAACCAGTCGGAGAACACTTCAATCTCTCTGGTCACACGATTACAGACATGAAAGTTGTAATATAGCAACAAAAAACTTCAAAACCAGACTCCAGCGAGAGACTGTTGAATTGGAATTCATTTGCAAATTGGATACAATTAACTTAGGCTTGAATAGAGACTAATAGTGGCTAAGTCATTATGCAAGGTAACCTATTTCCCCTTGTTTTTTCCTACCCTCCCCCCCCCCCAGACGTTCTTGTTAAACCCTGGATTTGTGCTGGAAATGGCCCACCTTGATTATCATACACATTGTAAGGAGAGCGATCACTTTAGATAAGCTATTACGAACAGGAGAGTGGGTTTGGGGGGGGGAAGAAAACCTGGATTTGTGCTGGAAATGGCCCAACTTGATTATCATACACATTGTAAGGAGAGTGATCACTTTAGATAAGCTATTACCAGCAGGAGAGTGGGGTGGGGGGAGGTATTTTTTCATGCTTTGTGTGTATAAAAAGATCTTCTACACTTTCCACAGTATGCATCCGATGAAGTGAGCTGTAGCTCATGAAAGCTTATGCTGAAATAAATTGGTTAGTCTCTAAGGTGCCACAAGTACTCCTTTTCTTTTTGCGAATACAGACTAACACGGCTGTTACTCTGATCCCAAGTACAACGCATAGATAACTCATCTTTTTGGTGATACTGTTGCTGGGAATTCAAGGGTTGGAAAGATTTTAGTTTGTGATTTTCTCCCCCTCCTGAATAGTGGTTGTACATAGGGGAGCAAGATGTTGCCTTGCTTTGTAATTATTTGATTATGAAATGTATTGTAAATTGATGGCAAGGGTACTTGGAACCTTGGAGAGCCATTTTTTTATGTTTGCTTGCAAAATATAAAATAGATTCCTTAAACTAAAAATTAAGGATCCCGATGCAATGACTTTTCTAATAACTTCAGAAACTGAGTGGTTCAAAAGCAGCCATTATTATATACCCTCAAGATAAAAAGACAGCTCAGAATATGACCTATAATCTATCCATTGGTGGAAGCAATTAGGTAAAATTAGAACACATCAAATATTTATTCATAAAGTAAAAAAATTAAATTTACGAATGATTTTACCGAAGACACTACCTTCGAAGACTGCTGTTAGCCTTACAGAGAAGTACAGAGTTTGGCGTTCCTTATATAGAAGGAAGCACTCAGCACCTGTAAAACAAAGTCCTAATGGGAAAAAACTGTCATAACACAGTGACAACTAGTTTTGTAGCCAACATTTTCTGTTCTAAATCTATGCTCATTCTTTTTCTTCTAATTTTAAAATATCACAATTAAGGACAAAGAAACAGCTAAGGAGGTTTATATTCAAGGAAAAGGAGGAGTGCTGAGTGTAAATGGAAACTGGAATGGAAGAACCGCTCTGTACAAAGGGACCTCCCTGTCACTGAAATTTAGGTTTCATTAAGGCCTTCTGGCTTATAAATGAAAAAACAATATGTTCCAAAGTACCCAACATCCTAGTTTTAGAAATGTAATAAAATAGCAGCTACTGCTCTTTACTCAGTGAGGTCCTAGACAAAAATAACTATACACCTTCAGTCACCTTTGAGAGTAACTTTCAAAATGAATGAAAGGGACAGTTGTCCAACAGTGAGTCCTTCTCACTACAAAGGAAGTAGAGAAGCACCCATTGCTTAAGTTAGTTAAAATTAGACTGGAAAAACTGAAGAATCTACCATAGTGGATAATTCTCTACTGGCAATGGGATGAACTTAAACCTAAGGGCAGAAGAGCAAAGTATCCCAGTGCATAGGAAAGATAGGAAGATGGCTAGAGACCAACCTGGCTTAGCCATGATATCTTCAATGACAAACTCAAAAGAGAGTCCTACAAAATGTGGAAACTAGGCCAAATTACAAAGGATGAATATAAACAAATAACACAAGTATGAAGGGACAAAATCAGAAAGGCCAAGACACAAAATGAGCTTAAACTAGCAAGAGACATAAAGTGTAACAAGAAAACAACCCACAAATACATTAGAAGCAAGAGGAAGACCAAAGAGAGGGTAGGCCTGTTACTCGATGAGGGGGGAAAAACAATAACAGAAAATGTGGAAACGGCTAAATGATTTTTTTGTTTCAGTTTTCACCAAAAAGGTTAGTAGTGATTGCACGTCTAACACAGTTATTGCCAGTGAAAATGAAGTTGAGTATGAAGCTAAAATAGGAAAAGAACAAGTTAAAAATTACTTAGAAAAGTTAGATGTCTCCAAGTCACCAGGACCTGGTGAAATGCATCCTAGAATACTCAAGGAGATGACTGAGGAGATATCGGAGCCATTAGCGATTATCTTTGAAAAGTCATGGAAGACCGGAGAGATTCCAGAGGACTGGAAAAGGGCAATTATAGTGCCAATCTATAAAAAGGAAAAAAAAGGACAACCTGGGAAATTACAAACCAGTCAGCTTAATGTCAATAGCCAGAAAGATAATGGAGCAAATAATTAAGCAATCAACTTGCAAACACCTAGAAGATAAGGTGATAAGTAATATTCAACATGGATTTGTCAAGAACAAATCATGCCAAACCAGCCGGATAGCTTTCTTCAACAGGGTAACAAGCCTTGTGGTGGGGGGAGGAGAGGAGCGGTAGATCTGGTATATATTGACTTTAATAAGGCTTTTGATACTGTTTCTCAACCTTCTCATAAACAAACTAGGGAAATACAACCTAGATGGAGCTACTATAAGGTGGCTACATAACTGGCTGAAAAACTATTCCCAGAGAGTAGTTAAAAGGGGTTTGCAGTAAACCAGAAGGGCATATTGAGTGGCGTCCCACAGGGATCAGTTCTGGGTCCAGGTCTGGTCAATATTTTCATCAATGATTTAGAGAATGGTATAGAGAGTACACTTGTAAAGTTTGTGGATGATGCCAAGCTGGGAGAGGTTGCAAGTGCTTTGGAGGACAGAATTAAAATTCAAAATGATCTGGACAAACTGGAGAAATGGTCTGAAGTAAATAGGATGAAATTCAATAAGGACAAATGCAAAGTACTCCATTTAGGAAGCAACAATCAGTTGCACACATGCAAAATGGGAAATGACTGCCTAGGAAGGTGTACTGCGGAAAGGGACCTAGGGCTTACAGTGGATCACAAGCCAAATATGAGTCAACAGTGTAACACTGTTGCAAAAAAGAGCAAACATCATTCTGGGATGTATTTAGCAGGAGCGTTGTAAGTAAGATACAAGAAGTAATTTTTTCATTCTACTCCGAACTGATTGGGCCTCAACTGGAGTATTGTGTCCAGTTCTGGGCACCATATTTCAGGAAAGATGTGGACAAATTGGAGAAAGTCTAGAGAAGAGCAACAAAAATGATTAAAGGTCTAAAAAACATGACCTATGAGGAAAGATTGAAAAAAATAAGTTTGTTTAGTCCGGAAAAGAGAAGCGTGAGAGGGGACATGATAACAGTTTTCAAGCACATAAAAGGTTGTTACAAGGAAGAGGGAGAACAATTGTTCTCCTTAACCTCTAAGGACAAGAAGCAATGGGCTTAAATTGCAGCAAGGGTGCCTTAGGTTGGACATTAGTAAAAAATTCCTAACTGTCAGGGTTGTTAAGCACTGAAATAAATTACCTAGGGAGGTTGTGGAATCTCCATCATTGGAGATTTTTAAGAGCAGGTTAGACAAACACCTGTTAGGATCGTCTAGATAATGCTTGGTCCTGTCATGAGTTCAGGGAGCTGGACTAGATGACCTAACAATGTCCCTTCCAGTCCTCAGTTTTCAGAGTAGCAGCCGTGTTAGTCTGTATTCACAAAAAGAAAAGGAGTACTAGTGGCACCTTAGAGACTAACCAATTTATTTGAGCATAAGCTTTCGTGAGCTACAGCATCCGATGAAGTGAGCTGTAGCTCATGAAAGCTTATGCTCAAATAAATTGGTTAGTCTCTAAGGTGCCACTGGTACTCCTTTTCTTCTTCCTTCCAGTCCTATGATTCTATGTCTTTTCTATATCTAACTTCTATGATTCTAATAAGGAAATCAAAGGCTAGATTTTGGAGTAATGGACATAACAGTAGAGGAAATCCAGAAAAAGAACTCCCCAGCTGTTTGAGAGAGATGTTGTGCATCCACCCCATCTCACCTCATGAAATGCTCTCTTGATAATAAACTCTGTCAGTTTGGGATGGGAAAACCTGTGTCTGGGAGAAGGTGGTTTGTTTTACCCGTGTCACCACTTCCTAGCAAACATGTTTAGCAATACCCACAGGAACTAAGGTGACCACATCAACCTTAATTCTCATGTGGTCCTGTTCTGCACTGCTATATCTTCTTGGAGACGACAATGAGGTGTGGTAAGATGTAAGTATCAGTACTCTAGATGGGGTCATGTTTTGGCAGGGGAAATAGAGGGCAGCCTTCCACCGATGGCATGAGATCCATGGGATTTTTCTGAAAATCTTGAGAAAGTCATGCTCTGTACCCACTTTGCGGACAAGTGAACCCCACTCCAACCCAACTGGATGATCTCTTTGAAACTCAGTGAAAGTTTTCTAAACTTCCTTTGCCCTCCTGCAGGTTTTTCCATGGGAGGACATGACATGACCCAAAGACTAAAGCTATATATGTTTATATACATTTATTTTAGGGTTTCATATGTACAAAGTCCAATATGCACCATGTAAAAATTGGCCAAACAAGTTACTGCCCTGAGACAGTACAATCTAAGGGCACAAGCAGATCAAATACAGAACAAGGGGTATATGCAGTCTCTATTGCCAATACCTTTCATGGAACTGACAGGCTTCTAGGAGGCTTTCTAAAAAAGGAGGCAGAGTGTGCTTGGTGAAAGTTAAATGAGAGAAGGACACTAAGAGGTGTCATGAAAAAGAAACAAAATCAAGAGTTTCAGGAATGGGCAAAGGAGGCATCAATCAGGAACCTTGCGAAGAACATAGAGGGTGAATAGGGGCTTAAAAAGAGATTAAATAAGATACACAGGCAGATGTTGAGTTGTGCAAAGCCTTGAAAATGAAGTTGAGTCGCCTAAACTTGAAGCAGAGAAAAGTGGAAATTTATAAAGGAATTTGCAAGAGATTAGTGGGCAAGAGAAAGGATCTTGGTTGTAGTGTTTGGGTTAGATACGCAGCAACAAGGGGGTTTCAGTAAATAAAGTGACAGATGATAGAGATGTGGACTAAGCTGTTAGCAGTGGGAATGGAAGGGGAATGCTGGATTTTCAAAATGGTATAGAAGTAGCGGTGAATCTTTTAAATTAATCTGAAAACTCACACATTTGTATGCAGTGTTATTGTAGCCAAATCGGTACCAGGATATCAGAGAGACAAAGTACGTAATATCTTTTATTGGACCAACTTTTGTCAGTGAGAGAGACAAGCTTTTGAGTTTGTCACCTGAAGAACTTTGTGTAAGCTTGTCTCTCTCACCAACAAAAATTAGACCAATAAAAGACATTAGCTCACCCACCTTGTCTCTTTAACTCACATACTGTAAAATCTCACACAGAGCACAGAATCTATAATTTTAATATTTTAGCACCACAATTCCCATACATAAGTTTCATGGGCTAACATGGAAGAATCTGTATGAGTTTTGTTAAATATCTTGAATAAATCATTAAAATGTATGTGGGTTTCTTGCATTATAGTTACTGATGACACATAGTAATTGTTAAAATTTTCAGCTGATCATATCCTAAATTAACATTTTTGACAAGTAATTGGAGATAGAGTATATAAGAGTTATTAAACCTTAGCTGAGAGAAAAGAAATGTGTTTGGCAATGATGGAAGTATGTGACTAGCAGTGCAATCTTGTTAAACTGTTTGTAGTTTCAGGCGGTATCAACTGAAGTGTGTTAGATTTCATATAACCTCCCTATTATAAGCTGCTCACTACAGGATAAAGAGTAAAATCTTCTCATGTGACCATGAAGACACAAAAAAACACTTGTATTGATTTAACAGGTTTTTAAAAATGTTTACAGAAACACAGCAGATGTCTGCTTATTACATTTAATGGTTCAAATTAATTACATTAGAACATGTTTTGAACAAAAGCAAAGTACTAATCATAACCTCAGTCAATTATGAAAAGCAGCTGAAGTGGACAAGTGAAGTTACTTACAGACATTATTCATATTACTTACTTCCTGAGACAACTTACAGCCCATGCCAAAAACACAGTACAACAAAAATATTATATAAGTGTATTTTAAGTATATAAAAGTTAGTACAGAGTGTGTCTGATGGTTCTTGAAACATGAGATTGGGCAGGATCTCCATAAACTCTTTGTTCTGCTGAAGTGGATTCCATGCATGGCGACTTCCATTATTAGCACAAAAAATAAATGCATCAGCCTCACTGAAGCATGGAACTGCTTCTTCATGAGAACTTCACAATTAATTCAATAAAAAAAATGTAGGTACAAAACTCATATTATAGATTTTATTTTTTTCTCATTATGAAGCAGTCAGATTCTTAGGTGAATCCCATTCTAACAGTAATTTCTGCAAGACAGCAGGTAAGCTATATGTGGAGTTTAGGGAGACAAGTCAAAAGTACCCAAAAATCTAAATCAGGCATGCGGAACCATCTCTCATAGCGATGTGTGAACAGATCACTTCCCCGTGTTTGGAATGTGTGAGTTTTTATAATATTTAACTAAATAATAATAAACCTTTCTAGGACTCAAGTGTCACAGACATTACTTAGTTGTTCAGTTGGCAATAATAAATTTCTAAACAAAAGTGTATGTTGACTCTGTAAAAGGAATTATTCAAATACCATAGAACCAGATCTGCTCTCATTTATATGATAGGGAGTAACAGAGCAGAATTTGGCCCTTTCTCTGTATTTTCCTTTACAGATGGATCAGTGATGTCTACTACTATATGCTGATGTTGAACTGCATGCACATTTCTCATTGGTATGAATGGAAGTCCTGACTTGGATAGAAGGCACTATATGGCCCTGCCTCTTGCAAGGATCAATGGTAAAATGACATTAATTAGCACAAGTAGTACCAGGAATTTACTATCATGATTAAAAGGTGACCATTAATGTCAACCATAATTTTGAAGTAACAAAAGGCTGCTGCATGCTGGAGGGAGCAAAGAGCCTTCCCTGGACTTGCATGGGATGCTAAGAATCACAGCCACTATGCTCAGACAACCACAGGGGTTTGTCACTGTATAAATTGGCTAAATTGGGGAAGGAAGGGACAGGAAGTAAGCAGAGTTTTTGTTTGACTCCACTACTTCTCAGCTAGATATGCTGGCTTGAGGCCCTTAATGCCATACTCCTCCTTTAAAGGGGTGTTGCGAACTCCAGCGCAACCTAAAGCCCTCAACATGCACACTATCTCTGAGCCAGGGTGCTGCTGCTCTGCCTTGCCTCTAATGCGGGGCTGTGGCTAAATGCCATGAATGACCCACTATGAGCAATATATTGTTTTATAGCGGAACCCCTATTTTATGAACTAATTGGGGATTGAGCAAAAATTGAAATGCTCACAAAACTGAACATCTCAAAATTATAGAAGGTACAGTGCGTAAATTAATTTATTAATCATTCAATTATAGTGTATGTTACAAATGTACACAGTATGCCTGACTTTTCTTTGTGACAACTGCATCTCTTCTTTCCCACCAAATCTGTCTTTTTCAAAACCACACTTGAAAGGAGGCTGACAGATTTAAGTTGCATTGGATGGCAGAAAGATAAGATCAATGTTCATGAAATCAGGGTTCTACTATAGGTCACATTTACTTTCTTCACTATAGTACCACAAATTTTATGAGGAAATTCGATCAATATTTCTTTAAAATATGCATGTGGGATTAATTTAATCTAAATGGGACCTGACCCTGCATTCAAAACTCACTGAAGTATATGGAAGTTCCATATGCAGAGCAGCTACAGGATCAGGGCCCATAGTGCTCCTACTGAAATCAATAGGTGTTTTGCAGACTCCAGTTCTATCACTGGTTACTCTGTCACCACTCCACAGACTTCAGTAAGTATCGAAGCAGAATTTAGCCCTAACTGTATATATCAGACTACATCAAAATATGGCCTACTACATTTTTATAATATATTAGTGAAGCAAACAAAACTATAATCTCATTTTCCTATGGGTGTGGTAATTTCTACACCTTTTTCAGACAGTGGAGCTTTAAATCTATTTTAATTTATTTTCAACAGAGACCATCATTTCAATAAGAAATGGACAGAACTATGTCATAAAAATTCATAGTTTATGAACTTAGCACTTTTACTAGACAAGGGTTTATTTTGTAAGCCAAAAAAATGCATAATTTAAACTCCTGAAAGAGAGTCACTTGAAATGCCTCTTTACAGTGAAGTGCACTAGTAATAGAAAGGAACAGGGAACTATTCTCACATCATTCTTCTAATGAAAGACACATAAATCATTTCCATGTCAACTGAGCAGACTGCAGGTTTTTACAAAACATAAATCTTCTCTGAGACCAAAACATAAATCTTCCCTCTGGCCCTAAGCACCAGCTCTCCTGTATTACTGCGCAGAGGAGATAAAAATAAAAATAGCTTGAAACTACAGAAATATTGTCTGCGTCTCTAGACAAGTTTACCTTGACAGAGTCTTCCCTCACATTTAAACAACATTTAAAAACCAGGAGATAATCCCATGACTACATCTAGCCCAAAAGAAATGGATAGGTTAATATTTTCATGAACTCTAATAACCTCCATTTAAATGGCAGAAATGGTTAAAATACAGGTTCCTGTTACTGGAGACATATTTTTTTAAACAATGAAAATATAAAATCACTTCCAAGTTATATATTCTTTTATTAATCAGTCTGCTTTCACCTGCAGTTTTTAATTTTAAGAGGCAGAATAACACTGGATGAAACATTTATAAACAGGATTTCCCTTTTAGGGCCTGAATCTGCACATCCTTTTTCACACTAGTAGTCCCATTTTGGGATGTGTGAAAGGACCAGTTGCATAGAAAATGTCTGTAGAATCAGCCCACTAGGTGTGAAGAGCATACTTCAAACAGCTAATATTAAACACTCAAGGATACAGTATATTACATCTTCAGTTAGTTAACTATTCAATAATTAAGGTTTTAAATACAATGTGTATATTGAAACTTTGTGATATAAAATAATTTACAGTTTTATCCCTGTGTGAATATTACATAACCTGCTACATCAAAGCTGCAGTATGCTGTTGGTGTATCGTCTGTTTACTGAATCTAAAAGTGACCACAGAACTTGCCCAGACCTGAATTTGCCATTTCCTCATGCTGACTACTCTGCACAGTATCTGTGTATGAATTTCCCTTGAGCTTGATTTAACTAAGCCCAAAGAGCCAGCATTCCAAATATCTGTTTAGTAAGCAAGTCTTAGGTACGTTTGCTTGTGACTGACTTAACCTTTGGCTTCTGTGTAAACACTTGGTGCCATCTGGATGAGTATTTTATAACTCCCAAAAGGGATAGATCCACAAGAACGTACAGATGGACACTCATTTTCCTGAGGAACTAAAAGCAGCAGATCAAGTGTCAAGAGGAATAGTTTTCATATATTTTACAAGAGAGATCGCTGCACTACCTTCCTTCACCTGTCACTCTTCTGACATGACATGCCCAGGCTTAAGCTGTGATGCCAGAAAGGAAGAGAGGAGCTTAGCCAACTGTGACATTTCAGAGACCAGTCTCTCCCTTCCTAAGCCTAAATTCTGTATTTGTACCCCCTGGTTTTTATTCCCTGGAGGGTCTCTAAAGATAGCACTAGTTATCATAGAAATTATTAATTTTTAGGACTTGAAAACAAAATAATATATTCACATATAAGACAGTATATTACATAATGTTAAGGGTATAAAAATGTAACTAAAGTGAGAAGATTAAAATTTCATTCCTAATTTACACTATTATAAATTTTTTAAAAAGTGTTATAAAAAAACAATGATGAACCTTTAATACTTGTATAGTACTTTAGAAAGGTAAAGCACTATAAACTACAAACTACACACAGTGGCAGAAATGAAGTACGACTATGAGCCCTAACTTTGGATTTCCTGTGTCAAATCATTACCATAATCAAGGACTCAATGTAAAGGATATTCCATGAGCAGATGTATGAATCACTGACTTCAGGAAAACATAACAACTTGAACTGAAGATCTTTTAAAAAAATGTTTAAAAATGTAGTGATCAGAGCCATTAGAGCTTATTGTGTAATAATGTATGATTCAAATGCATATACTTAAATACTGCAAGAGATCCTAGAAACCCTCCCTGAACAAAACTCCTTTTGACTACTTACTTCAACAGAAGTTCAATGCACAGACGCTTTTAAATTTATCTTTATGTCTCCTTCTCAACTTTGCTTATATTATATTTCTAATTCAGTTTCTTTTTTCTAAACATTTCAAGCATGGTGAAATTACATTAAAAACAACAAAATATATGAAATATTGTGGAACTTTATACCTGCATATTATCTTTGCAACACTCAAACTAACATATTGCTTTAGGGCCTGACCCAAACCCCTAGACTTCAGTGGGCTACAATCAGACCTTTACTTAACCATATGACACATGCATTCCCTCTTGAATTCTTTGCTTCTTCTCTATGCCTAAAGTTTTGTTGGTGGTGGTGGTTTTTGAAGGGCAGTGAAGAGATTTTATGAAAGGTTTTCAGACTTGTATTATTAACTGGACAGATTCTCCAGACCATTATGATCTCTGAGAGCAATGCATATTTTGACTCATGTCAATATACATTATAACTGACTAAACATTTTGGGGAACTTTAGAAGAAGTATTTCTCGTTAAAATATTTTGGTATGTGTTTCATCTATCTGTTAAGACTGTTATAGCTTATTGAGTAATTATGTATTTTGGCACACGTACTAATTCTGATCATGCATTATTTACAAGCCATGCTGTATTGCAGGGGTGGCCAACCTGTGGCTCTTGAGCCACGTGGTTCTTCAGAAGTTAATATGCGGCTCCTTGTATAGGTACCAACTCCAAGGCTGAAGTTACAGGCGCCAACTTTCCTTTGTGTCTGGGGGTGCCCACTGCTCAACCCCTGGTTCTGCCATAGGTCCTGCCCCCACTCCACCCCTTCTCACCCAGTCCCCTGAGCCTGAAGTGCCCTTGCTCCTTGCCCTCACCCCCCGAGCCTCCTGCATGCCAAGAAACAGCTGATCGGGAGGTGTGGGGAGGGAGGGGGAGGCGCTGATCGTGGGCAGGAGGTGCTGTGAGCAGGGGGCAATGTACATTGGTAAATTCTGGCTCCTTCTCAGGCTCAGGTTGGCCACCACTGCTGTACTGGCTCTTATGGTTACCTCTGTCATGTATGCATAGTTAAACACTTGTTGAAAAAAACGTGGATTTTCCCTCCAGTATCCCCTGCACCCTAATTCTGCTCAGTGTTGGGGGTGTAGGTGGAGAATCAGGGAGCTACTTACAGCTCCCTGTTTCTATCATGGCATATCCCTGGCATGAAATAGAGCAACACTGGGTTTGCTCTAGCTCATGCTAGGCCTGGGGCAGCACAGAATATGGGAGCCTAGGCCCTGCTTTAACTTATACCACTGGTGCATGGTCTCCAAGAAACCTCATGCAGTGGAGGATGAGCATAGTAAAACAGAGCTCTGCCACACCAGTGTCACCCTGCTTCCTGAGCACTTCCTCTACACTGGGGTGGAGAGTGGCTAACATAGGAAATGATCTGCCAGCTTTACACCTGCAAGGGGTTCTCTGCTTGAAAGTTAAAGCCAGAATCCAGGCCCTTTGGATCACATGAATAGCACAAAAAAGGCTAGTGCCAAATCTGGTCCAGAATCTCTGTTTTTGTAGTTTGCCTCACAAAATTTCAAATTAAAAGTGAAATTTATTTTAGGTTTCAGAGGAACAGCCGTGTTAGTCTGTATTCGCAAAAAGAAAAGGAGTACTTGTGGCACCTTAGAGACTAACCAATTTATTTGAGCATGAGCTTTCGTGAGCCACAGCTCACTTTATTTTAGTTATTCCCCCAAATCACCCAAGAACAAATTTATTTTATATTTCCATATCACCAAAATAACCAAACAAAACATTTTCTTAGTAGGAAAAATCAGAAATGGCTCCAAATAATGCCAAGCTTCAGCCCAAAATATTATTTTGTGATGAGTTTTAACCCCTTGAATTTAACAAGGTTTATAACTGAAACACTGACACCGCAGTCTTTGCTACAGCAATCTGAATAGTATTGCTATCAGGCCTAATTCAGTGTTATTTGAACCTCGGGTATTATCTGACCTACTATTTATTTATGGCAGAATGAGCCATCTTTCGTCTGAGGTTATGTATTATAAAGTCATGGCTACATAAAAATCACAAAATGAAGCATAAGATTTAGAGACTGGATTGGATTTTCCCCTAATCACTGTCCCTGACCTCATCTGCCTTTCTGTAGACACCCATGACACTTTGCCACTAGACACCTATGACACTTTGCAGTGGTAGAGTGACAGTTTTCTTGCTGCACTATCTATTCAAGCAGTGTTGTAATCTGTCTTCAAGTTGCTGTGGTGATCTTGCCTCATCTCTCAGTTAACAATTACTGTATGTGGAAATTCTTCAGATGGTACTAGCACTTCTCTGAGGGCGTCATCAGTTTCTGCAGAATTAAAGTTGTTTTACTATGCCTGAATCATCTGGACTGGAACACTTTATAACATCTTCCATCAAACAACAAATCTCAAAGCTTTAGATGTCTGTTTTATACATATGAATGATTTAAGCTACAGTAAGGTTAAGCCCACGCAGTTCAAAACTAGCTTCTGATTTTGGATGTCCAACTTGATACATCTTGGACCTGATTTTCAGAGAAGCTGAGCACTCACAACTCCACCTGAAGTAAATGGGAACTGGGGGTGGTCAGCACATCTAAAATTTAGGTTCGAGATTTCTCTAATTGCTTGATTAGATTTGTGGTCTCTTTTTAGCAAGAGAGGGGCACACAAGGACCATACCTGAGCCATGGAGCACATGAAATATAGATCTCCTTGACACTCCTTCCTGTGTCTTAAGCTCAAAATCATCTTCTCTACTTCTGATCTAATGGTCCCTTCAGGCCTTAAAATCTAGGAATCTGTATGAAGTGTAAACTACTCCCATTCATCTATGAGAACATTAACTCTGAAGCCTAAGGATCTCCAAGTTAGAATATCAAATTTGTCAACTATTTCACTGTTAATCATTTTCAGAAAAAACATTCATCCTCTCTGTGACTGTGATCAGAGTTTGGATGTGTAAACAGTGCATTAGTATAGAAGTACCACTTTTTCCCTCCTAACTGAAGCCTATATATAAAATCTTTTTTATGCTGGACAAAGTGCATAGGATTCACAGGTCCTCACTTCTTTGTTCTCGCCTTCCCTGCTTCATCCCTCAAAAACTGTATTTCAGTATGGATGCATAGGTCCCAATTTCTGATATTCTTTCCCACATATCCTGCCTTAAAAATGCCAGAACAATACGAAAAAAGTTCAGCGGTGCGATCAGATTGGATTATATCTATATCCAGTTACTAACTCCATTTTGTATGATGTGTTGAACAGATGTCTAAACTTGCTTGACAGCGGCTTACCATATTGCACTCCAGACTAAAAGTCTGTCACCAAGAGTCATCAAGATTGCAATCTGGGGCTATTGACTGAGAGACTTTTAGCTACTGACCCACCCCCATGGACAATGGGGGCTGGCAAGTGGAGCATGAAAATGGAGAAGGGGCTGGAGAATCCTAGTGGAGCAGATGACAAGGAGTCAGACTCTATTTAAGAGCAAGGGGCAGCCCATCACCACATGTAAGAAGGGCATGCAGGAGAGAGTGAGCAGAAGGGAATCTGCCCAGCCTGAAATGTTGATAAACCTCACACACAGAAAGGATGAGCTTAGACTAGGGGAGGGTGCCTCTCAGGACTAGTCTGGACCCTAAAGACTAGTGACTAGACTCTGTGACGATCCAATTAGCTTAGAAACACATGGGACACAGTGAATGAGTCAACTTTCAACTGATCATACAGAGGAGTAAGAGGCCAGGTTGTACGGTGTAACAGGCATCTACTATAATGTAAAGTGTAACTGAATATTAATGAAGAAAGGCAAATTTCAAAGATTTCAGTCATTCAGTTCAGAAAAAAATGCAAAATTCCACCACCAACATGTAATGTTCAGCCTGCTCCCAACAAATCATCACTTATGCTAATGAAATCACCAACTTCAGTCCAGTCTCCATTCTTTCCTTCAAAGACAAGACTAATCAATAGACAGTAGCAAACAAACAAGCAAATCACTGATATTTTAGACCCCAATCAGACTTTGGATCATTTTATGACACTGAGACACTACAGGTTGAAAATATGGGAGATTGTCTTATGGGGATGGACACAGGTGACACATCCATGTTTACTCTACTTGATCCATCATCTGCATGACAACATCCAACATCAGGTGCTGTCCACTTCCAAAATCTTGTTGTGGAAGGACTTCCATTAGGATGCCTCTTCTGCTTTTTCTACAGGGAATTAGTAGGGGGTAACGTTGGAAAACTTTGACCCTTTCCTTCAGCTTATGCTATTTAATGCAAGATTTAGAAATTAGGTTACTACCTCCCATGTTTTTATTACAAATACGGGGCCTGATTTTGCTTGTATATTGAAGATCTGCAGGACAATAATTAGCCCAGATGTCTCCAGCTAGGTGTTCAGTTTGTCATCAGTACACGGGAGGTGGTGGTGGTTGAATCTCCATGACTGCAAGAGACCTGGAGGTTTCCTACTCCAAAATTGGATCTGATAGACTGTACCTACCTACTATGAAAATTCCAGGTGCAGCAGAGATATAGTAGATTTTAGCATATAGATTCCTGCTGCACCTCAGAAGGCCTTGCTGAGCTGAATGAGATCCTCTCTGCTGTCGAGATGCTGAGAATGAAGTCACCCAGAATAATCAATGTCAGTATGGATGATGGCTCTTCTGGGTTAGCTCAGGACCTCATGAAAACCATGGCACTTTCTCAGATGGCTGGCTGACTCAATGCAAACAGCTGGTCACACTCTGGATCTCACGTTTGGACTGAAAATTAAGGTGGAAAATACGGAGCGTACACCTTTACCTTTGTTTTCATCATGCTATCTACATTATCCTGATCAGTAGAATGTGTGTGTGTGAGTGAGAGTGTAGAGAGAGAAAAAAAAAACATGATTATTTCTGGTTGTCTTCACTCAGACAACATCAATACCCTTGCTGTGAGGAGTTTTCATTTTACTTTGGGAGTAATGTTATTTGATTCAGACAGAACTTTCAGTTCCATAGAACAAAAGCCTTTTCTGGAAAGTCTTGGGCAGCATCAGTCAATGAGGTTCTGTAGATGCTCAGGGAGCTTCAAGCTATCACAATGCAAATTGGATCCATTTTCTTTCTGGCTGATAAAATCTAACAGGAAGACATTTGACCTATTAGTGGAGAGGACTGCCAACATTTCCTTTCTGGGGCATAAGGTGCCCGCTTCTCTTAAAGAAGCAAGTGTTATATACTCGCTCAAGAAATCATCTCTTGACACTGATTTTGCTAATTATCATCCTGCCTCAAATCTTCTTTTTGGAAGCAGGTTACAAGGAAGGTAGTAGCACAGGAACAGTAGCAATACCAGGAGTCCTGATACTTCCTTGACCCTGACAGAAGTACAGAGACTGCTGTGAGCTTTTTAGTTTACAATCTCATTCTGGGAATGAATGAAAAATCAAATATCCACACTGTTTTTGGTATCATTCGCTATGTGGTTTTAGTAACACAGTTGCAGAAACAAAAAGGGATAAATGGAGTTGCTCAAGAGGCTCTTTTCTCTTTGACAGGACTCAGAAGGTCTGTCAGGTGATTCCACATCTACACTAACAGTGCTCAGGCAATGAACTGCAGGATTTTATTTTTTCTCCCTTCCTGTTCAACGTGTATTTCAGCACACTGGGTAAGACAGCGAGCCTCTATAGGCAGCAGTGCCTCCAATGTGCAAACACTACTCAGCCATCGGACAGCAGTAGCCAAAAATGGTTTTTATCTTGTACACTTGAAAGAATTTGGCAATCTTTTTGCCTTGCAATGCTAACATTGCTCTGACATCAAAAATTACTAGAATGTCTTCTGCATAAAACCACTCAAACTTTAGGTGATGCAGAATTATACTACTATCAGTAGTAGTAGGTTTGCCATGATCACAAGTGCTATGTGCTTCACAGAAGATAGTTAAATTGCGTTTCTTGCAGTGTTTCACAGACTGCAATGCCTTTCCATTAATTTCATATGCAATTTAACCTGGTGATTTTAATCTTCAAATTCCTGGTTCCTTTAAGGAACTTTCCCCACATGATGTTGCATTAGCCGAAGCATTTGAGTGACAGTGCCCCTGGTTTAAATTGGGAGGTGGGTGCTGGAGGCACAGGATTTTCAAGGAAGCACTATTAACTGTGGAATTTGCTCCCCCCGTTTGGGTGCCCTGCTAGATGCGACAGAGTGAGGGGAAAGGCTAAGAGGGCAATATGACAGACTTAAATTTTGGACATTTGGACCAACAGTATAGAGTATGGATTTTTATTAATATATTTTATATTTGAACAACAAACAACAATACACAGCTCTACATGTCTTTCTCCTCTAGCACAGAGGATGCTGT
This sequence comes from Caretta caretta, assembly GCF_965140235.1. Lineage (NCBI taxonomy): Eukaryota > Metazoa > Chordata > Testudines > Cheloniidae > Caretta > Caretta caretta. Next base: position 56,230,991 of record NC_134208.1, on the reverse strand, counting down.
CTTCCAGCTTTCATGGAGTCAGAAAGAAATTAGAACCTAAATAAAAAAATAACTCACTCAAATTAAATTCAGGTAAGATGGAGATGATGCGAGGAGGAAGAGAAAAGCATTATGATGAGCTGTAAAAGCATTTTGATGAACTGTAAAAAACTCACCCTGTATCGAAGTCATGCGGCCACCAGTGGTTAAGAAAATGCACAATCTCAGGGTTCTGTTGTACTCATTGCAACACCGTATAGCACCAGTTATATGCCTTCCTTCATTTTCAACTGGCAATAAGACTTCCCCCCCTATTCTTAAAACAGGACTTAGCCATGTGACTTCACCCTTTTGTCATGCCCAGACTAGACTAATGGAATGTGCTGTACCTAGGATTGAAGGCATAGGCCAAGTAGAAATCCACTCAATAATTATACATTCATGAAACCCAAATATCAAGTAATGTCCCATCTTCAGAAATGACTAGATGTTTATATAGCTAATAAGAACATTCACAGTGATGTTGGATAGAATTAGAAAGTGATGATTCAGAGCATCAGGCAACCACTCGCTGACAGAGTTTAGGAAGAAACTTCTCCTGTAGAGAGACAATTGTTCCACGATTTTCCACTACAGGGTTTCTCACAGTTGCCTCTGAAACATATGGTATTAGCCACTGTTGCAGAAAGGATACTGAACAAGATGGACCTCTGAACTAAACCGATATGGGTATTCCTAAGTTCCTAAGCATGATAGGCCAAAAAGCTACCTATCAGAGTATCCAGTTATACTAGTAAAGAATAAAAAAAACAGACTTTTTGTAGGGCTATAAGCACTTGAGCTTCAGGCCAAAAGCCAAACTAACTAGCAACGGTTTGGGAACAGATTTTCAGTATGGGCAGATTATTCTATGAAATTTATCTACCACTGAAGTAGCTGATACTGGCTATTGTTGGAGAAAGGATGTTGAAGTAAATGGATGGTTTCAGAGTAACAGCCGTGTTAGTCTGTATTCGCAAAAAGAAAAGGAGTATTTGTGGCACCTTAGAGACTAACCAATTTGCATCCGATGAAGTCAGCTGTAGCTCACGAAAGCTTATGCTCAAATAAATTGGTTAGTCTCTATGGTGCCACAAGTACTCCTTTTCTTTTTGCGAAGTAAATGGACTGATCCACTTTATCCAGGCAATTCTTATGTTGCTGTGCTCCAGGCTGTACATTGTCACCCTGTTCAATTTTGGATCAATTTCAAGGGGCTGGTTCTAATATTTAAATTGTTGAGTGGGTTAGGCACTAGCTATTGCAGAGTCCCTCCTCTCCTCTTGCCATAGCAGTTATGACAGACTGACCATAAATACCTCTACCTCAACCCACTCCCTCCTCGACAGCTTTCGGGGGGAAAGGGAAAATAAAGGTTTTGCAGCCTCCTTGGAAGATTCACAAATATAGAATATTTGGCAGACCAAGTGAAGGAGCAAGTTCAAAAACAGGGGACCCCTAACATAAAACATCCTGCCAGCAACTGTCTCTCGTTTTATGTAGAGTGAGATCCAAACTGAATGTCTTTCCTCATCACAGCTGTGCCCCTTAACTCAGACTTTGAGTGTGATTTTCAGAAAGATGAGCCCCAAGAGCTTCATGCATTTTATGTACATGTAACTGCATACCAACTCTGGTGGAATTATCACTATTATACATGTAAATCCTCCATTTGCACAAGCAAATTTCACAAACAATTGTTAAAGTTGTGTGCACAAAGGCTACTCTTCAACTTTCTCAAAATCAGGCCTTGTATGTCAAGTTTCAATATTTTGAAAACAGAAATACAGTATTATATCACAGAAGCAACAGTATAATAGCCTCAACTGAATGCTTAATAAATGAGCTAGCTGACAGAATACTCACATTATCTTTAGACAGCAAATTTCATTTGCATTCTAAGCTTTTTACTGAAAATCAGCAGTTTAGTTCTTTCACTGGTAACATACATGCTACAAGCCAGCAGGTTAAAAAAGGACATTCTCATTGAAGTTGTGTGGGAAATGTCTTCAGGATGTTTTGACTATTGCTATTTTCTTTTTGATGTTTATACATTTCCATTTACCTATTCAGTGTCAACTAAGAAGTGAGTGTCCCATCTTATAGTGAATTACCTACCGATAAATATGACATTTAGAAAATGCACAGACATCTGGAAATAAGGACATGGCTTTTTGTTTAACAGGAAAGAGGTTTAGAAACAAAGAAACAAAAAAAGCCACACTTCTTGAGTGGTTTCCTTCCTCCCACTGTTTTTTATTGTTTGTTCCTTTGTTTTCTGGAGTACGTACCCTTAAAGCAGCTTGTCCTGGAGGCCCTTCATCTCCCTAGGAAAATCAGGGGGAGAGGGTAGTCAGCAGTTCGTTCAGTTACACATTTTTTACTTTTACACATAGTTAGAGGATATCAGAAAGAAACATAAGTACGTTTGATACCATATTGATCAACAACATGGTCTCACTTCACAAAAGCATATGTAAAATATAAAATAGCTTTACCAGACCTGAAGAAGAGCTCTGTATAGCTTGAAAGCTTGTCTCTCTCTCCAACAGAAGTTGGTCCAATAAAAGATATTACCTCACCCACCTTGTCTATGTGAAATGTTATTTCTGTAGTGCCACATATGTGCACGATAGTTTACAGCTATACAAAATGACAAGCCCCTGACCAAAGAGGTACTGTTTCAGAAACTAATCCTGCAGATACTTTGCACAAGATTAATTTAATGCACACCAGGTAGCCCATTGAACTCAATGAGACTGGTCATATGTGTAAAGTCACTCATGCGAGTAGTGTTTGTAGAGTTAGATCCTCATACCCTGAGGTTCATGCCCTAAGCTAGAAAAAGGACAGCAAGGGATGACATAAAAAATGGGGAAAGGGGGCTTGGGGAAGATTGAGGAATACATTAAATACTACATAAAAATATATATCTCACGATCCTTAATGTACAGATCTTGTTGGTTTCTTTATTAATATAATTTGTATTTTATATTTAGAATTATAAAATACATTGATATATCATATTTAACATTTGAGAGATCAAGAGAAGACAAGAGGATGGCTGCTCTTGAGTGGAAGTTAGCAATAGAAGACAGTCACAAGTCATGGTTATGTTTATGAAGATGAAAAGTATAGTGTATAAGAACTAATATTCTTGGTAACAAAATATATATAGAAATTAATATTTCTGGATACAGAACTGGCATTGGATAGTGTAAATAAATAAATAAATTAGGGCTGAGGCCACACAACGTGGATAAAATCAAAGATTAAGTAACTGCTCATTCAGTGAGCACCTTTCATCCTGCACACTGACGCAGGGGTCTTGTGGAAAAAACAGTATGTGATCATGTAACTAAAGACTATATCATAATACACACAAGGAGGCCCAACTGAATTTTCACAGGCAATCTTAATTCTATTATTTCCTAACTTTTGAGCGCTCATCTTTGCAACCGTAATGCTCTTTTAACAGTTTTCTGTGTGCAATATGTCTCCCTCTGTGTGTATTTATATATATAGTATAATGGCTAAATATTAATGAATTTACACACACACACAAATACCTTTTCTCCCTTAGGACCAGCCAGACCAGGATCACCAGGATCACCTTTTAAGCCCTGTACAAATACAAAAAAATGCATATAATGTATATACATTTTAGTTGACAAAAGGTCTTGGGCAAAATTCTCTGTTTGTGTGAATTAGCATCTGCTAATCAAATCAGTTTTAAATCACTAATATTATTACTTTTGAAATAGAGTAAATATTTATTTTGATTTGTTCAAAAACCAAGAGACACCTACCAGAAGTTTTAGGTGCCCTCAACAGATATTTAAATATACAGGGCCAGATTATCTGGACAGCTGTGCTTCATTTGCTCAAGTGGTGCAAAGGGAATGGGAACGTCCCCTAGTCTCCGCCTGGGAATCTCTCTGCTGTGGCCTAGCAGGCATAAAGCCAGCAGAGCCAGCTCATACACCAATCACTCCACAGTATCTGGTAGAACAGGCATGTGTGGATGAGAAGCAGGAGGAGTGGTAGTGATAAGGAGTGCAATCCCCAGCTGACATATTGTTCCAAGATCACCATACTCAGAAAGTGTAGTTCAGACCAAGCCTCTAACCTTCATCTGGAGCCAGGAATAGAATCAGAGAGAAATAGTCAGTTTTTTAACAGTCCCCGTCTACGCTGCAACCAGTGAAAGCGAGAGAAGCAGAGAATATGTGCTGCCATTCTTAGACATTACAAATCCAGCAATTTTGTCTACTTAAATCACCACAAATATCCAACCAAGAGAAGATAAAGTACCCTCAGCACTACCACTCTACAACCCTTATTGTTCTCCCTACTCCCCAAAAGCCTGGGGAAATAGATGTGCTTTGCAATGTGCCCCTAAACTCAAGCAGTTCAAGCTATTTTGGAACAAGGCAGGGACTGAATTCTGAAGCTGGGGCCCCATCCCAGAGATCAACCTATCAGAAGCTCCCTTTCCTTTAAACCAAGTCGTCTCCAGCTCAGCACCTCCACTGATCTCAGCTTCAGAAGTATGCCATGGGGAGAGAGTAGGCAGGTCCTAAGTCATTTAGGGCTTTATAGGCCAAAACCAGATCCTTAAACTCCACCTGGAAACCAACTAGCAGATGACACAGTCCATGATGCACTGATGTAATACGGTCACATTTAACAAGCAGGCCATCACCCTCAGCACCTAAGGGTGTTGGATGAGATGGTGACATAAAAACTGGATGTCATCTAGACATGAATCAAGATTTACTGCCCTGAATTCTTCTCCACCCTATTCCATGCCTTACAAACTCCATTCCTCAGTTTGCAATAATTGAAAAGAGAGAGACAACTGACACTAAAATGATAAGCAACATCTGTGCCTTGGTGGGTACAGAAACATTAAATCAGCCAGTGTTCTAAATACTGCATATTTGTGCAACTTCACTTCCTGCTAAAATTACATTAATTCACCATCTGGAAGGAACATAATTTAGAACTATACGAGCATTTAAGTACCCACTTCGGATTAAATTTGTGGTTGTTGTAAATACCCCTGATTTAGCTTTGATTTGTCCTTTATTAAGCTTGCCAAATATGTAAGGGTTAAATCAGAAGTAGTTTTGCTCGTTGATCTTAAATTTTTTTTAAAAAGGCAAACAGATCCAAAAAGCAAGCCAAAAACCATCTTTCCTTTTTTATTCTCATGTTTACAGCTGGCACATACATCTATCTCCACCTTCTGCACTAGTTATCACCTAGAAGAGTATAAATTGCAATATTTTACATATAAAAATAGAAGACATTTGTTGGATATGTCAGGTATCTGGAGAGTTTGTGTTATTTTCTATTTTGTGGATCTGGTTCAGAACTTACAGCATTAGAGAATCAGTGGTGCAACAACAGGTTTCACTAGAGGAATTAGTTCTTGGCTGTGTATTTATAGAACAGACAAAAAAAGAGAGAGAAAAAGACACAGAGAATTCTTCAGCTACCAGAATGAAAAATATATTGAATATGTCAGTATTAGGTAGGAAGGGCAACAGTGGAGGAATAAAAAACAGCCAAATCAAACCGTGAACTGTCAAGCTATTAGCTTCTTTTTTCTAACTGGTATGTTTAGGGCTGTTAGTGCTGAGCCTTGGAGGTACCTAGCAGAGGTATACTGCCTGGCTGCGACTGTAGGGACACAGGTTTCAGAGGAACAGCCGTGTTAGTCTGTATTCGCAAAAAGAAAAGGAGTACTTGTGGCACCTTAGAGACTAACCAATTTATTTGAGCATGAGCTTTCGTGAGCTACAGCTCACTTCATCAGATGTATACCGTGGAAACTGCAGCAGACTTTATATACACACACAGAATATGAAACAATACCTCCTCCCACCCCACTGTCCTGCTGGTAATAGCTTATCTAAAGTGATGAACAGGTGGGCCATTTCCAGCACAAATCCAGGTTTTCTCACCCTCCACCCCCCCACACAAATTCACTCTCCTGCTGGTGCTAGCACAGTGAAGACAGAGGTCAATCTTTAATTGAAAGGAATAGGGGAAATTGGACAACACTTGCATTTGCAGTTAGTGCATTCAAATGAGCAAATCTGAAAACAGCAGGGCTTTTAAATCATGCATTTATTTCAATATACCTGAGCAGGCTAGGAGTAACTAGACATGTCTGTCCTTTACAGTTATGCAACAATAAAAGGACAAAAAAGCAAGTAGGAAAAATCCTTAAGATGCTTTCCTATCATAAATACTTTTTTATTTTATTTTTCCACTGTATAGTTTTAATTAAATTCGATTTAATTTTAATTATGTTAATATGTTACAGACATAGTTGCTGTCAGGAAACAAACAGCTGGCATATAGCAGCCTTGTTCCTCTCTGTAGCCCCCGCTTCTAAACTGACCAGAGTTCTAGCTGCTGCTGGCTGTTTCTGAAATGAGAGCAGAGTAATTGCCATGCTGGATCAGACCTCTGGCCCACGAATTCCAACTTGTTCTCATTCTAATTTCTCTGCGGAGCACAACAATACACTTTGGTGAATTAAGGAATTCATGACACCTTCACACCCTACAAACAGCCTTCAACTAGATGTCTTTCCTTTCTCAGAGAAATTCAGCTTGCTCTTTCTGCAGATCAGAAATGACTCAGAGCTTTTGCTAGAGGTGCCAAAATGCAAGTTATAATCCTACTTTATTTTAAGTCTTTACCCACCAGTTGTGAAAAGGTTCAACGTAACCAAGTTGTGCTAAGAATCTGAACTCTCCATTGGGTTTCCTTACATAAATGCATTTATTTTATAATGTTGCACTACCAGAAGAGTTAATGATCCAAATACCAACTATGGGCAAATCACTGGAATTTAAAGGAGTAAGTTATGGTATCAATTGACACCATTCTCTAACTATTTTTTAAATTATTATTTTCCACACCCCCACTGTCAGTTTTCCTGATCTAATAAACAAAAAAATGGGGAGAAGGGAGCAGCCACCATGAACAGAAAATTTATTACTGATCATTTCCTTTCTGCTATCTGTGTCTCCCTCAATTCTCGACATCTGGGCTGTTCTTCTCTCTCTGCCTCTTCATGGAGGAGGACCAGCCTTGTGCCTCCACATGCTCTGGCCACACCCCCTCTGATCCTGCTGCCAGATGAATTATTTGCAAGCTGTAAAGTTTGTAGAACATCATTCACAAAAAATTTCAGAGACAATGAAATAAGTATGCACATTAGACCAAGGAAAAATGGTCCTGTGTTAATGATTCCACAAAATATTTGATCCTCCCAAGCAATCTAGGGTGTGTAGAATTGTAGGAGAAGCTGTTAGCAGAAAGGAAATTATCAGTAAGAAATTTTCCATTCTGTAGCCCCGCATCTCTCACAATTTGGACATCTGGGAAATAGTGAACAGTGATCAGATGTAGGGAGGGTTATGGAAACAGAAGTACCCTCTTTTTATGAGCTCACTTAAAGATCTATATTATTTCTAGGCTACAACCTGCAATACCTTCCTGTCAAAGATGATAGTGCTTGTAGTGCTTAGTAAAGGTATCAGCTGTAGACCAAGTGGCTGCTTTACAAATTTCTGAAGCGGATGCACTGGCTCATTCCACCCATGAAGCTGCTATCTCGTGGAGTGTGCTTTGATCTCTTCCGGGATATGAATCTCTGATGATTTGTAGATTTCACAGACTGCTGGTCTGGTTAGTTGGACTGCTCCAAGAAATCTGCTTTGGATTGTATGCCAGGGAGCTGAGGATCCTGCAAATTGCACATTAATAAGAGCAGACACCTGGCATGCAATGTTATTGGACTGAAGAACTCTGTCTATAATTTCCTGGAGAAAATCCAGAATGGTTGAAACTCCAGGATCTCTGGGATTTATATTGTGCTCTTGGCACCAGTTACAGAATCTGGACCAAGTGGAGAAGTATGATTTTAGTGTTCATACTCTCCTATATGAAAGCAATGTCTGGATTCTGGAGGACAAATAGACCTTCAAGTTTCAGAGTCGTAGCCATGTTAGTCTGTATGAGCAAAAAGAACGAGGAGTATTTGTGGTACCTTAGAGACTAACAAATTTATTTGAACATAAGCTTTCGTGGGCTAAAACCCACTTCATTGGATGCATGCAGTGGAAAATACAGTAGGAAGATATATATACACGGAGAACATGAAAAAATGGGTGTTGCCATACACACTATAATGAGAGTGATCAATTAAGGTGAGCTATTATCAGCAGGAGAAAAAAACCTTTTATAGTGATAATCAGGATGGCCCATTTCCAACAGTTGACAAGAAGGTGTGAGTAACAGTGGCGGGGGGGGGGGGAATAAGCATGGGGAAATAGTTTTACTTTGTGTAATGACCCATCCACTCCCAGTCTTTATTCAAGCCTAAGTTAATGGTGTCCAGTTTGCAAATTAATTCCAATTCAGCAGTCTCTCGTTGGAGTCTGTTTTTGAAGTTTTTTTATTGTAATATTGCTACTTTTAGGTCTGTAATCGAGTGATCAGAAAGATTGAAGTGTTCTCCGACTGGTTTTTGATTGTTATAATTCTTGATGCCTGATTTGTGTCCATTTATTCTTTTATGTAGAGACTGTCCAGTTTGGCCAATGTACATGGCAGAGGGGCATTCCTGGCACATGATGGCATATATCACATTGGTAGATGTGCAGGGGAACGAGCCTCTGATAGCGTGGCTGATGTGATTGGGCAACGGGCTTTGCTGCAGAGACCTTCAAGTGCTTCCCTATAAGTAGCCAGGCTCTTAGTTGAAGCCATTCTGGGTCCAGATGAAGAAGAAAAACTTGCAAGAGGATGTCTGGTCTTCCACGGAAACTGAAGCAGGGGCTACAGTTTCTGCTCTATCAGGTCAGGCACCAAGGTCTCCTTGGCCAATGAGTTATAAGAATTATTGTTGCCTTTTCTTATCTTATTTTCTTACCATCTTCCCTGGTAATGGAATGGGTAGAAACGCATAGAGTAGGTCCTGCAGCCAACTGTGCAATAAGATGTGTGTCCCCACGGCTCTGAGGTACGCTGCCTTGTGAAGCATTTTGGCCTCTTTTTGTTTGCATGACTGGTGAACAAGTCAGTTGAAGGGAGGAAGAATGTCCAAATGATGAGATCGAAAACCTCTTGATTCAGGCACCACTCAGAATGGTTAATCCTGTGCCTGCTGCCTTTTATGAGGATTGCTCTGAAAAAAAAAGGAGGAACTCTTCCACCAATCTACTTGTTCCCACTGCTTCTGCATGTAGTGTCAGACTCCTTGTTTCCTCTCAGTTGTTTAAATATGTGACCATAGTCAAATTGTGTGACTGAACCACGGTGTGGTTTCCTCTTAGGGTGGAAGGAGCTAACTTTACCAAATGCTCTCAGCTATAGGAAGTTTACACTGTGATCCTTTTCCTCTAGGCTCCAGAGATGCCGGGTTATTTGGGTCACCAAGTGAGCTCTTCCGACTGCTGTCATTTGTGAGGACTAAAAAATCCGAACTGCAGATGGGCATGCCTGTGGGGACACTGTTGTGGATTGATCACCATTGTAGATAACTGAACACTTGTGTCGGAACCCATACTTGATTTTTCATGTGTTCTGGGGTGCGGTCTGCACCCATGGAGTGATCCCAATGCACAACACCAGGAGTCCTAGCAGTGTGAGCCATAATGCTATGGTAGGTCTCTGGCAACTCAGAGCAAGAAGATACATTATTGGATTTTCTGAAACCTTTCTAATGACAAGTAGACACTTGCTATTCAGGATTTTTGTGCCCTGGAGGGTTCTTTTGGTGGATGGAACCCGGAAACTTTTCTTGGAATTGATGAAGCCATGCACCTGGAGAAGACTCAATGTCTGAGATGTGGTCCTGTGTGCTGCTGAACACAATGGAGCTCTAATCAGAATGTCATCCAGAAAAGGATGGAAAGGTGGGTTTCCTACAACTATTTCCTCAGACTATTATCCCTATCAACCTCTTTGTAAAAACCCTGAGGGCCAAGGACAGGCTAAACATAAGTGTTTGGGATTGATAATGTTTCCTGCCACCAGTGAGTCTCAGAAGTCTGTTGTGGCACAATCTGAGGATATACAGAGATATGCATGGGCTAGATCTACTGAAATCAAGAAGTCTCCTACAACAGAGATGACACTGTAGAAGCCAGGATCTCCATCCACAACTTCGTTTTCTTCATCCACTGGTTGAGTCCACATGCTTTTCTCTGCAATGAAGGAGATGGAGTAGAACCTGTTGAAACTGTCTTCTGAGGAAACACCTCCATATCCAGAAGATGAGATATTTTATTCTGGATCAGATTGTGTTTTATGTGGTTGTTGAAACTGGGTGACAAGATGAAGAATGGATAAGGTGGAGCCTCAGCTCAAGGGAGTATCCCCGTCTCACTGACCCACATGTCTATGGTTGATGAAAATCATTCCTGTGATCTGTGTCACAAAGTAGATGGGGGGCGGAGGGGAGCTGAGGTCTCTCTAGGCCAGGGATCGGCAACCTTTGGCACGCAGCCCACCAGGGAAATCTGCTGGCGGGCCGGGACAGTTTATTTACCTGCAGCGTCTGCAGATTCGGCCAATCGCAGCTCCCACTGGCAGCGGTTCGCTGTGCCAGGCCAACGGGGGCTGTGGGAAGTGGTGGCCAACACATCTCTCGGCCTGCGACATGGGTAGCTGCTAGGGATACTCATTGGAAGCTTCAGCACCCTTTTTGAGAATGGCCTTCATCTTTCCATCCATGGGGCCCTTAAGCTAGAACTCCCCTTCTGAGAGAATAACCATATCTCTGGCGAGGGATGCCACAGAGGCATCCACCTTCAGTGTCTCTGCAATAGAGCCTTTTGATTCTTGAATATTATACAGCCTGAGGTTGCTCTTGTTAATGTGCTTGCCTTTGTCAGGCTTGTTCCATTTATCCCTAATCACTTCCTCAAAGGACAAATGAAGGGGTAATTGCAGCCTCTGGGGAGGATTGAGGGAAGAAATTTACTCTGAAGCTCACTCTCAGAAACCTGCTCAGGCTGTACTTGAATCATGTAAACAACCCTTGTTCCACATAGTTTGAAATTTCTCAGGGGGAAAAAAACCTTTGAGGCATTTCCCCTACATCTTGTTTGGATTCAGAGCCAGATAAGCTCACGTTCCTCAGTGGAGGAAGGGGAGGAAGAAGAGGAGTCAGAGGACTCGTATATCCTAGATTTGTGCTTTTCCTTCACTTTTTAAAAACCTTTTTTGTGTGGATTGGGATGGTAGAAGGTCTGCTTCAGCTTTGGTGATGCCTTTTGCAGCTTGTCTTCTTTAGGGCCTGGAGCCCTCTTGAGAGGTCTGTCTCAGAATCGTCCCTACTGAGTCCCATTCCCCCTGGGAGTGGAGAGAAGGGAACTCGTTGTTGGAGCCCTCCTGGTTGGCTTGGGAGGGAGCAGGGCTGATTAAAAGCCCTGCTTCTTTCCCCAGGATACTCAGGGCACAGACTGAGTGGGCGTGGAGGTTGTGGCCATGCAAGCCTCCTTTCTTTGTTCTATAGGGGTCCCCTGGGACTTACCACCTGAGTTGAGTGGTCAGGACTCTCCTTAGTTTTAGAGCCTTTCTCTGCTCTGCATAGGGGTTCCCGGTCTATTTCCCCCCACCCCAACTGGAGTCCTGGCTGCCTTGATAGGTTGGGAACCCCACCTTCCTGTTCAACTCCTAGCCCCAGGACATAATGGAGTTAGAGATGAAAGGCTGGGCACAGGCTGGGCATAACTCATCCTCTGCTGCGCCTGGGATGGCAGCCTCACAAACAGAGCACTGCTTTGATTTAACAGTGTGCTGTCTTCGTTGCTCTGCCAAGCCTGAAAGAGGCAGAGGAGTTGGCAGGGAGATGCCACAGAGGAGGGTCAGAGAGGGTTAATCCCCTACCCACCAAAAGAGTTAAGTGCCCCAGGGAGGAAGACAAATGTCAGAAAGGGAGAACACTGCTCCCCCCTTGCCCAAAAACTGGGCAGAAACAGCTCAAAGTGCAAAGAAAGGGTGGGAGGAACAGAAACTGTTTGCATCTGCTCCCACAGAGGCAGAGAATCTGGTAGCGAACGGGAGAACAGGGGAGCATGGCCTGAGCATGGGGAGCCAAAATGCTGATCTGCCTCTGAAGCTGCCGAGAGACGAAAGCAGCCCACATGTCCAGAACTGTGGGAAACACTGGTCTGTGGAAAACACATTTTCTTTTATCCCTTCAAAGAGGGCCTTTATTTCCTGTATACTTCAAACTGCCTGTCACTTCATGTACACACACACACATACATTAAACAAAACCTATCACTTATTGGAGGTAAAAGGCAGCAGTCAGATTTGTCATTTTGTTTTAAATTTAAGAAAAGCAAAAAAACCACCTGAAGAGCTACCTAGGGACAGCCTGCCATGGAAAATCATGCCATATTTAGGGATGCTTTGGTACCAAATCAGGAAAGACTAACTTGATTTAGTTTTTTGAGAAGCACTGCTGTAGCTCCTCTTAGTGAAAAGTTTTGGTAACAGTTTTGAGAACAATTTACTTAGCAAGGTTGGTTATTATCTGGAACTGGAAAATAAACAGTTCCACAAGTCCTTGGGACCAACCATAGAGAACAGGCTGAGTAGAGAAAAGCCACAGGACAAAGGAGAGACCATGACAGAAAAGAGACTTGAACAAAGTTTTCTCCTGAGCCAATTGAGCTTCACTACAGCTCTTTAACATCCCAATGATCTGCCAGCCAGCACACTTCTCTACAAGTAAGGATGGGTAAAAAAAATAAATAATTGTACAGCTTGCTAAATAGCTATCTACCTATGTGACAAATTGTATCAGGCAGCTTATCCAGCATTCCAGTTTATGGAAACAAGATCTGATTTGCCAAAGGGAGAAGATCACCTGGAGCTGGGTGCTGTTTGAAAGTATGCTGGGGGCTATCCTACAATGATATTAGCATTTGGTTATGTTCAAAGAGAAGCCTTGCTGTTGGGCCTTTATACAGAACCAGGACAATGCCCTGAGACCTGCAGTTTCAGCAGTGTATTTCTGTAAAGTGGTGTTTTAGCAAGATCTCCTGTTGCTCAGAACCTACCATATGGATTTCTATTGTCTGAGAGTCTTACCCTACATTAACCATGAACCTGGCCATGAAAGTCTGAAGAACAGTACAGTGCCCAGAACTGTAATTCTGTAAGAATGTACCTGTAAGAATCAGCAGGTCACATTCTGAAACCTCAGGAACATTAGGAAAATAAACTTTTTGTTCCCAAATGCTTTGCACTCTGAATTCTTATTATATAAAATCTACCTGGCTCTTTCACTCCTTTGAACACTTTGTGAACTATACTACATATTAAAAATGTTCTCAGATGCCGAGTGGCAACCAATGCGTACATGCCTCATAAGAATTAGAAAGACATCACTAACTGACATCACATTATGTTGCCAGTGCACAAATGATGCCACAAATAAGTTCTATGGGCCCCAACCAAAGGACCCAGTCACCTCATACACAATTCACGTCCCACTTACTGAAACCTGGAATACAGTATGATAAGGACTATACTGCACAAACATCTAATTGAAAAATACTACAAGACTGGCATAACTTTTTAAGGATGGCAGATCTCTCATCTAAAGGAATGCTACTGGGGAAGAAAAAAAAGCATATTATTTATTATTAACTACTCTTATTGATGCATATAGAAAATATTCTTACATCTCTTTCACACATGTTCCTTGACATGAATTCAGCGTCTGCATTTGAATAAATGGACTCGATCTTACTTTGTGCTAAAATCTCCTATGCTGGTGCAGATCCCCTTAATGTGCTGAAAACAGGGCAAACAGTCCACCTTACTGCTGCCTACAGTACAGATCAAAATGACTACAAGGCAGATCATTGATCTCTTACTGAGTTATACAACTCCACAGACAACCAATCCACAACTTACTATGTAGCACACTCAGAAAATCTAAATTGAAATATCAGTTGTGGAGTCACACAGGTTGATACCATCAGGATGTAACAGATTGGGGCAAACAGTATCATGCTTCGACATAAACTACTGACTACCTTCCTGTGTGCCTCTCATGTAGTTCTAATAAAATCTTTGATCTTTCTCTTGCTCTTCTCCACTAAACATAGACTTCAAACACTGCACTCTATTTGGACTTTATGGAGTTCAAAGCAAGGGCTAGAACCCCATTCTGCTTTGCTTCTAGTAAAATATAGTAACGTAACTGATTTTTACCTTAAAAAACAATCTGAATTTCTCATCTATGTTCTCCTATAAGTTCCTTAGACTCTAAGGCTGAGAGCATCACAATAGACCCATAAAATGCTGCTGTGAAATAAGTTTGGGTTTTTTTGTAGATATCTTTGTAAGAGACACCAGTAAGGCAGTTACACCCAAAACCAAAATACCTTGACACTGGAACTGTCTAAAAATTCGTATGTTTCTGTACATCTGTCATCCTTCTCCACCCAACCTCAAACTGACTTCTGCCACCTTGGCAAGCACAGAAATAAAAACACATGGCTGGTGTCATCGGAAACAAAATGATGCGCATTTTTTACCTAACATTATTTCTTCTTTGCATAGAATTTAATTGCTTTAATTTGACAGCCCAATTATTTTCACAGGTCCATCCTCTGAACGTTTAGGTCTGAAGGGAGCGCTCAAATAAGAGTGCCAATATTTTAACAAAAAAGGTTCCTTCAATTACCCTTTTTCATTGGAGAATGAAAATTCCTCATTTAATCAATTGGTCTAGCTATACATGGACTATGTAGTATATTTTTTTCATTTCAGATATTTGTTACCATTTCCACTCCATATTCTGCTAGTTGTGCTTAAACCCAATTGTAGACAAGATGCACCAACATTGTGCATTTAATGATTTTTCCAGGGATTTTGTCAAAAAATTACCGGTACTGTCACATGAACTCCTCTCCTACCTGCCTGAGGGGTCTGGAGTTTCATTGATTAGAATTTCCACTTCGATCCCTATTCAACTGGCAGTAATCTGAATAGCACATAAATCTTAATGTCCCTCCATAGGTACATTAATGAGCATTTACATTGGAAATCTGTTCTTATTTCATGTGGGATGTAGGATTTAAGCATGACTGAGAAGTAATTATATGTATCAGAGTATATTTCAGGATTAGTGCTGAATCTTCACACTGCTATCAGAGAATGTGACCATACAGAGTCACTTCCTACAGTGATTAAGAACTGATGGTATTATTAATGTTAGGAGGCTGTAAGTGGCTCGGAGAGATAAAGTTTTGATGTAATGCTTAAGTAAACGTTACTATTTATAAAAAGAACAGGAGTACTTGTGGCACCTTGTAGCCCACAAAAGCTTATGCTCAAATAAATTTGTTAGTCTCTAAGGTGCCACAAGTACTCCTGTTCTTTTTGCGGATACAGACTAACATGGCTGCTACTCTGAAACCTGTTACTATTTATGTTATATAGGTAAATAATTACTTACAGGTGTAATGGGAACATATACATTAGGACTAAAAGGGTAACATGTAAACTATTTATAGTTACTCTTTAGGAAGGCAAAACCATTTGTAGCAGCTGTACTACTGGCATACACAATAAGTATCTATGCTGTCAGATGAATTTAGCATAATGGCTCAAACTGAGATATTGTGTTGTATCACTTGGGTTTCCGCAGTAGTAAATGGACTTATGCAATGTGACTGAATATATTTATAGTTCCCCTCCCAAACCTTCCTGTGAATGAGACTAATGAAATAAAATAGCAAGTATAATTAATTTGGGACCAGAGAAGTAAACTTTGAGGTCACGCTTCAGCACTTCATACTACTGACCTAAAAAGAAGACCTGGCATACCTGTGTCATTCTGGCTGGATGAAGTTCTCACAAGGGGAGAACAGAAAGAAGAAAGGAAATGTTGTAATCTAAAGGAAATGTTACTCACCCTATGCAGCAACTGTAGTTCTTCAAGATACATGTCCCTATATGGGTGCTCCACTCCATGTGCCTCTTGAGTCCTTAATCAGAGATTTCTAGCAAGCAGTGCCCACATGGCCCATCTTCTCATGGCAGACATTGAGGCTACATAGGGGTGCCTGGGCAAACTGCCCTCAGTTCCTTCTCTATCCAGTTATCCTCTTAAGGAACAACCCAAGGAGAGGGGAAGGAAGACGCATAGTTGAGCATCATAGGGACACATATCTTGAAGAACCACGGTTCAACAACCACATAAAACACAATCTGATCCAGTGGAAAGTCTTTGAGAAGTTCTTGGAAAGTCTTTGAGAAGAAATGAAGGCCCCTTAGACCTATCCGTGAAGGACAGAAAGAATCTAGGTCAGGGGTCTCAAACTCAAATGACCACGAAGGCCACATGAGGACAAGTACATTGGTCCGAGGGCCGCACCACTGACCACCGCCCCCACTACCTTGGCCCTGCCAATCCACCCCTTCCATGAGGCCCTGCTCCTGCCCTGCCTCTTCCCACCCCTTCCCTGCCTCCATTCCACCCCCTTCCCTGAAATCCCCACCCTAACTCTGCCCCCTCCCTGCCCCCAGGGGGTGCAGGAGGGGTGCAGGGTGTGGCAGGGGGCTCAGAGCAGGGGGCTGGGGTGGAGGAGGGGTGCATGATGCATCAGGGGGCTCAGGACAGGGGGTCAGGGTGCAGGGTGGGGCAAGGGATGGGGTGCAGGGTGGGGCAGGTGGCTCAGGGCAGGGGGTCAGGGTGCAGGAGGGGTGTGGGGTGCAGCAGGGGGCTTAGGACAGGGGGTCGGGGTGCAGGAGGGGTGTGGGGTGCAGCAGGGGGCTCAGGGCAGGGGGTTCGGCTGCAGGAGCGGTTCGGGGGATGGGTCTGGCCCGGCGCGCACCAGGGGCAGGGCAGGCTCCCTGCCTGCCTGCCCTGCCCCCGCGCCGCTCCAGGAAGCGGCTGGGACCTGGGGGGGTTCGGGAAGAGGGCACAGGTGTCTGTGTGTTGCCCTGGCTGCTCCTCCAGGCACCTCCCCCGAAGTTCCCATTGTCCAGGAACGGGGAACCACGGACAATGGGAGTTTCGGGGGAGGTACCTGGAAGAGCGGCCAGGGCAACACACAGACCACTGTGCCCCCCCTCCCCC
The DNA here is from genome assembly GCF_965140235.1 of Caretta caretta. Classification (NCBI taxonomy): domain Eukaryota; kingdom Metazoa; phylum Chordata; order Testudines; family Cheloniidae; genus Caretta; species Caretta caretta. The sequence continues at coordinate 56,213,833 of NC_134208.1, read as the reverse complement.
AGGCCATGGCCGCTTCCCAGAGCAGCGCACGGGCAGGGCAGGCTCTAGGTAAATGCTGGATGGGTGGGGGTACTGCGGGGAGCTGGCGGGCTGCAGAAAATAACCCCGCGTGTTTGAGACTCCTGGTTTAGGTGATCTCCTAAACTGCTTAGTCCTATCCAAGTAGAAGGCTAAGGCCCTTCTAAGATCCATGGTATGGAAGTAGGATTCCTGCTGAGAACTGTGAGGTTTCAGAAAACATATTGGTAGATACATTGATTAGTTAAGATTAAAATCCGAAGTAACCTTGGGTAGAAACCTGGGATGCAAACATATCATGAAAGAACTTGGTAAAGAGGTATCCTGCACTTAGGACGGAAGAACCCAATGCACAGCTATAGACTAGGGACCGAATGGCTAGGCAGCAGTTCTGCGGAAAAGGACCTAGGGGTGACAGCGGATGAGAAGCTGGATATGAGTCAGCAGTGTGCCCTTGTTGCCAAGAAGGCCAATGGCATTTTGGGATGTATAAGTAGGGGCATAACGAGCAGATCGAGGGACGTGATCGTCCCCCTCTATTCGACATTGGTGAGGCCTCATCTGGAGTACTGTGTCCAGTTTTGGGCCCCACACTTCAAGAAGGATGTGGATAAATTGGAGAGAGTCCAGCGAAGGGCAACAAAAATGATTAGGGGTCTGGAACACATGAGTTATGAGGAGAGGCTGAGGGAACTGGGATTGTTTAGTCTGCGGAAGAGAAGAATGAGGGGGGATTTGATAGCTGCTTTCAACTACCTGAGAGGTGGTTCCAGAGAGGATGGTTCTAGACTGTTCTCAGTGGTAGAAGAGGACAGGACAAGGAGTAATGGTCTCAAGTTGCAGTGGGGGAGGTTTAGGTTGGATATTAGGAAAAACTTTTTCACTAGGAGGGTGGTGAAACACTGGAATGCGTTACCTAGGGAGGTGGTAGAATCTCCTTCCTTAGAAGTTTTTAAGGTCAGGCTTGACAAAGCCCTGGCTGGGATGATTTAATTGGGGATTGGTCCTGCTTTGAGCAGGGGGTTGGACTAGATGACCTCCTGAGGTCCCTTCCAACCCTGATATTCTATGATTCTATGACATAGGCCATCAAAGCCCCAGTCTCCCTACCTTATGGACCAACGTGATGGCAAGTAGGAAGGCCGTCTTCACAGATAATGAAGAAAGGAGCAGGTAGTCATTGATTCAAATGAAGGTCTCACAAGGTAGTTAAGAACTAGTTTGAGGTCCCAAGAAGGGGTGGTGTGTCTAATATAGGAAAAGAGATTACTCAGACCCTTGATAAACCTTGGTGATACTGGGTGAGCAAAAATGGAAAATCCCTTCACCGGGGATGAAAGACTGATATAACAGCCAAATGTACCTTAACCAAGTTGATGGATAACCCAGTTGTCTTCAGATCCAGCAAGTAAGTCAGGATAAGGGACAGAGAAAGGTAACAATGACCACACCAGTGGGTGAATCTCTTCTATTTCTGCAGGCAAGTAGTGCAGGTGGATGTCTTTCTATTGTGCAGTAACATCTGCAGTACATCTGTAGAGCAGGAAACCTCTATTCTCTAGGGCCATCCTGGAGCCAGGCCCTGAGAGACATAACCACCAAACTGGGGTGAAGTGCATGATCTGCGTCCTGAGACAGGAGATGGAGAATGGTTGATAGCTTTGTGGTTAGACTGGTCGCTGGACACAGAACTGAAGCAGGTAAGCTTGTCTTGGCCAGGGAGGTATTATGAGACTAACTCTGGCCTTTGTCGTACCTGACCTTATTCATCACTCTTAGAATTAGAAGTGTTGGGGAAAAGGCATAGACAGATTCCTCTTCCTTGGTAGAAGGAAGGCACACCCCAGGGAGTGATAACCCAAATGCTCCCTTTAATAGAAGAGAGGATACTTCCTGTTTGTGTAGGTAGCAAAAAGACCTACCCCATCTCTGGAATATGTCCTGGAGGACCTGAGAATCCAGCTCCCATACACAGTCATAGGAGAAGTGTCTGCTGCGGGCATCAGCAATGGTGTTTTGGATGTCTAGAAAGTAGGCTATGAAATCTGGATCTGGTTGGCTATGAATCAGTTCCAGAGCTTTATAACTTCAGCACACAAGGAGGGTGATGTTGCTCTGTCCTGCTTGTTGATGTAAAACATGCAGGACATGTTGTCTGTCATGATCCTGATCACTCTGCTCCTGATGAAGGGCAGGAAATGGAGACAAGTATTCATGACCTCTCTGAGTTCCTACAGGTTGATGTGGAGACCTATTTCATGGGTCAATCATCTGTGAGGACACCAAAGTGGGCTCCCCACCCCAATATGGATGCATCGGTTGTTAGTCACTGATGGGGTTGGGTAGCAGAAAGGTATGCCTGCACAGACAGGCAATTTACCTTCCATTAGTTCAGGGAGTTCCTGACATGCAAGGCATCTGTCCCCTGCCTGAACAAGGTGTCTCTGATCAGGGAATAAGCAGTTCTCAACCAACCTTGGAAACAAACAGTGGAGGTGTAACCTTGCATGACTGGTCACAAAGGTGACGCTGTCAGATGGCCAGAGAGCTGAAAACAGTTTCCTATTGATATCTGAGGGCTTCCCTGAATTGTCCTTACCAGTTCTGACAGAGCCATAAATCTGTCTAAAGGGAGGTACGCTCTGGCTGCCTGCGAGTCCAAGTAGACTTCTATGAGCTGAATTCCATGCACTGGTACTAATGTGGACTTCTTTACGTTTAGTTGTAGGCCCAACTCTCAGAACAGAGCAAGGGCCTTTCAATGGATAACTCCACTGCCTAGAAAGAGCAGCCTTTGAGAAGCCAGTTGTTGAAACACAGGAAGATGAGAATCACTTTCTATTGAAGGTAAGATATCATGACTGCTCAAACCTTCAAGAACACATTTGGGGCCGAAGATAGGCCAAAGGGAAGCACTTGGTACTGGAAGTAATTTTGGCCCACAATAAATCCTAGAAAAGGAGTACTTGTGGCACCTTAGAGACTAACAAATTTATTTGAGCATAAGCTTTCGTGAGCTACAGCATGCATCCGATGAAGTGAGCTGTAGCTCACGAAAGCTTATGCGCAAATAAATTTGTTAGTCTCTAAGGTGCCACAAGTACTCCTTTTCTTTTTGAGGATACAGACTAACACGGCTGCTGCTCTGAAACCAGTAAATCCTAGGTATTTCCTACATGATGTATGAATGGCTATATGGAAGAAGGTGTATTACAGGTCAAGGAAATAAAACCAATCCCCTTCCTCTAATGCAGGAATTATAGTTATGAGTTATTATATGTATAATTCTTATATGCAGGAATTAAAGTTATGAGTTACTATAATTCCAGCTTCAGAGGAAGAGGATCTTACCTTCAAGATTCCTGGCTTCAGAAACTTGTTCAGCTATCTAAGATCAGCCTCCAATCTCTGTTCTTCTTTGGTAAGAGGGGTTGCTGCAGAGGACGGGGAAGAGGTTAGAAGGGAGTGAGTGTCTGTGACCAGGGTCCCGGGGGGCCACACTGAGGTTACTCAATTAGGGCAAACTGCAAAGAATGGAGCAGCGTAGCGGGGCAGTTAGCCCGCTCCTGGGATAAAAGGAGTGAGAGCAGCTGAGGAAAGCTGGCTAGGTAGCTGGCCACAGTTGGGGCCAGCTCAATAAGGGCACAGCTGGCCCTGATAAGAGGGCTGTGAGTAAGGAGCCGAGTGAGTCTCACTCCAGCCCTGGAGTGAGAAGGACCTAGCTGCCTAGGAGAGACAGGGTACCTTCATTAGAGCAGTGCGGGGGAAGGGACAGGCGGAGCTGAGGCCTGGCAGGAAGGCCTAAGGAGGTACTGGGGCTGCAGGGAGACAGCTGGGCTAGAAAGGCAGCAGGTCCAACCCCCTTGCCAATGATGAGTGGCCAGAGAAAGGGGACTAGATGATGACTAGCAGTAGCCACTGAGGCAAGGTGGGCACAGCGGTAGGGGGTTCCCCTGGGAGGGGAGACCCAGAACTTGGGGGCACTGCTGCAGGGCAGTACCCCAAGATAAGGGGGCCTGAAGTGCCTGAAGTACAGTGGTGGAGATTGATGAGAAAGCAGGTAACGGTAGGGAGATACCGGCCAGCAGGAGGCACTCCAAGGCTGAGATGAGCTAATTCCTGGACTAACCAGCAGGAGGTGCCTTGGCAGCGAGTGTGCGCCATGCTACAAGCAGACAATCCCCAAAGCTGGTGGATATCCCTATACTTAGATTTACCATGCAAACACATAACAGCTTCTATAATACCTTACTGGTTACCCAGAAGCCAAAACACAGTTCCATCAAAAGTAACCCAGCCTTTGGGCTCCCTCCCAGACAGCCAAGTCAAATATGAAAGTTCTACCAATCCCAAAGGATCAGACACATTACCTCCCACGTTAATGAATATTCCAGATCTTACCCAAATACACACTTACAGCCAATTCTTATTAACTAAACTAAAATTTATTTAAAAAGAAAAGGAGAGAATATTGGTTAAAAGATCAGTATACATACAGACACAAGTACAGATTTGAGATCAGTTTCACGGTAGAGATAGTGAACTTCGGAGTTGCAAATAGTTAGTTGCATTAGTCCATAGATTCAGTCCAATGTTCATATCCAGGCCCACATAGGACTGGAGATCTCAGTCTTATGACTCAAGATTCCCCTGCATAACGCATCAAGCAGATCTGAGATGAAAAGATCAGGTTCCAAGGGTTTTTTACAGTTCCAGGCCTTCTCTTGACAGCACAGAGTCCTTAGGCGAACAATAGGCAATCGTTGAGACTTTGAAGTAAACCTATTTCCTAAGGATCACCAGTAATTAGCTGCACGGTTAACATATGGCAATTGTTTGTTTTTCACCATTCGCAGGTGATTGGCTATGCATTTAAAAGAGTGATCAATACAGTGATATCACTATATTTACAGTTCATTTAAATGTTAAGTTCTCCTTTTGATCTCTGAATTAGCAGAATACAGAATAGACAGCAACTGTTAGATTACATTGTCAAACTCTAACAATAGATATGTAAATGCACAAAAAACACAAACATCTACCAATATCTTCCTAAAGATTGAATTTGGGTCATTTATCCTGCAGGATGCTTAAGCCTTTCTGGCCATGTGTCACAGTCAAAATTTGGATGGTGTAGCCTGATATTATGACCTCCAAGACCCATTGGTCTGTGGAGATCTGCTCCCAAGCCAGGTGGAAATGGACAAGGTGGTCCCCAAAGGGAGGGAGGTGAGCTAAAGAGCGCAACTGTAAAGCCAGAGGAGCGGCTTGACCAACCCATCAAAAGTGCTGTTTGGATGACACCCGAGTGGTCATGGAGGGAGGCTTGGCCGCCCTCCTCCTCTGAAACTTCTGCATCTTTCAGGGGTTTCCACAGGTCTTTGGTACCCCAAGAATTGAGCAGGATATGATCTTGGGGAAGCCTGTAACTTACTGAAACACTTCTTGTTCATACATAGATGCCCAAGAAACATAGGGTCACCCTGGAGTCCTTAAGCACATGCAGAGAATCATTTGTGGTCTACAAGAAGAGTCTGTGACCATCAAAGGGGAGGTCTCTGATGTATTTTGGACCGCTCTTGGAAACCCCAAAACCTGAAGCCAGGACACAACTGGACACCATGGACACAACTACCACCATGGAGAGGGACCTGGCAGCAGTATCTACAGTGTTCAAGGATGCTTGAAGAGCCATTTTGGCCAACAGCTGACCCTCAGCAACATAGATTGGAATGGTTTCAGAGTAACAGCCGTGTTAGTCTGTATTCGCAAAAAGAAAAGGAGTACTTGTAGCACCTTAGAGACTAACCAATTTATTTGAGCATAAGCTTTTGTCATCCGATGAAGTGAGCTGTAGCTCACGAAAGCTTATACTCATATAAATTGGTCAGTCTCTAAGGTGCCACAAGTACTCCTTTTCTTTTTATAGATTGGAATGGTTTCCTGCAGGCAGATGTTGAACAAAGGCCATGAGCTTGCTGTAATTTATGAAGGTATATTTAACAATGAGCACCTGATAGTTCATGATCCAGAACTGCACAGTTGCAGATGAGAAGACTTTTGTCCACGGTTGTAGTCACTTTTGGTCCTTGTCAGAGGAGGTAGCCCTGAAAAAGTGCCATCTACCCCGTTCAGTCAGAACATCCACCACAAGGGAGGTAGGTGGGGGATAGGAAAACAAGAAGCCACAGTCCTCAGGGGGCACCTAATACTTCTTGTCTGCCCTTTTGCATGTTGATGGAATAGTGGCCAGTGTTTGTCATACCATGTTGGCAAGATCCAGAAGAGCCTCATTAATGGGTAGTGCCACTCTGGAGAGTGTTGCTGACTACAAAATGTCAAGCAGCATATGCTGCTGGTCTCTGACCTCCTCAAGAGGGATCCACAGAGCATCCGCTACCTTTCTAATGAGGTCTTGGAATTGCCTAAAGTCATCGGCAACGGGAGGAGGGGGAGGCATAAGCACCTCAACGGGCAATGACAAAATGGGAGTTTCAAGGGTGACTTCCTCATTAACCTGGACTTCTGACTCCTCAAATGTTTCCTCCTGACTTGGAGGGGTAGAGGGTGGATGTGGAACCCAGGTCAGCTACTGCGACAGTACCAGTGGTTTATTGAACTATTGCTGATAGGCAGCCTACAGATCTCAATATGGCCACTGTGGAGGTCCATAAGGGAGAGGGGATGGAATACAGGGCTGGTCAAACCATGCTTGATTTGCCGCAAAGTCCTCCCTTCATGAAGGCAGATTCCCAAAGAGGTATGTAGGATAACCCCTGACAAGAAATTGAGGAGACCAACTGGGAGTCCTCTTCTTCCTCCACATCATCCCATGGGGTTGGGGCATATTAATGAGGACGGAGTAGAGTCCTGTGCCCGGGAGAGGCCACTCAGAGACTGAGGTCTCAGTACCATGAAGTGCTTGGTACCTGACAACAATGGGACTCTTGTTCATTCGACACCAAGAGATCCCTTGAATACCAGAACTCTTGATGGATCAGAAAGGGCCCCAGACTGACACCATAGCCGAAGTTGCCGTGACTGGAGATGACAGTACCAGGAATGCTGAGTGTTCTGCAGGCTTTGTCGTGTTTGCTCATTACCGAGAGTACAGCTTGTACAGGCATCCCCGGCTGAGCTATTTGCATCAGTACCAGTCGCTGGGTTAAGGTGTGTTACTGCACCAATGGCTGAGTGGAATGCTTCGGTGCTGACAACAGGGCTGAGCTCAATGGTAATCTGTGCCTCCCCTTACTAATGGAGGTGTTGTGTTTCCTCTCCCTGGAGCTCCAAGGACCTGGTCTTTTTGGAGCTGGCTCCTTAGATAAAGAGTCCAAGTTCCTCTTTTTGAGAGTCTTCCCAAAGTGCTCCAAAGTCTTCCCTTTCTTAGAGGAAGCAGGTCCCAACACTAACGGGTTACTGGGACTGTCCAGAGACAGATATATGGCTCAGAAAATGGTTTCAGGGAATGTTCGATTATCAACAGTCTGAACTTTATCTCCCTATTCTCTCTAGTCCTAGCCTTAAGGGCTACACAAAAAGAGCACTTTTGGAAGATAAGAGACTCTCCCAGGCAGTGGACACACTTGGAGTGTCCACTGCTCATTGATATGGCCTCTTGGCAAGACAGGCAACATTTGAAGCCTGGGAAAGTAGGCCTACCCCACCAGGTGAAAACAGATCTCCTTAGGGAAAAGAGAGGGAAAACAGCTCTCTCATCTAAACTCACTATACGAAGGCTAACAACAATGCTAACTGAACTAACTTTACTAAAAGTAAAGAGAAAAACAGAGTACGCTCCAAGCAGACCTGCTAATGTTCTGTCTTGGGTAGAGGTGGTACAGAAGCAACTGGGGGTGGTTTGCCCATGCACCCCTATGTAGGCTCAGTATCTGCCGCCAGAAGGCATAGGGCACGTTATACGGGCCAAACAGGCACTGCTAATTAGAAATCTCCTGTCAAGGGCTCAAGAGACGCATGCGCACCTTGAGCATGGAGCACCCACCAGGACACTACTTGAAGAAGAAAAAGATATTACCTATGATGCCTGGGGTTCACACCATGACACAAAATCAAGTACTTTGTGCAGTAGCTGATTTTGCAATATGGGTGGGGCCTCAGGCGGAGCAGGGGCTGGAAGAGGCGGGGTGAGGGAGCATGCATCCAATGAAGTGAGCTGTAGCTCATGAAAGCTTATGCTCAAATAAATGTGTTAGTCTCTAAGGTGCCACAAGTCCTCCTTTTCTTTTTGCGGATACAGACTAACACGGCTGCTACTCTGAAACCTGTCATTATGCAAGAGAGAAAAGAGCAGCCCAGATATCAAGAATTGTGGGAGATGCTGGGCTTCAGAAAAACTGGATATGTGGTGGAAAAATATAGCTCCCTAACATAAGGAAAAAACCCCAAACCTTTTCTGCAAAGAATATACACCATATAAAAAAGTCAACTGAAACAAAGAGTGCCATAAATGGGAAGCATGTTTTAAAAAAAGCTAAAAACTGCATGGCAGGCTTCAATGCAATTAATGATACTCATTGTTCACAGCTATTAGCAAACACGACATACACTATCAAAGTACTTTAGCATCAGGAGCTGAATCTCCCACTGGCAAAGTGGCTAAAGATGTTTCGCTAACTAATTCTCCTGACTTCCAGATCTGATCATGATTCAACAGAATCTATACAACCAGGTTCAGCTCCTCCAGCTGAACAGCTTTCTGTGACATGCTGAGTGCCATCAACACCCATTTCAGGCTCTCTACATTTGCAGAATTGATACCTGGCAGAATCAGGACCTAACCTAGGTTGACCCTAGCCTAGGAGGTCACAGACAGGACCTAGGAGGGCAAAATAAATAATAATTTGTTGTAGTCTTGCTGTTAAAACCTTCTGAGTCATCATTTTGGGACTGAGCTGGGGAGGAAAAAAGCAATCAAAATTTTCTGCCTGCTCCCCTTTTCCTTTCTTTTCAGGCAGAAGTAGGACTCACTAAGGGGAAAAGGTGCCAGTATTATGCCCCTCACCTAAGCAGCTTCTCAAGGGGTATCACAGTCCAAGAGAGAAGGGGGCGCAGGGAGGAAGTGAGGAAGATTCAAATGACAGATACTGGTTTTCTGCAAGAGATCCCATGCTGAAAGAATTTTCTTCCCTTTACCTGAACATGCTTGAAGGCTTTGTGGTTTGATGCAGACTGGCAATGATGGTTTAAAGCAGCCCTGCTGCTTTCCCCATGGAGATCCCAGACTTCTAGCAAAACAGAGACCTGGCTTGTAAAAGAGACATGATGATACTCCTGAAGGGGATGCACTAGGGTAGGTGCTAAAACCATCTTGCTGAATTCTCCAGCATATGCACAATACTTTGTGCAGCAATGTGGGAGATAGCTAAGAGGCTGCCCACATAATCAGGTGCCTTGGCATGTCCCTATGAAGCTTTAAGTGTTGGTGGAAGCCTCTGGTGCAACTGAAATCTGGATTAACTGCTGCACACTATTCCAAATACAAAACTCCTCTGCCCTATAGTCACCTTTCACCCTAGCCAGCAAACCCTTTTTCCTTCTCACGCATCAAGGATCCAGCATCAGCTTCCCCCTGACTCCAAAAAATCCCTCTCCCTCACAAAAAATCCAAAACAAACAAACAGTAAACACACATATCCCCAGGACTCATTTCCAACCTCCAAACTTAGAATCATAGAATCATAGAATCATAGAATATAAGGGTTGGAAGGGACCCCAGAAGGTCATCTAGTCCAACCCCCTGCTCAAAGCAGGACCAATTCCCAGTTAAATCATCCCAGCCAGGGCTTTGTCAAGCCTGACCTTAAAAACCTCTAAGGAAGGAGATTCTACCACCTCCCTAGGTAACGCATTCCAGTGTTTCACTACCCTCTTAGTGAAAAAGTTTTTCCTAATATCCAATCTAAACCTCCCCCACTGTAACTTGAGACTCCTCGTTCTGTCATCTGATACCATTGAGAACAGTCTAGAGCCATCCTCTTTGGAACCCCCTTTCAGGTAGTTGAAAACAGCTATCAAATCCCCCCTCATTCTTCTCTTCTGCAGGCTAAACAATCCCAGCTCCCTCAGCCTCTCCTCATAACTCATATGTTCCAGACCCCTAATCATTTTTGTTGCCCTTCGCTGGACTCTCTCCAATTTATCCACATCCTTCTTGAAGTGTGGGGCCCAAAACTGGACACAGTACTCCAGATGAGGCCTCACCAATGTCGAATAGAGGGGAACGATCACGTCCCTCGATCTGCTCGCTATGCCCCTACTTATACATCCCCAAATGCCATTGGCCTTCTTGGCAACAAGGGCACACTGCTGACTCATATCCAGCTTCTCGTCCACTGTCACCCCTAGGTCCTTTTCCGCAGAACTGCTGCCTAGACATTCGGTCCCTAGTCTGTAGCTGTGCATTGGGTTCTTCCGTCCTAAGTGCAGGACCCTGCACTTATCCTTATTGAACCTCATCAGATTTCTTTTGGCCCAATCCTCCAATTTGTCTAGGTCCTTCTGTATCCTATCCCTCCCCTCCAGCGTATCTACCACTCCTCCCAGTTTAGTATCATCCGCAAATTTGCTGAGAGTGCAATCCACACCATCCTCCAGATCATTTATGAAGATATTGAACAAAACCGGCCCCAGGACCGACCCTTGGGGCACACCACTTGATACCGGCTGCCAACTAGACATGGAGCCATTGATCACTACCCGTTGAGCCCGACAATCTAGCCAGCTTTCTACCCACCTTGTAGTGCATTCATCCAGCCCATACTTCCTTAACTTGCTGACAAGAATACTGTGGGAGACCGTGTCAAAAGCTTTGCTAAAGTCAAGAAACAATACATCCACTGCTTTCCCTTCATCCACAGAACCAGTAATCTCATCATAGAAGGCGATTAGATTAGTCAGGCATGACCTTCCCTTGGTGAATCCATGCTGGCTGTTCCTGATCACTTTCCTCTCATGTAAGTGCTTCAGGATTGATTCTTTGAGGACCTGCTCCATGATTTTTCCAGGGACTGAAGTGAGGCTGACTGGCCTGTAGTTCCCAGGATCCTCCTTCTTCCCTTTTTTAAAGATTGGCACTACATTAGCCTTTTTCCAGTCATCCGGGACTTCCCCGGTTCGCCACGAGTTTTCAAAGATAATGGCCAATGGCTCTGCAATCACAGCCGCCAGTTCCTTCAGCACTCTCGGATGCAACTCGTCCGGCCCCATGGACTTGTGCACGTCCAGCTTTTCTAAAAAGTCCCTAACCACCTCTATCTCCACAGAGGGCTGGCCATCTCTTCCCCATTTTGTGATGCCCAGCGTAGCAGTCTGGGAGCTGACCTTGTTAGTGAAAACAGAGGCAAAAAAAGCATTGAGTACATTAGCTTTTTCCACATCCTCTGTCACTAGTTTGCCTCCCTCATTCAGTAAGGGGCCCACACATTCCTTGGCTTTCTTCTTGTTGCCAACATACCTGAAGAAACCCTTCTTGTTACTCTTGACATCTCTGGCTAGCTGCAGCTCCAGGTGCGATTTGGCCCTCCTGATAACATTCCTACATGCCCTAGCAATATTTTTATACTCTTCCCTGGTCATATGTCCAACCTTCCACTTCTTGTAAGCTTCTTTTTTATGTTTAAGATCCGCTAAGATTTCACCATTAAGCCAAGCTGGTCGCCTGCCATATTTACTATTCTTTCGACTCATCGGGATGGTTTGTCCCTGTAACCTCAACAGTGTGTGGTTACGATCTGTCAATCTATTCAAATATCGCAAAAAGAAAAGGAGTACTTGTTGCACCTTAGAGACTAACCAATTTATTTGAGCATAAGCTTTCGTGAGCTACAGCTCACTTCATCTGATGCTTATGCTCAAATAAATAACTTGTTTCAGTTTCCTTCATGGCACCCGACCAGTAATTCCTAGGTGCTCCTTGACCTCTGACTCCCCCATTAAATTATCTCAAACCTCACACAAATGTTTCCTAGTTCTGCTCCTGAAATTTTCTTCCCCAGTTTAGCTTCCAAGCTCTACCAGCTTTCACAACCCCTTCTCTCTCTTTTCCTAAGGTATAGTACTTATTTTTACTGCTTTACCATACACTCATTGTTTCTGTGTAAGTAACATTTTCTACTGTTACATTACATTCTACTGTTTCATTTTATGTTTAACCTCACGCAAATCAGTCTGATTAAAACCTAACGGAAATGACGACTCTTTTGGACATCCTAGACACTAATCTCTCTCTCTCTCCTTTTTTAACAGTTAATCAAGAAAGTTTTAGAATGGAAGACAGTCAAAGAATTATAGAGGAAATCCACTGTTACTTTTCAACGCAGCATGTGTATTCCCTAAACTAGCAATTTTGTCTTCTGCTTTCTATTGGAGGATGTAATTTATAATGTAAGCTATTTATATGTAAGAATAAAAAAAGTTATAAATTATAGACTGTTGTTATCAATCAACTTACATCTTTTCCATGAATGCCTTCAGGTCCTGGTTCTCCTTTATCTCCCTTCTCACCCTAGGAGGAGGAGTATATATTTTAGTTTTATGAACAAATATCATTTTCAGTTGGAAAACTGCATTATGGGAAAAACATCATCATTCATTACTATGCTCTACATACAGTACAATATATCTATTGCTGACAGCATAGGAAAACTATTCCTGACACTTCAAGAGGTGTTTCATCCAAATTAAGAACCTGACCCCGCAAGGTGCCAAGTAACTGGGGAGCTAATGCTCAGTACTTCACAAGAGGCATTGAACACCATCTAAGTATTCATGTTTGCAATGTTGCACTTACAAAAATGCAGATGGATGGATGTTTAATAGAAACAGACAAAATTACTCCACGAGACAGTCATCTGTTAGAGGTCTGGGGACTGACACTCTCTCTCTCTGCCAGCTGAAATAGTGTATTCTGATACTGAGTTTGACAAAGAAATGTATAAGAAAGTTCCTATATGACTGAAATAATTTACTTCCCCTCCACCCCATGTGAAAACTCTAGTTTATTATTTCAATTTGATATTTGTTAACTGTGTGCCAAGAAAAAATTCAAAAAGTAGAAAGTTACATTAAGATGGAGAATAAGTATTTACAATCACTCCACATATCCCTGTCAGAATGGCCTGCCATGACAATTATCACTAGCACCACATATGGTCTTAAATATTTATACTGTAATTTCCAAAAGGAAATGAACTCCGTATGTTGATTTGAATCTGTTACTGGAATATGATCTGAAGTTTAACTTAAAACCAAAGATTGGGATTATATTCTTTTTAGCATAACATTTTATTTTCCATGGATAATCATAGGATAGCTAATCAAATTAAAATCAATTTGAACAGTTTATTAGACTTCCACTTATTTCTATAAGTATAACAAATACTGGTGATATAAAAAGGCATGTTTTACTCTCTCAGAGTACATGTTCTTCAGGACACGGGTAGTGTTTTCACACATAGTTGTACAGCGCTTGGCACAATAGGGGCACTATCCTGATAGAGGCATCTGGATGTTACCATAATATAGATATTAAACAGGAATAATAACAGGAATGCTCCCACTTTCCCTATAATACTTCCCATTGAGAGTAATGTCCATAATGTTGTTAATATAACTCTTTGCAGTAACACAATTAACCGGCATGTAACATAAAGTTTTCCTATAATTTAACATATTGGAAAAGGAAATGGTCTTAGGAATGACTATTCTGAGTTCATGTTTTACATCACTGTATGAGAGAAATGTCCTACAAATTACTAGATGCTTTTAGGGTTTCTTTGCCTTTAATCTGTAATGCTGTATGGCTCTTCGATGTCACCTAAAAAAACAGTTCACATTTTTAAAATATCTATTTTAAGTACAACGCTTACAGATATACCTTTATTTTGAGACTAGAAAGGAAAATGCAGCATGAAGGATTCTGTAGACTAGAAGGATCTAGGCTAGTTCACATATTCCCATATGAACTCTTAATTACACAATGCAATATTATTTTAAAGTTAGAAGAAAGAGATTCAGTTCTTTACAAACTCTTGTCTACCATTCCATTCCCCTTAATACAGGTTCCACCAGAAGTGACAGAGATTTCTGTTTAAGCAGCCTAATTAATGAGAGATCCGTTTCCAGAACCAACAAAGCTAAACTGCTCTGTAAATGCAGCTACACTGAGCTTTGCAAGTAATAAGAATAATTCACACAAAATCACGGGGACAGGCTGTACTGAAGATCAAATCCTTCATGTCAACCAAAGAAAGAGAACAGCAGTGCACTGAATCTGTGTCGTCTCAAGGGGACTACACCGGTCTGAGCAAAGCCTATTCATTATGTCAGTATAATCTTCATAATTCTGTTACCTAAATGCTATAGAACTGAGATCAAATAATTCCATTTGTGACAGGACCCTGATTCAAAGCTATTCCTCCAGTGGCAGTAACAGAAGTAACAGAAGGCATTTCATCTAATAATAGATCATTTTTTGCAAAATGAGTTTATATGAGCTTTCTTAAACAACTGAAGCCTACCAATATATTAGCATCAACAGGACTGTACCTTTAATGGACCCCCATGCTAGAAGCCGCTAGGCAGTTTTATGTTTTAACTCTTGTCCATCTACTTCACAACAAACAATATTATACATTAGCCTAAAATATCCATTGAAGGCTTTTACTTAATCATCCCCCTATACTTTGTATATTTGGTCAAAGCCGCAGTTCAAACCAGACTTTCATGGATTCATGTTTGTTTATTTATTTGGGGGAGAATGGAGAAAGGGAGGGAAACTAATGCCAGCAGGCTTGTCTAGAAATTTTAAAAAATCCTTGTTTAAAATGTTGGTAGTACATTTTAGCTATCAGCTAAGCTCTGTTTTGTCTCTGGACTTATGATCAAGGGCATAATCAGACAGCTTAAAATGTAAGCAAAGCCCCCAAAGAGATATTTAAAAACAATATTCAAAGTAAGACTTCAGAAGAAACTGAATTAAATAAGAACAAATCTTTTAGATTTCAGTTTGTCTGTATCATTCTGACTGTTTGGAAATTTAATGCTGGTTTCCCCTTCTTTCAACTCACAATAGTCCAATTATTGTTACAGTTTGCCAGAATTTCCAAAAGTACAATAATATATTTACAATAACATCTCATTATTCTAGATGAATTATTTTAAGATTTCATTTTCTAATATATTTCTAGGAGATTTAAAAATATCACTTGAATATCAGGAAATATTTTTCCTTTCATGGTGTATCTTTATTTGTTTACATATTTTATATACATGGAAAATGGGATGAACATGTGCAGTGCTGATTCAACAGTGACATTAATCTGTGAGCCCAATGAAGTCTATACAAGCCTGAGTACAGTATAACTTTCCATATTTCATTCTGCATTGGCAGAAATAACATACATTCTCAGATTCTCTAATCCAAATTAAGACCACCCATATCACCTGGATGACAATGCTGGGTCAAAAGCCAAGATGATCTGTGATGAGTGCAGGCCTTAAAAAACACCCCTCTGCCCTACTGCAGGCAGGCAATCACTTTAAAAATGCTGATGAGTGGTGCAGGCTGCAAGGGGATGGTGGTGTGGTGATTGTGGCTGCTGGGTGCAGGTGAGAGATACAAAGATTCCAGTTTCCATGATTCAAAAGATGTCAGACTTCAAAATGCTCATTGGTTGTTTAGACAAGACAAAAGCAAAGATCATTCAGGCCAGGATCCCTTCATCATCCAAAGAACCTACGTCAGTCTGCCGCACTGTATGATTTTCATGTGCATTTACATTGAATTTTCAGTAGATTAAATTACTTTCATTCACAAACATATGACAAACATTATTCTATGCATTATTTATCTCTTCCTTCTGCAAAGCAAGAATTCCTATAAAACAGAGTTCTGATTCTCATCACATACTCCTATGTAAATTAAGTTATCTTGCTCATTCCCGTCTTTACTATATACATTATATACTTCATGACTTATCTTGAAATGTAGCCAATCTGCAGAATATAACATTCAGTAAAGTGTGACATGAGTTTTAAACAGTCCACACTGCGGGATACATCTTAGGTTTGCACACAAAAAAGTGGTAAAAGCTATTTTAAGTCCAATGTTCCTGCCTGTTCAAAACATCTTCAGATGGGACAATGAATTTGTGAATACTTGCAAAATAGCATTTCAATGCTGGAAGTATTGTGTGCCTTATTTGTTAATTAAAACTAATCCAACATTACAATATTGAATTATGTGCAGAGATTGTATTTCCTGGATTGAATTCTGCTTTCAATTACACTCACACAATGAGTCAGGGGGGTTGCTTCAGTATAGCTGAAGATACGTGTGTGAAATCCTGGCCCTCCTGAAGTCAGTGGGAAAACTCCCATAGGATCAGGAGTTTGCTCTCTGCCTCCACAAGAAGTTGTCAAAAAGAGAGTATCAAAATACCAACTCCAATTTTCCATTTGCATTTAAAATATTATTGAAGTCTCCAACACCAACTGCTATAGTTAAGGCTCAGTTCTAACTTTTATTCTAATCTCCACTTAATCAATTAGCCATTACTCTCTCAGATCTCTTTTATGGTCTTTTCCAGCCTTGGTCCCAACCCAAATAGATGTTTTAAAAAAAGAGAGAGAAAGTTTGAGCAAAATTGAGCTTAGCTGGTTTTTGGGTATGTTAGCATGAAGAGATCCACATTTCCTCATATGTTCCAAGTGAGCATTTTCTGCTTACATAAAGCAACTGAAGCTGGAAACATCAACCTTGGCTTGTTTTTACAGTCTGTATTGAGGAAGGGAAAATAACCCAAAACGAAACAAATTTTTTAGAGTATTTTTTATAATTTAAGCATTTAAAGTTGATATTTTCATGTAAGCTTGTTAAAAAAATCTCTCATTTTTCGGATACATTTTAGGGATTGTTTGTTAAGGACGGTTTAGTTAAGGACAGCGATAAGGATTAACGTAAAGATGTATTTGTTAAGGATGATTCAGTTAAAAGAAATTTATATCAACAATGCGTTCACCAAAGACTCCTTCAGTTAAGAAGGTGTTTGTTATGGATGCCTCAGGTAAGGCTGCCTGACTTTAAGATGAACCAGTTATGGTGATGTTGCAATTTAGAAGCATGTTTTCCTGTCTTTCCCTCCTCCCTCCAATTTTTCTTTTTTTCCCCCCTTTAAATTATATACAAAATATATAATTAATACAAAATTAAGAAATCAAAAAACATGTCAGGAAACTCCAAAAATTAAGGTTTCTTCTGCAGCGTTACCTTGTCAGCATTACTTATTTACTTGTTAAATAATAATCTTAACATATTTCTCTTTATATTATCCCACCTATTCTTTAAAATATGCAGGCTATGCAACATTACTTTGTACTGAGGCAGAAACATTGACTTTTGGAAATTCCTGATTTTAGAGTGCATTATTTTACATCTTTAAAAGCTAATTAAAGCTAGTTTTACATATAATAATCTTATATGCTTTGTTACACGTGTATTTGTGGCGGTGTGCTGTATCTGAAGATTAATTTCTTTTCCTCATGACTCTTTCTTCATAACTCATTATAAATTGAATCCAGCTATAACAAACATTCACTAATTTTCCCTGCAGATGGTATGAATTTAGCAAATTGTAACATTGGGCTGAAGACAGCCCTTAGGGCTCTATTCTGGCTTTTACAGTCAGAATCATGCAAGGGTGGGGTTGTGAAGGCCCTCCATCCCAATGACATTCTCACTGACTGAGCCAGAATGCCTCTGGCATTGCTGGGACAGTGGTATCCCAGAAAAGAAGAAGCTGAAACACCTTTTAAAGGCTGCAAGATATGCTTCCCCCTATGCCACTGGCCAGGATGAAAGGAGAGTGGTGACACAACCTCATCCCTTGGAGCTGTTTAACATTGCCGTTGACTATAGATGCTCTCCATACTTGAGTACAAGGAAACAATTACGAAGATTAAGAATACCCTCTGCTCCCTGACAGCCTACATTGGGTTAGCCATAGCCTAACAGTTTACTTTCTTCTCAGTAAAACATATATTTTAAATGGCTCCATTTCAACTTTTTCTTTGCAAACCTCTATAGTAATTTTTTGTTGCATTCACTTTTCTAAACAATACTTCTATTTATGCTGACACAGATAAGTCACTCACTTTTTTTTTTTTACTTTTCCATAAGAAAAAGATTCATATGGGTTTATTACTAAGCCATAACAATTCCAAGGTTAAAATTTGACAATTGAATTGACAATGAGAGTAAAACTTTCATTTGTAAAAAGAAAAATCCATTCAGCCTAATTTAAGAGTGAAGTATGCAAAACCAAAAGTAGTTTCAGTAATGTGAAAAAAATGAACATTCTTAAAACTGCCTTGAAATGTCTTTACACAAGAGACCTAAATGCCATCTAAGAGCTAGTACAGTCTGTGGGGGTAAAATGTATGTATGTCACAAATAGGGCTGTCAATTAATAGCAGTTAACTCATCCGATTAACTAAAAAAATAAATAATCGTGATTAATTGCAGTTTTAATCACACTGTTAAACAACTGAAATTTATTTAATATTTTTAAGACTTTCTCTACATTTTCAAATATACTGGTTTCAATTACAACTAGGGTGACCAGATGTCCCTATTTTATAGGGACAGTCCCGATTTTTGGGTCTTTTTCTTATATAGGCTCCTATTACTCCCCACCCCCGTCCCGATTTTTCACATTTGCTGTCTGGTCACCCTAATTACAACAGAATACAACATGTACAGTGCTCACTTTATATTATTATTTTATTACAAATATTTGCAGTGTAAAAATTAAAAACAAAATATATTGTATTTTTCAATTAATCTCATACACGTAGTGCAATCTGTTTATCATGAAAGTGCAACTTACAAATGTAGATTTTTTTTGTTACATAACTGCACTCAAAAATAAAATGATGTAAAATTTTAGAGCCTACAAGTCCACTCAGTCCTACCTCTTGTTCAGTCAACTGCTAAGACAAACAAGTTTGTTTACATTTATGGGAAGTAATGCTGCCTGCTTCTTATTTACAATGTCACCTGAAAGTGAGAACAGGCGTTCGCATGGCACTGCAAGGTATTTACGTGCCAAATATACTAAACATGTTTATGTCCCTTCATGCTCTGGCCAGCTTTCCAGAGGACATGCTTCCATGTGGATGACGCACATTAAAAAAAAATGCATTAATTAAATTTGTGAACTCCTTGGGGGAAAATTGTATGTCTCCTACTGCATGGTTTTACAAGCATTCTGCCATATATCTCATGTTATAGCAGTCTCAGATGATGACCAAGCACATGTTGTTCATTTTAAGAACATTTTCACTACAGATTTGACAAAACACAAAGAAGGTACCAATGTGAGATTTCTAAAGATAGCTATTGCGCTTGACCCAACATTTAAGAATCTGAAGTGCCTTCCAAAATCTGAGAGGGACAAAGTGTGGAGTATGCTTTCAAATGTTTTAAAAGAGCAACACTTTGATGTGGAAATTATAGAACCCGAACCACCAAACAAGAAAATCAACCTTTCTTCTGGTGGCATGTGACTCAGATAATAAAGATGAACATGCATTGGTCCGCACTGCTTTGGATTGTTATTGAGCAGAACCCCTCATCAGCATGGACGCATGTCCTCTGGAATAGTGGTTGAAGCATGAAGGGATATATGAATCTTTAGTGCATCTGGCACATGAATATGTAGCTATGCCAGCTACAACAGTGCCATCTGAACGCCTGTTCCCACTTTCAGGTGACATTGTAAACAAGAAGCGGGCAGAACTATCTCCTGCAAATTTAAACAAATTTGTCTGTCTGAGCAATTGGCTGAACAAAAAGTAGGACTAAGTGGACTTGTAGGCTCTAAAGTTTTACACTGTTTTATTTTTGAATGTTTTTTTTTACATTTCTACATATTTAAGTTCAACTTTCATGATAAAGAGATACTACAGTATGTGTATTAGGTGAATTGAAAAATAATTTCTTTTTTTACAGTGCAAATATTTGTAATAAAAATATATATAAAGTGAGCACTGTATACTTTGTATTGTGTTGCAATTGAAATCAATATATTTAAAAATGTAGAAAACATCCAAAAATATTTAAATGAAATGGTATACTATTATTCTTTAATAGCGTGATTAATCATGCAATTAATCATGATTAATTTTGTTAATCACTTGACAGCCCTAGTCCTGAAGCCTCTAAATGTTTTTCATGGTGATATCCGTTTCAAAAAAAAAAAATGTCCCTTGATACATATTTACACAGACTATAACAGCTTGAACTCTATTGAGTTAGTGGTATGCATTCTAAAATACTCTGAACTTTTAAAAACTTTAATGTGGTATTTATTTTAACTACATGTAAATACAAAAGGAAATTCACACAAAAATATAGCCCAGAACAGAAAATGAAGTAGGAATAGTGGCTGAAACGCTGTTCTTAGCTCTCCCCATTAGGGCAAATTCTGCACTGCCTTAAATCCCATGGAACACCACTGTTGTTGAAAAATTTGGCCTAGTGTGCAATTATAGTGTACACCATCTGATGTACGAAAAAGCATTTTAGCTCCAACTCATGTGAATTCCTATATCATAAGAATTGCAATACTCAAACACAAAGGGATGAGTTAAAGATACAAACTTCTGAGCTTCAGCCTTTGGTTAGTCTCTAAGGTGCCACAAGTACTCCTTTTCTTTTTGCGAATACAGACTAACACGACTGTTCCTCTGAAGCCTTAATTATGTTATCACTGATGCAAATTCTGCCCTCAGATAAGAGGTTTCAAAGGAAATTGCATATGTTTACCTGATGGTTGAAGTTGGCCCCAAGGCTATGGTACCAAAATTTGTAATAGTATTTTAACTTTCTTTTGGCACCTTAGAGACTAACCAATTGGTTAGCATGTGGTTTTTGGGAGGGGGGTGAGGGTGTGAGAGAACCTGGATTTGTGCAGGAAATGGCCCAACTTGATTATCATGCACATTGTGTAGAGAGTTGTCACTTTGGATGGGCTATCACCAGCAGGAGAGTGAATTTGTGTGGGGGGGTGGAGGGTGAGAAAACCTGGATTTGTGCTGGAAATGGCCCAACTTGATGATCACTTTAGATAAGCTATTACCAGCAGGACAGTGGGGTGGGAGGAGGTATTGTTTCATATTCTCTGTGTATATAAAGTCTGCTGCAGTTTCCATGGTATGCATCCGATGAAGTGAGCTGTAGCTCACGAAAGCTCATGCTCAAATAAATTGGTTAGTCTCTAAGGTGCCACAAGTACTCCTTTTCTTTTTGCGAATACAGACTAACACGGCTGTTACTCTGAAACCTAACTTTCTTTTGTGTATGTGAATAAATCACATGTTAAATAGCAAATGCCTGTGCTGATGTGCATTAATTGTACTTCAAATAAATATTATAAATAAATGCATTTCATGTTCAATTGCACTTGTTTCAAATTTTATATTTGGCATGCCTCATTCTAAGAGAATGTGTTTGAAGAAACCAACAAATAAATCTACTCTTTAATGGGGCTAGATATTTTTCAAGGCAACCAAGAGTCATTTCCTTCCAGCTAAATTACTACAACATCAGCTGATGACATAAAAGGAACTTTTCAGAATTGTGTGCTGGAGTTACTGTAAATAGAAGTTGTGCACTCTTGCTCGAAATTTACTTCTTCTTAAGAAGAAATTGTTAGTTCTGAAAAAGGTAACGGAATATAGAATCTTTTACCTCTACCAAATTCAGCCCTAGTTGGTAGTAACCAAAACTTGTTACCATCTATTAAATGAACTGTCAGGTGATCTCAGTCTAGGTCCTATTGGACAAATACCCCATAACATACACATCTGTTCATTGACAAAGGAAGGATGTTAGTTTCCTGGGTTGTCAATCAACACTTTTAACAGGCACAATACGAATTTCAAAAACAAAAACAACTAAATACAATTATGCAAGTCATTGGGTTTTCTTGGGCATTTTCGGAAGTTGAGATAACAGCTACTTCCAGTAAATCATTAGCCATCAAAAGGAAGCCACTATTATAGTGATTTAATAACTTATGGTAACAAGATGTGGGTCCATAAAAGTGATCCAGGAACATAGAACTCCACCATTTCTGCTGACCATGAGAAAGGGAGAAATAGCTGTTTGTCTCTTGTTACCAGAAGTGAGACTGGATGAAAAGTACAATACACTCTGATCAGTCTGGATATTAATATTAATACCATATTTATAGTTAAGGTAAACAGGGAAAAAAGAAGGTATCACTGTGGTGTCTCCTCTTTTCTAGACTATGTACTATATGCAAAAGGTGGTGAGGTGCCTCATATTTACATTAATATACAGGGCCAGATCCTGATTTAGGTTTCTTCTCAGAGCCCTATATAGGTTCACAATCTAGTCAAGCGCTGAAACTCCAGAGGAAAAATGAAATCCTATGACAAGGAAACACCCACTCAGAAACAGCTATATACAACTGCTGAGCCCGACTCTATGGTGATCTCAAAGACATCTTACAGTACTGCCATACATAGTGATTGGACTACTGGGAAGTGTAACTGGGAGAGAAAGTGCTTCCCCTTATGTTCCACAGGGGGATGGCAGAGTGACAGTGGTGGAGAAAGCAAAGAAAGCAATGGGCTAACATTCCCCTTACTTCCACACAGCAGAGTCAAGATGTGGCACACATTTTTTAATTTGAAGTTTGATTTCTGTTTATACCACCTTTGTGTTATTGTTGAGTTAGGATTTTTCTTTAAAAGGAAGAGACTTGGTTCCCCCCACCTTACCCCCCCAAGGCTGATCTCCTAAGGAAAACTAAAAACCAATCTATTTCTGTCAGCTGTTGACAAAGAGCACTGGTTTCACAGAATGTGTTGGGCTGTATTTTTTTAGGCACCAATACTTTCCATGGATTTGGCAGGCTATTGCTATTGTTATTTAGTCACTAAAAATGTTTTGCAGATGGTTAAAGCAATCTCAAATATTTGCACTACTCAATGGACTGCAGTGCCTTTTCTGCAAAGGCTGAAACTTGCTGGATATAGTTCTATAGTACTTCTACAGAAACACTGTCACATTCTATATTTGTGACTATGTAATGTGGTTATCAGGCCTTGATTATGTTGGTATCTGTTGCCTCTGTGATTTTGGACTAAAAAAACATGACTTTATCAATGTTATAGAACTATATGTGCAAGTTCAGTGGCAGTTTTTGGCTACACCAAATTTCTGAAATATCCTGGAGTGTGATGTTTAGTCCTTTGTGATGAGTGTATATTGTATGAGTGCTTTTTATTTTTGTATTGAGCAGATTTGCGCAAAAGTCTGTTGTTTTGCTTTTCAGGAGTTCATGTGAATGTTTTTCCAAGATTCAATCTATGAAGGCTGTATTCCAAGTTTCATTTTAAATTGGAAACCTAATTGCAAACCAGTGAAAATACTGGGCTTCACCTGGTTTCTGCTTAACACACATGAAATCACAAATTTTGTCCAATTTTTAATGCAAAACCATGAATTGGTCCAAATTTACTTGAAACGTTCATGAACTATAACAAATCTTTCAATGAACCAGATCTGAGTTTAAACCTGGTCACAAAACCCATCACTAAATGTTTAAAGTAGTTTCAGTTCAAGCATTTTACAAACCTTAGAAATTAAGCAAGTGTATAGTTGTAACAGTTTTATACATTCATTATACAGGTTTCAGAGTAACAGCCGTGTTAGTCTGTATTCGCAAAAAGAAAAGGAGTACTTGTGGCACCTTAGAGACTAACCAATTTATTTGAGCATGAGCTTTCGTGAGCTACAGCTCACTTCATCGGATGCATACCGTGGAAACTGCAGCAGACTTTATATATACACAGAGAATATGAAACAATACCTCCTCCCACCCCACTGTCCTGCTGGTAATAGCTTATCTAAAGTGATCATCAAGTTAGGCCATTTCCAGCACAAATCCAGGTTTTCTCACCCTCCACC
The DNA here is from genome assembly GCF_965140235.1 of Caretta caretta. Lineage (NCBI taxonomy): Eukaryota > Metazoa > Chordata > Testudines > Cheloniidae > Caretta > Caretta caretta. The sequence continues at coordinate 56,189,793 of NC_134208.1, read as the reverse complement.
CCCCCACACAAATTCACTCTCCTGCTGGATGGGCTAGCACCAGCAGGAGAGTGAATTTGTGTGGGGGGGTGGAGGGTGAGAAAACCTGGATTTGTGCTGGAAATGGCCCACCTGATGATCACTTTAGATAAGCTATTACCAGCAGGACAGTGGGGTGGGAGGAGGTATTGTTTCATATTCTCTGTGTATATATAAAGTCTGCTGCAGTTTCCACGGTATGCATCCGATGAAGTGAGCTGTAGCTCACGAAAGCTCATGCTCAAATAAATTGGTTATTCATTATACAGTAATGTAAGACATTGCTCTATTTGATATGTTATCTCCTTAAGAAATAGGAGTGCATGGAGGTCAGAGTCAAGAATGAAAAAAGTGAGGTAAGAATGAGGACATAGAAATGTATATGCAGCAAAAACAGTTTGGAAAAGAGGCATTTCTTTGATTTTATTTAACTTGTTCATTCTAGAGTGAGATGTGGTCTCCCCCCCACTTTTTTTTTCTTTTGAACATTGTGCTGAGAGTATGAAGTTAGTGAAACGGTTTCAGCAAGTTAGTTACCTGTGAAAGTAGGGTGACCAGATGTCCCAATTTTATAGGGACAGTCCTGATTTTGGAGGGTATTCTTATATAGGCACTTATTACCCCCCACCCCCTGTCCTGATTTTTTACACTTACTTTCTGGTCACCCTATGTGAAAGTAAAAATTATGAGGGCATGTAGCGGGGTGGCTACCCTGCTCCTAAAATAGAAAGGGTTAAAAGCAGCCCTGGAGAGGGCTGTGGCTGGCTGATTGGGGAAGCAGCCGCAGCTGGGCCACGCCCCTATCAGGCCCCAGCTGGCCTGTATAAAAAGGCCATGAGCCAAAAACCCATGGAGTCTCTCTCCAGGCTGGGAGAGAGTAGGGCCTGCCTGGGTACTGAGGGTGGTGCAGTGCTGGGGAAGGAGCAGGCTGAGTGGGGGTGCTCCAGGCTGGCAACTCTGCAGGCTGTAGGGCCAGGTCCAAGGCCCATAGAGGTACTGGGAGGCAGAGGAAGGCAACAGGTCCGAACCCCCTTGCCTATGATGAATGGCCTTTACACTGCAGTCTGCCCCAGGGAGCGGGGGCTTGGTGATGACTAGCAGTAGCCCAGACTGAGGCAAGGTGGGGATAGTGGGTTGGGGGTTCCCCAGGAAGGGGAGACCCAGAGGCAGAGTGTGGGGATACTGCCAGGAGGGCAGAACCCCAGAGAAAGGGGCACTGGGGTCTGTGAGGGATACTGGGGCCAAAGGCCTGCAGAGGGCCCTCCATGCTGGAAAAGAGCTAATTTCCAATGACCAGCAGGAGGTGCTGCAGGGGTGAGTCTGCATTCCTTTACAGGGCAGATCTGGGAAAGGCAAAGACTGACTGGTCTTGGACTCAGAAAGAAGAGTGCATAGGCACTAGTAGGGATATAGATGAAGGATGCCAACTTTTATGTATTTGTTGCTTGTCTTATATTTTTTTCCTCATCTTTTACATTGAATACTTGCATATATTGCAAAAGAATACTTACTTTTGTTGTAAATATAGAATGGAAAAAAATCAGGTACATGCACCAGTCTTCCATATTAGGCATCCACATTTGAAAGTTCAGGGACAATATACCCATGTATACTCAGTCATTCTGAGACAGCATGGGTGGGGGATAGCAATAGAGTGACCAAGCCAAATCTTATAGAATCATAGAATATCAGGGTTGGAAGGGACCCCAGAAGGTCATCTAGTCCAACGCCCTGCTCAAAGCAGGACCAATTCCCAGTTAAATCATCCCAGCCAGGGCTTTGTCAAGCCTGACCTTAAAAACCTCTAAGGAAGGAGATTCTACCACCTCCCTAGGTAACGCATTCCAGTGTTTCACCACCCTCTTAGTGAAAAAGTTTTTCCTAATATCCAATCTAAACCTCCCCCAGTGCAACTTGAGACCATTGCTCCTCGTTCTGTCATCTGCTACAATTGAGAACAGTCTAGAGCCATCCTCTTTGGAACCCCCTTTCAGGTAGTTGAAAGCAGCTATCAAATCCCCCCTCATTCTTCTCTTCTGCAGGCTAAACAATCCCAGCTCCCTCAGCCTCTCCTCATAACTCATGTGTTCCAGTCCCCTAATCATTTTTGTTGCCCTTCGCTGGACTCTCTCCAATTTATCCACATCCTTCTTGAAGTGTGGGGCCCAAAACTGGACACAGTACTCCAGATGAGGCCTCACCAATGTCGAATAGAGGGGAATGATCACGTCCCTCGATCTGTTCGCTATGCCCCTACTTATACATCCCAAAATGCCATTGGCCTTCTTGGCAACAAGGGCACACTGCTGACTCATATCCAGCTTCTCGTCCACTGTCACCCCTAGGTCCTTTTCCGCAGAACTGCTGCCTAGCCATTCAGTCCCTAGTCTGTAGCTGTGCATTGGGTTCTTCCGTCCTAAGTGCAGGACCCTGCACTTATCCTTATTGAACCTCATCAGATTTCTTTTGGCCCAATCCTCCAATTTGTCTAGGTCTTTCTGTATCCTATCCCTCCCCTCCAGCGTATCTACCACTCCTCCCAGTTTAGTATCATCCGCAAATTTGCTGAGAGTGCAATCCACACCATCCTCCAGATCATTTATGAAGATATTGAACAAAACCGGCCCCAGGACCGACCCTTGGGGTACTCCACTTGATACCGGCTGCCAACTAGATATGGAGCCATTGATCACTACCCGTTGAGCCCGACAATCTAGCCAGCTTTCTACCCACCTTGTAGTGCATTCATCCAGCCCATACTTCCTTAACTTGCTGACAAGAATACTGTGGGAGACCGTGTCAAAAGCTTTGCTAAAGTCAAGAAACAATACATCCACTGCTTTCCCTTCATCCACAGAACCAGTAATCTCATCATAAAAGGCGATTAGATTAGTCAGGCATGACCTTCCCTTGGTGAATCCATGCTGGATTATGTATCTGATGAATTTGTGGAGGCCATGAAGATTGAAAACAGGTCTCATTCCACCCTTGGATTTCAGTATCAGGAAGTACCTGGAGTAAAAACTATGGAAACGGTGTTCTGGCAGAACCTCCTCCACCATTCCCAACTTCAACAGAGAGCTGACCTGTTCAATGAGCAGTGTCTCATGAGAGGGGTCCCTGGAGAAGGATGGGGATGGGAGATGAGAATGTGGCATAGAGGGGAATTGGATTATGTAGCCCAATCTGATAGAGGTAATCAAGACCCAAGCACTGTAAGAGTGGGCCAGCCCGTCCCCAGGGGGACGGAGGAATGACAGGACCAGTGTTCTGGACAAAGGAGTCAAAACAAGCCTTGACCTGTGTTGAGGGAAGGCATGAGGACTGCCTGAAGCCCAAGCGCAACTGCTTCCTCTTGTGGGATTTATCCCTCTTTCTAGTGTAGTCCCATTGTTTTGGAGGAAAAGGTTGCACCCCATAGTGGCATCTTTGCCATAAGAACATGTACACCCCCAAAGTTCTCAAGCAGTTCTGTGAGGAGGAAGACTGCCAACGGCTGGCCTGCGGCTGATTCAAAGCCACCACCAGCGACCTGGCAGGTGACTTTAGCTTTGAGTGGGACAAAGAGCAGGATCTCCATGAGCGAGGAGCTTCCCACTGAGTACAAGGCCACTGATATGGGAAGGGTATCAGTGGCCTTGGAGTCAATTGGAAATGTATGCCTGCACTGTTAGAGAATTAATATATACCAATTGTGTTTGCATTTACCTCTATCTTGTTAGAAGTTTAACAATGTGATCTAACTAGCTTGTAGATGCTAAACTTCTGTTCTTGTCTATAACGTTTCATTACTATAGTCTAGTGATTCAGAGATTAAAAGGGGATATAAACATTTAGATGGAACTTGTGGTGTAATATTATTATCTTCATTTCTCTTCGAAATTTGTAGTAAACTACCTGTGAATGGTTTGATGGTTAATTGCCTTATGCTAATGAATGCAACTAAATTACAAGTGTATGCCTAGGAAACAGATTAGCTTCAAAGCAACAATATACATTACCTATTCTTCAGTCAAGGAGGCCCTGCTGTGACCCCAACTTGCTTCAGCTGCAAAGAAAGTTTGGCCTAATTCTCTTTTATCTCAGATATGCTTAAACTTTGACAGGGAAAGTTTAAGCTCGTAAAACTGAGGTCTCTGGGTCTACTCTGGATTATCTCTGCAATTCTCATGGAAGAATTTGAACAAACTCTGCACATGGACTGCCTATTGGACTATGTAGGCACCATCAGCCACCTCACCATCTCTGCTATGAAACTGGCCTACAAACTCTTTTCGTATCTGTATGTATAATAATCTTTAACCATACCATCTCTATTTTATTTTTCATTAATAAATCTTAGATTTAGTTAATAACGATTGGCTGTAAGCATGTATTTGGGTGAGGTCTGAAATATTCATTAACTTGGTGGATAATGTATCTGATCTCTTGGGATTGGTAGAACTTTATATATGGCGAATAAGGTTTTTTGTAACCCTCACTATTAGACTTGGCTATCTGGGCGGGAGTCAAAGTCTGGATTGCTTAAAGGGAACTATATTTTGGCTTGTTGGTAACCAGTAAGGTATTACAGAAGCTGTTTGGTTACTGGTCTGTGAAATCTAATTATAGAATAAACCACCAGTTTTAGGGATTGTCTGCGCAGTTTGCCCTGATTGAGCGTTCTCAGTATAGCCCCTCCAGCGAGCACAGTCACATCAATAAACTAGGCTACGACAAAACATGATCTTGTGAGACTGCAACCACACAGAGATCTGACTCCAGCTATGGGCAGTGAGAAGGAACTGAAGGGAGTCAGGGTGGTGATGCTTCATATAGCCAGTGCAGGGGTCAGAGCCATGAGGCTCGAGCACCACCCTTCTTCAGGTACTGCTAGGCAAAAGTCTCCAGCTTCAGCACGCATGGCGTGCACACACCTAAGTGGAATACATGTCTGTATTTACTCAAAGAAGAAGCTGGCATTTTGTTATAAGATGCATCTCTTTAATAATTCCCTCCCAAAAGTGTTTAATTCCTGGACACAACCACCACATGTACAAGTATATCCCCCTTTCCATGCAATCTTTCCAACAGAATGCATTCCTAATAGCAAAAATATAAGGAACTTAACTGGAGTCAAATGTCATCTATACAGTAATTCATAACATTCTTTGTGATTATACAAGTTGAAGATGTATATGCCCTTTCCCATACAGAGACCCATTCATCTAAATAAATTTCTTTGTCCAAATCCGTCTCCCACCTTTCATCTGGGTTGTTTTCCTACCCACTTCTTTTTCAATCAAAATATCTTAGAAATGAAACTTTTTGTTCCAGCTTGCTTCTGGGTCAAATCTTCAATTGTGCTTAAAGGTCTAGATAGAGCTATTTTGTATCCAAATTTGACAATGAAATGTTTGACTTCTACATATTGAAAATATGGGATCTTTATATTATTTACAATATTACGTCTCTTGGTATGATTTCAAATCAGGACCCAGGAACAGCTGTACAAATTGAATAACCTTAGCTCTTACAGCAAATAGTCACTTTGATATTTCCTGGGGATAAATTCCTGATTATTAATTAAAGTCGCTAAGGGAGAGGTCCTCTGTGATAGGAATTTAAAAAAATTATCCAAAGCTGCTAAGGTGGTCTAGATTAATGGGTTTATTTTTTGGTGACAAATTTCTTTTTAAACCCAACAATTGCTACAAGTATCTATATACGGGCTCCAGTCTTGTTTGAGTTTTACCCAGTATGTGTGTGGTTTATAGTTAACCCAACTGATCAAATCTTTTAATTGCAATGCATAATAGACTATATGAGGGAAAGCTAGCCCACCCCAATTGTAGGTCTATGCAGACCTTTAGAATGCACACTTTGTCTGCCATCTTTCCATATGAATTTTCATAGCACATCCTGCCATGTTTTTGACCAGTAAAACCAGTCAAAGGGTACACTGGTAGAGAAGAAGAATGCCAATCACTAAATACTGGATTGCATTGTGTCAAATGCATAACCAGAAAGAGAGGGCTTCATTTTCTCTTTATTCACCTTGTTATTTCTTCATGTACACAGTCTCTCTCTCATATTTGTACAAGTCCTGGTGATTAAGAACAATCTAATTTGGGGCAAATGGATTTTTAACCAAAGAAACACAATGAATTATTTCCAGCAAGGAACTGTTGTAAGCTAGGACACAGACTGGAAGAAAAGGTTCAAGGTGAGGGATGCATCAAAAGCTTTAAAAATGAAATAAGATTTTCCTCATAGAAAAATAGGTATCTTTAAGACAGAGGGGCAGATCCTCAGATGGTACAGTTGTGATAGCTCTGCAGAAGTCAGTGGAGCAATGCACTTTACACAGGCTGAGGATCTGCCCCTATTTTTTTCTTTTATTTCTAATTTTCATGTATGTTAACATTTTTTCTAATAACTTATGGAGTATAAAAATGAAACCGATATGAGGTAAAATATTTGCATTTTACTCCTCTGTCTGAGTTTATTCTACAAAAATAACTGGAAAATAAACTGTTTAATGTAGTTACGGTATAATTAAGTTCAAATTGCCCCATATCCTTTCCCAGCCAGGAGGCATTATAAAACTATGGCTTGAGAAAGAGAGTATGGTTTGGAAGATAATCTAGGGATGGCGCTAAGGGAGTGCTTAGCTAAGATGTTGGTCAATGAAAAAGGTACCATAGAAATCATTAATGCGCATTATTATTTTTTTAAAATGTGTCCAGGATCTTTTTATAGGATTAATTTCTAGGCCAAGGGCACAATATCCCCCCAGTTTTTAATCAGAAATTGCAAAGATTTTATGAAAAATTTGCCCCAGACCAGTTTAGAATTTGTTCCCTAGTACTTACCTTGATCCTACACATCAAGAACCTTGAAAAATTAAAAACCTATTTTTAAACGCCTTCTTGTATGATGGTTTTACAAGGTGAATGAGATGTGGATTTAGAATGAGAGCAAACTTGTTTTCATTCATGCCTTAATCTAGGATTAGATCAAGTAGATGTTAAAATAAAGTATACTGATAGAACAAAACTGTCTCCCTCTTCTTTGGACTAATCCTATCAGAAATAAACTGAAGTGATAATGTAACCTTTGCACACTATTTGGCTCAATGGCACAACAACAAAGTGAGTTTACAGAGCGATTTATGGCTTCATTGGGGTGCTGACAGGTTCACTGTATGTTAAAGAATAATACTTGCACTGCTCATAAAGCCAACAATCTCCAGTACTGATAAGTGCCCCTAGCAATAGTACTAGAGGAATTGAAATGACAGATCTGACCTTCTAGTCTCCTGAAATACGTCTTTCTTTGGATTACTGTGCTTGCACAGAAGGGAACAAACAGTGCAGAATAGTGGAGCACAACTTACTTCCATAAAAGGTATCCTTGTACATGAGATCAGTCCATTCCTCCTAGGTGCACAGCTTACGTGGATGCCACAGGCTGGATTCTGCAGCCTGCCAAGTTCACTTTGCACCATTTATGCAACACAAAGTGAATTTAAAGTAGCCAGACATTTGCATTTGAGAATTCTCCCTGTGCAGGAGTAAACTCCACAAGCACAAAACAGGTGCATCTTCCTGGGCCAGCTCTCCCTTGGCTCCACTGTCCTGCGTAAAGGGGAGCAGGGGGTGGGAATAGGAGGAGAAGGAGCATGACAGAATAAGGCTTTGCTATACTTGATCCATCCCTGATGGATCTTCTACAAAGTGTAAATTAAAACTGCCCTGTTCCGCTCCATATCTTTAATTTGAGAAGGATCACACTCCTGAGAATAAGGGGAGTGTGTTGGGCTTCCTGTCAGCTCCCACTCTCATTGCGCCCAAGCAGCGGTTGGACTAGCAAAAAATCAAGGCCAACAAGTTCATCCTGATAAATTTAGAGATTGAAGACTGGGTCAGTTTTAAATGTTCATCTTTACAGACTTGCATAGTCAGCATAACAGAAGTCTAAAATTTAGTTAATTCTCACACATTTATTAAAACAAAGAATAGTGGTGTCATATGTCAAAAGTCACAGGTGCTGTTTTAAACAGTATAAAACACACGCCATATTGCCTGAATTGACATTTCATGCTGTGTGATAAATCCTGATGTGACAGTGATTTTTGCAGTAGTAAAATTAATTTAGTATTACAATTATTTTAATTTAGCGCCACTGCAATTTCAATCCTACTTGCTATTTACAAGTATTTAATAAAAAAAAAAAAACAACTCAACCTAATGTTGTCTAGCAAGTGAGCCATTACATGTATTACCATAGCATTTACGCATCAAGTCTATAAGCCATGAGTCACAGGTGTTAATACATTTATAAAGCTAGAGAACAGCAGCACTGGAATAATGGGAAATTAATTCTGCTTTACTTTTCTTAATATTCATTTGCATTGAAAAGAAAATGAATGATTAAATGATGGTACATTTCAGTTTTGGTTTTAGAAAGCCCTTTGTCCCTTATTCCCACAAATCACCAGATGTAGCTTCTGAAGAGACTGCACCAGTTCATTACACAAGGTTTGGGCAGGCACTGGGAGGAAAGAAACTCTTCTCTTTACATTTTTCATTGCCATGTAAATAGCAAGAGATAACCAAATCACATGTGATTATGTTACAACAGCAGATAAACCCCAAAACAGTTGCTTCTATCCACAACAACAAAATGATATTTAGTGTTTGCTGCCCACTTGATATTTTTGGATTTTCAAGACCTGAAAGTCAATAAGTTTGCTATGAAAGTCAAAGTTCTACGGATCATACATTTGGGAGAAAAGTCCAATTTTTTGAAGAATATAGAAAACACTACTATTTACAAATAATAATTCAGGATGGAGGTTCAATAATTTACTATTCAGTGTTCTTAAAGCAGGACTCATATGTTCAGGGATAAGTTTCTACAAAATAAAATAAATAAATAAAATAGGGTATGTTAGCTACAAAATTGTTTTTGCCATTCTCACCTTCATATTTTCTTGTATACTATCAAGAGGCCCTGAAATGACAATTATTTTCCAGTGTACTAACCACCTACCTTTCTTCATTTAAATTCCTCTGGTAATCCCATTTCTTCTTTTCAGCCCACAAATGCTAAACTACATTAATATAATGCTATTGACATTCACCCCCATTTGTTTGAGCAAGAAAGCTCTAAGTTATCATCACACTGGTCTCACGGTGTGTGCTGCCCTTTATTAAGATTGTGAGCTCCTTTGGGTAAGGACTGTGTCTTTATTTGTGTTGTATATGGCATATAAATAATACATATTTAAAAATCAATGGTCCATAAACCATAATGTTATCTTTTGGGCTGCTAGACATATGATAAATGCAGGATGGTTTAACCTGCTCTGACTACTTGGCATTTGGCTTCTGTCAGAAATCAGATCCAATGCAGTCAGAGCAGTGTTGTGTGATATGCAAAAACACCATACCCCACAGATTCAGGAATCTTCTGCCCACCAGTGATTGATCTCGGGTGAATTGCAAGTCATATACTGAGGCTTAGGATACTGGAAGGAGAACAGTGTCCATTTGCCCTGTTAGCCAGAGAAAGAGCACTATGTCAGTAGCCCTCCAAAGAACAATAGAAGTTAAAGGTGGAAAAAACAACCTAATCCACCTCAATCAGTATAAATTATTCCCTACTCTCTCTCTCTCTCAGTGCTTTGCCCAATCTAGTTTTAAGTTGCTCAAGGTGAGGGTCCTCTATTTCCTTTTGAAAACTTCTTGATAGTCAAACATTCTCCAACTACCATCTATGTATATTGTAACTTCCATTAGGTGCAAAACATGCCTTCTGCGTTTTGTTCCAAGCCGAGCATACTGTCAGCATTTAAATAGGGAATAAATTGAATAACTACTGGTTCTTCTTAATTAATGTCTAAAGTGGCAAATTTAGACATATTGACTCAGTTTGCACAATGAAGAACTGTTACGACCAGGGTGTGCATGTTTTCACATGGTCACCTTAAAATGAAGGGAAGCTGAACTAAGAGTGGCACCAGCAGCTGGAATCACGTCCCTATGTCCAAACAAAGTTTATTCATAAGACTCAAGGAGATCATGGCACAGCTGCAAGGGAAATACTTATAAGTCAACAAGCACTTCAGAGCAGAAGAATGGGAACATAACCAAAGGACTGAGAACTCTCTATAGAGTTAGAAAAAAACCTTAACGTCAACAAGTCATTTTTCAGAAAACTGAGATTGAATTGTCTGATCTCATAATTTTTAATGATTGCAGATGTTGATGTTTACTTCTGTTATTTATTACCATTACTGGATAATACAACATCTCTCTCTCTCTCTCTCTCTCTCTCTCTCTGTTCCTAAACCAATAACTTTAAATGTGACTAAATTTTCCTGATCTATAAACACCATTTTCTTTTAAAGCATTAACAGTGGAAAATTGACTGGTACTTTGGAAGAGGAGTGGTAGCTGGTTACACCCCAGCCCTTAAAAAGGAGAGCATAGCTCATAAGTAGTCTGTACTTTCCTTAGCTCAGAAGCTATATCCTCCATTGTCTGCCTTCAACATGATTTTTCATTGGGCAATGTTAGGTACTTATATGTCCCTCATAACCACAGGACCTGAGCACCACACAATCTTTAATGCATTTATTCCCACAAACACACTTGTGTGTGTGTTAGGGAAGTACCATTATCTCCCTTTTGCAGATGGGGAATGAGGCACAGAGAGACTAAGGCCCAGACCCACAAAAGGGACTTGGCCTTTGCCATGTTGAGCATCACAACACCTAACTTTCATGTGACTAGAAAAAACACAGGAACACCACTACAATGCACAAAGCCTGAGTTAGGGACCTACACTCCCTATACCATGAATGGAGAGAGATAGGCACCTTAGGATGCCATCCACAAAGCCAGCATGATAGGCAGGGAGCTGCCTAAGTTAGCCAATGGGAAATCACAACAACTAGGGTGTGTACTAAGCCCTGCTCCTCTTCCAGAGGTAGCTCCTGAAGTCTGGGCTGCAGGGAGGCACCTATCTCTGCTTGTGATTCACAAATCAGGGAAAGACAGGCATTTGCCTATTAAATCATGTACAGGGCCAGATCCAATAGGCATGCTCAGCGGCCACCTCATTCCCCACAAAATGGCAGGGGGTAGCGAGGAGGAAGGGGGAAGAGAAAGATGTCCCTTAAACCTTGTGGTCAGGGTGCACCCTTGAGATGTGGGAGAGTCCCAGTTTGCAAGTCCCCACGCTGCCTGATGAGGAGAAGAGGTTGAACTGGGGTCTGCCACCTCTCAGGTAAATGTTCTAATCATCAGGCTATACAGTCATTCTAATTTTTTCTCTGACCTAAATAATATTTAATTATTGAATCATTTCATTAAAGCAGAACTACTTAAAAAGGAGAGATTGAGGGCACCCCACATCAGAATACCCCAGAACCAATGGGTAAAGCACTCACTTGAGAGATGGCTGATCTCTATTCAAACCCCTTCTCCTCATCGAACAGCAGTGGGAGTCCCCAGGTGAGTACGCTAGCCACTAGGCTAAAGGTTATAAGGGAGGTCTGCCTCTAGCTTCCCACCTTTCACCTCCCTGGCTGTTTTCTGTGGAATTAGGTGGTCACCTGCTAAATGTTATATGTAACTACATACAGTGATCTCCATTAAAAAGTCAGTTTATGTCAATAGACATAACATATAAGAGATAATATAGTAAATGTTGATTTTTGCACCCCTTATAGTAATTACATAATTTTACACGTTTGCAAATTGATTGGTAATTAAAATATATCTCCAAACTAATTATTTATATTCTCACCAAGTAGGACATGCTGTGTAAATAAAAAGCTGCCAGTTACCATGGAGGTAAGGAATACACACCATGTTAGTGCCCTGTAACTTGAAGCTTTACCAAGTATTTTTATCATGCTAAACACTGTAGGGTTAACATAAAACTTATCTACATACACACATCCTAACACAACATGCTGGGAACACTGCGAACATTTTATGATGTCTAATTAATATGAACCATATTGTTAAATCCTTATTCTACCATAGCAGAACATAGAGTTTTGTCTGTGAAAGATCAAAGGACTTCAGAACTAGGCCCTATGTGAGGACAGAAGTTATCTCAAGTATCATAGGTTGAAAACATCTAACCACAAAAAACTGCACAAATGAAGTGATTTACCTTTTTACCTTCTTCTCCTTTATTACCCTCAAAGCCACGTTCTCCCTGTTACGAAAACAAATCACAAGATTGTTTGACAGGAAATTTTAAGCAAATGTCATATACATAAACAATCTACACAATTTCTATTGCATTTAATTGTATTTCAGGTTAAAAATAAGGCTTGACAATACTACACAACTTGGATACTGAATATCTTTTCAGCACATCAAAAGATCTGAAACTTATGTGGAAAACTGGAATGGTTTTCTGTGGTTTTGGCAGCTAACTCTGTTTATAGACCATTGAAGTTAGTCCAGTCATCCCAGTCCTCATTCTGAAAATCAATGTTTTATTTATTTTATTTAAATTTATAAGTGTGACTTGCCAGGTGTCAAGGTGCTGTTCAATCATTGTATATACAAAGCTTATTCAACCAAGAAGAGCTCTCTATGAAAAACCTTCAGAATGATTTCAGCTTTGCAGCATATGCTGAAGGTCATTATATCCAAGCTCAGATGGATCCAAAGGGAAGTGGATTCCTGATTTGAGTATCCTTCACCAAAAAAGACCAGTTACCATTTTCCTCCCATTTAAATTATGGAATTCTTAGAGCAAGTGCTGTACCTGAACATAATAGCTCTGGTCTCTAATGTAGCCAAGATGCAAACTAACAAAACCAACATCTTTAATTTACCCAGATATTAATGTATATGTAACAGGTTCCCCCTGGGGTGCCGCCTAGAACTGGGGTGTGACGGGTTTGGGCCTTTTGGGGTGTCACCTTATGTGCTGGGATGCCACTGAGTCAGCCTATTCTGCCACCCTGAGTCCCCTTTACCTGGCCTTGCCATGTTAGGCTGACAAGCCTCTTCCAGCCACGCACACAGGCAGGGCCACATCCAGCTGCACAGAGAGAGAGAGATCCGTTCTGGAAAAATTCAGCCTTGGGGGCTCACCCCAACACTCTGGTGCCCACTCCCTTTAAGGGGTACAAACCCAAAGGTTTTATGAAATGAAATTCGCCCCCTCTCTCAATGTGGAGGGAGATATGCACAACTTCTTGCCCCCCAGTTAGAAATTATATCAACTGGGTTATATTACAAATGAGAAAGAAGTTTATTAACTACAAAAGGTAAACTAAGTGAATATAAGAGATAACAGACAGAACAAAGCAGATTACTGACCAAATAAAGTGTAATACGCAAGCTAAGCTCAATATACTTAAGAAACAAGTTATAAAATGTAAATTCTCACCCTAAATGTTATTTTAGGCAGGTTGCAAAGTTTCTGTGGTTCAGAGTTACATTTATATTCCTTTTCAGACTGGACCCCTGTCTCAGTCTGGACACCCCCCTTGCCTTCCCTTCAGGTGGTTTTAGCAGACTTTCTTCTTGGGCAGACAGGCCATGGGGAGGAGGAGTCCCATTTGCCTCCCTCCCCACCCTTAAATAGGATTTAGATAAGGTGGGAATTCTTTGTTTCCCAAAATTGACCCTTCCTCCCCCTTTCCTTCCTGTGAAAAGTTACAAGAAGCCCCAGGTAATGTTTAGTATCAGGTGACAAGACCACCTGGCTCTGTAGTATCACAGCATTCATGAGTCAGTGGCAATATGGAACATCAACATGAAGGCCAAAGCCTTTTCATAGTCCATTGTCCTGTCTGACTTTTCCATTGTTGTACTGGAAGTGTTAGCAGTGAGCGTCACCTGAAGTAGCATAGTTGAAATACAGATACATAGTCAATATTCCTAACTTCAGATATAGAAATGATACAGGCATACAAATTAGATAATCACCTTCAGTAGATTATAACTTTTCCAATGATATCTTACAAGACCCATCTTGCGTAAAGTACTTCTTGGTTATGTCATATTCATATCATAATCATATTTCATATGGAGTGAAACGTCACATGGGACACCACTGAGCCCCCTTTCCCACTAGCCTGGACTCCCACACACTGCTGTGAGAAGCCGCAGACGTGCTCCTGGTCTCACACTTTCCCCAGCACACAGGTAGGGACACACCCAGTTGTAATAACACACAGAATGGCTTTCTGACCAACCTCTGCATGGGAAGGCTATGCAGCTAGGGTACTTACCAGTTTCTCAGGCACACACCCCCTTTCAGACACACCACATCTGTGCTCTCTAGAGTGGAATCTATCCCGTTTAGCTGTGGGCTCACAGCTAACAGCCAGAACAGTCCTTTTACTGGTAGGCACTATGCCTCCCTCTTTGAATTGGGCTTGCCTGCAGCTGCAGAGTTCCTGAAATCCTCACCCACCTCAGTGGTCTCTAGGATTCCATCCCCCCACCTCTGGACTTCCCTCTAGGACACATCTTCCTATGCATTCTAGAGTGAGGTGTCCCTTGCTCAAATGCAACCTGCTGGCATCCAGAAACTGGGACCATCTTCTCACTGATAGGCAATACACTCTCGTCCCCCTTTGAGGAAAAGCTGCTTTTAGCCACCGGGCAGTAGGAGCTGGTCTCAAACACACCCACCCCTGGTAGCAGACTGTTTTCCACGGCTGCAGAGGAATTAAAGAGACACTCTCCCATTCCCCAAGCAGTTCCTAAGACTTCATCCTTTCCCTCTGGGGTTTCAGCACAATATTGCTCCTTGCTGCTGACAGACCCCTTGACAGCCTGAGCTACACTGAAAAAGTCATTCCCAAGTAACAATTGTGTTGGGTTACCACGTATTGCATCCACAGTTAATTCAGCTTCCAAGTGCACTTTAGCCAATGGCACAAGGATTTTGTGACCTCCTACTACAAAGGCTCTGCCATCTGCCCTGGCGGTATGCCTTTCTCCTGAACAAGGTCTCTTCTGACCACAGAAATTTCTGCACCTGTATCCCTCCACCAAGATTGTTCCTTGCCAATAATTCTGACAGTCCCTATGTGCTTCCTGCCTGGCTGTGCAGAAGCTACTTTTACAAATCCTGTATGGTAAGCGGCAATTGCCTGAGGTGCCTCTGTACTCTGGGTAGCAGCATTCCCATCAGTTGCTTGTTGCCTGTTCCCACTCAGCACAGGGCATTTATTCCTAAGGTGCTCAGTGGAATTACAATGATCATACCTTTTGGGCTCTTCTGTTTTTACAGGGGACTTGGGGCAAGGACAAGAGGAATGGATTCGGGGAAATGAGCATCCAGCCTCCCATTCACCCTTACTTTCTCCAGGAATAAAGCAGAACCCCGTTTCCCTCCAAACTTAACCCTCTCTGCCTGTGATTTATTTCTAATAGATACTTGGGTTTGTTCAAATTGATCAGCTAGAGTAGCACATTCATCAACAGTCTTTACCTTTTTATCCCATAAACACTGTTTTACATCATCATTACATAAATTCAGGAAATGTTCCTGAGCAACAAGATCACACATTTCTTCAAAGCTTGTAATACCTTTTACCCTTACCCACTTATCCATCAAATCTCTCATCTGGTTTACATATGACATATTACTCATTCCAGCGCCTCTCTTAAGGCTTCAAAATTTTATTCTATATGTTTCAGGTGTAATCTGAAACGGTTTTAAAACTATTTCCTTGAATTTACCATAATCTGAAGCATCTCCAGTTGGCATCTTATTGGATATATCCAGTGCTCTCCCAGACAACTTTGCAACCAAAGTGGGCATCCTTTGGTCTTCAGGAATCTCATGAAGTACACACAGCCTCTCAAAGGTGATGAAGTATTCAGCAATGTCCCCTGTCTTGTTGTACACAGGACACAATTGTTCCCATTTGTGGATTTTCGGAGAGGTGGGACTCCCTGGTGTATGGGGGTGCTGGTTCTGCTTCTTTATCAAGTCAAGTTCATGCTTCCTTTCTTTTTCCCCTCTCCTCCATGACTAGATTCCAGGCCTCCATTTCATTGTCTTGCAGTTCCAGGGCTCTCTGGTGTGCAGCTTTTTGCTTGGCCTCTTCTGCTTGTATGGTTCTCCGGTGTGCAGTTTCTTGCGCATTAATCTCCATTTATTTTAATCCATTTGTCTTCTGTGCTCCTTCTCCCTCTCTTCTGCCTGCAATCTGCCATGCTCCAGCTTCTTGCTAGATTCACTTTCACTCATTTTCCTGTTTTTCTGTCCATACTTCCCTTGCCCAAAATAAGCAAACAGAAAATAAACTGGTAATCACTTTGATGGACCTCTAGCCACCATACTTAAAACTCTGTGCCACTGTGATGGGTACCCCTCCGAGATGCCGCCTGGAACTGGGGTACCACTGAGCCACCTGACCGACCAGCCTGGGTTCCCATTCACTCTACAATGTTGCGACAAGCTGCAGACATGCTCCCGGTCTCACACTTTCATCAGCCCACAGATAGAGACACACCCAGCTGCAATAACATGTAGACAAGCTTTCTGATCAGCCCCAGCATCAGAAGGCTACTCAGCTAGGGCACTTGCCAGCTTCCCATGTGCATTCCCCTCTCTGGAGGGTAAACCCAAAATTATACTGTCTTGTGCTGCACAAAAAACTGTACAGCATAAGCTCATAAAATTCGCCCTCTCCCTCAATGTGGAGAGAGACAGGCAACAGCTTTCTGCCCAAGTATGATTTCCACACACTGGTTTTAGACAAAACAAAACCAAGTTTATTAACTACAAAAGATAGGTTTTAAGTGATTATAAGGGATAGCAAACAGATCAAAGCAGATTACCTCGCAAATAAAATAAAAATCTAAGCTTAATATACTAAAGAGATTGGATACGAGTAGCAAATTCTCACCCTAAATGATGATTTAAGCCATCTGCAGATATTCTTAAAAAGCAAGCTGCGCTTGCTTGCAGCTTAAAACCTCAGATATTCCTTTCACAGGCTAGAAATCCCTCTAGCCTGGGTTCAGCCCTCCCCCCAGTTCAGTCCTTCTTCCTCAGGTATTTTCAGGAGTTTCCTTGGGTGAGGAGTCAGTGAAGAACCACAATGATATCACTCCCCTGCTTTAAATAGCTTTTGCATATGGCAGGAACCCTTTGTCTCCAGGCTTAGTTCCCACGCCTTTTAGTGGAAAAACACTGGTATTCCAAGATGGAGTCTAGTACCAGGTGACCTGGTCACATGACCACGTAGGGTCACATCAGCCATAACTCCTGTTTTTTGCATCCTCAAGAAGGCCCCCCAGTGGGAGATTAGCTTCTTCTAAAACCTATTATTCTCCCTAATGGCCCTTCCCAGTCAGCCATCTAGACTGACTGCATTCTGCCTAATGGGTGTTCCCCAGGTGTAAGCACATTTTAATAGATGCACAGACAATATTCCTAACTTCAGATATCAAAATGATGCTTGCATACAAATATGATAATCATATTCAGTAAATCATAACCTTTTCAATGATATCTTACATGACCTATCTTGCACAAAATACATCATAGTTATGCCATAATCATACCATAATGATATTACTATGAAGAATATGGGGTGCAATGCCACAGTATACACCCATCTTTAATGAGAAATGCAATCAAAGTTCTATTTTTCATATAGGAACAGGCAACCTACCTCATCCAAATACAGATTCCATGCTCCACCTCCCCCAAAACCATCTCGCAGGAAGTGGTTCTCATTCCATCTTCCTTTCTTAGCATCTACATCCATAGTGTTGATATGGCATACATGAACTCTATAGGTCTGGAGATCAAGAAAATGGAAATCTCCCAAATCGCAGCATATAGTATTTCTCTCACTTTACTGTAAAAATTCCCCATTTTGATTTTGTCCTCTCTACCGCCCCTAAGTTCACCTTTTGCAGAGTTCCATTCCCTTATATAGAAGCTTAACGTTTAAATGAGGGTAGGTGAAACAGTAGGCTACAACATGCAAGCTTCCTGTTTACAGTATGTTGCCAAATAATTCAGTTGACACAGCATCATGAGCTACATCTGAGAATCAATTTCAAAGTTTTGAGATGCACAGATTCATATACCAGCAAATAGTTCTGGGCTTTCCAGCAGCTGTTTGTGGTGGCTGCATTATGCTTACTGTTTTGGCTGATGCGGTTGGTGAAGTCAACAGCTTAGATGTCAGTTTTAGTAATGTGCCTAAGATAAAGTATGCAGAACTTAGTCCAGGTACAATAGCAGCCCGTGCTTTTCTGTTGGAAAATGTGCATGTGGTGTTTTTTAAAATAATTTAGAAATGTTTCTTCATTTTTGTTTCTCTGATATATATGTCCCATTACACACCTTTGATATATTCCTACAAAAAAGGCATTGCCTCCATTTAGCTTCATCAGATGTAAGATTGCAACTCTCGTTTTCACAGTCACAAAATGTCAAATTCATCACATAAGTTCCCAAAACAAATTAGATGCCTGTGCAAATAAAGTGTGTGTGGGTGTTCTACTGGAAGAGCAGCTCTTCCAGTAGCAATTGAACTAATTCTCAATTTTCCCTATGGCTAGAATCTGAGGTCTTAGATTTTATCAAAACACTGTAGTTCAAATATCTAGGATGCTACCGGCATTATTTAATTTCAATAATATCCCTGGTGCATTATGTGTTTTCCAAACATTTGGAAGACACAATCTCTATCCAGAGGAGCTTACAGTTAAGCAAACATGGACAGCAGGTAAGGGGAGAGTGGAATAAATATACAGTTTCAATATCAAATAAAAATAAATAGGATAGGAAAGTTATACCCAACTTACTCAAGCATGCAAGCATCCAATAGCAATTTTCTTGGAGGCAAAAAAACTGAGTATCATGAAATATGTGGTCAGACAATAAGACTAGATGACAAGTGGAAGTAAACCACATAACAGTTCTGGGCTCATCATGCATTTATTCCCCACTGTGATTATTAATTGCCTACAATATGTTTTTCTTAGCAACAGTATATTTAGAGATGTTCATGCAAATGAACATTTGCAGGATATCCAAAAGACTCTCTCTCCTCGCTTTCCACACTCAGATCCCTTTAAATATCTAGCCCTGTTCTTTCAAAGAGAGTTTTAATAGTACTGTGTTTGTAGAATAATTTGTTATTTCTAGTTTTTAAAGCCTGGTCTACACACAGAGTTGTACTGAAAGAATTAAAGGAGTGATTTGATATCATTTTAGTAAAACCAATGCAATTTTCTGCATACACACTCTGATATCCATTTTAGCCAGGCTTATTGCAGGTGCAAGATAAACAGATATAAATGAGCCCACATACAAAGTTGCACTGGTTTAACAAAACCAGTTTAGTTTACCCCTAAAGCACATGTTCCAAAATGCTAGCGTACACAGGAGCGCACCCACCACATGACTGGAAGTAGCCATTTCTGAACTGGTTTAGACCAGGGGTCTCAAACTCAAATCACCAGGAGGGCCACATGAGGACTGGTACGTTGGCTCAAGGGCCGCCGCCCCTGCCCACGGGGTGCAGCAGGAGGCTCAGGGCAGGGAGTTGGGGTGCAGGAGGGAGTGTGGGGTGCGGCAGGGGGTTGGGGTGTGGCAGGGGGTTGGGGTGCAGGCAGGGGGCTCAGGGCAGGGAGTTGGGGTGCAGGGTGCAGGAGGGGTTTGGGTTCCAGCCCAGCGCTGCTTACCTTGAGCAGCTCTGGGGTGGCAGGGGTGCGCACCAGGGCCAGGGTAGGTTCCTTGCCTGCCCTGGCCCTGGCTTCGGCCCTATGCTGCTCCGCTCCACTCTGGGAAGCAGTGGGCACCCTGTCCCTGCAGCCCCGGGGGCAGGGTGATCAGAGAACTCAGTGAGCTGTTCGTGAGCTGTTCTTGCCTGTGGGTACCTCCCCCGAAGCTCCCATTGGCCGCGCTTCCCCGTTCCTGGCCAATAGGAGCTTCAGAGGAGGTAACCACGGGCAAAAAACAGCTCACAGAGTTCTCTGCTCCCCCTCCCACTGGGGCCGCAGGGAAGCGATGCAGGGCCCTCAGCACCACGGGGTTGGCAAATCTGCAGGCCGGATCCAAAACCCTGAGGGGCCGGATCCGGCCCAGGGCCGTAGTTTGCCCACCCTTGGCCTGGAGGTAGGCTGGGGCCGCGGCGTGCTGTGGAGGGGACTGGTGGGGCCGCGGGGAGCTTGGCGGGCTGCAGGGAAGAACCCGCGTGTTTGAGACCCCTGGTTTAGACTATAACTTTCAGTAAAAGATACTGCTAAATATATATATATATATATATATATATATATATATATATATATATATATATATAACACACAAAAAGCTACATTACGAGAATTATGAGTTGTGAGGGGAGGCTGAGGGAACTGGGGATGTTTAGTCTACGGAAGAGAAGAATGAGGGGGTGATTTGATAGCTGCTTTCAACTACCTGAAAGGGGATTCCAAAGAGGATGGATCTAGACTGTTCTCAGTGGCAGCAGATGACAGAACAAGGAGTAATGGTCTCAAGTTGCAGTGGGGGAGATTTAGATTGGCTATTAGGAAAAACTTTTTCACTAGGAGGGTGGTGAAACACTAGAATGTGTTAACTAGGGAGGTGGTGGAATCCACTAAAAAAAAAAAAAGTTTCCACTAATTTTGGGTGCCCACTGTGAGACAACTATAGCCTGATTTTTCAGAGTATTTAGCATTATATCGTACTTTATATGTTTGAAGCAAAGCTCCAATTAATTTCAGTTGCAGCCTTGAGTGCTCAGCCAATCTGCAAATTATCCCAGAGTCTCAAGTCAGGCACTCAGACAATAAGGAACACACAACTACTGACCATCTGTGGAAAGTTTAAATGAGGTGCCTAGCATCACATAGGAACTCTTTGGCAGAGGCAAGTACAGAATCCAATACTCCAGGACACTAGTCAATTGCCTTAAACATGAGACTATCCTTTCTGTTCCTGCAGTCTCCTGCCTCATTCATGACACACCTTTTAACTTCTAAATTAAGGATAGTATAACGTATACAAACAAAGGGCTCAAATTAAGATTGCTTTGTAACACGAAGGAACCATGAGGGGATGGAGCTTGTCCAGTCATGCCGTGGAGGTAACACATGCACAGCCTGATCGATACCAGGAACTGTAAGAGGCCTAAGCATGCTCAGTGAGGATGGACTTGTCCACATTTTTAGCTGCTAAGAACTGAAGTAGTATCTACTGAGTATGTGCACACAGTGATTTTTCAAAAGCTTATAATTTGGCCAAATTTGGCCAGACATAGCCACCCTTTTGCCAAATTTCAAGTCTCTGCGAAAAGATATGGGGGCGCTTTAATTTTTTAAAGAAAAGGTCACCAGAATTTTTTAACATGGGTAAAACAATGTTTTCCTCTAGCTTTGTTCTTGGAAACTGCTGAACCATTTTGGCTGAAGTTTTCCAAAAGCTTTCAGCCTGAGGCAGACGGGGATGAAAATTTCAGCCCAAATGCTTAGAGTCTGGCAAAGTTATATGCAACTGAAAAGCAAAATCAGAAGGCTTCTCTACACTAACTGACAGATCTGAGGGCAGCGATCGATCCAGTGGGGGTTGATTTATCGTGTCTAGGATAGATGCGATAAATCAACCGCTGAGCGCTTTCCTGTCGATTCTGGTACTCCACCAGAACGAGAAGCGCAAGCGGAGTTGACGGGAGAGTGTCAGCTGTCGACTTACTGCAGTGAAGATACCTTAAGTACGTTTACTTTAACTACACTATTCATGTAGCTGAAGTTGCATATCTTAGATTGACCCCACACGGTAGTGTAGACAAACCCTCAAAATGGGAAGTGTCAAGCAACCTCAACAGCCTCTTAAGTGCCACCAGCCCTGCTTACAATAAACATGCATCTTTTTATGAATTACATCTTTTGGGGTCATCTTATGTGTTCTTAATTGAGCATTTTGGTGCTGTTATGGTATTCTGTTCATGAGTACAACAAACATATTTGTCATATTTCCAAGCAGTGTGAGACAGCTGAGACTAGAAAATTCCTGACCCAATATCTGGAAAGATTATGCTTTATCATGAATATAAGAAGAATGGAGGGGTTTTTTTTAAGTAATATACTGTAGCAGAATATGTTTCTGGATGTTTATTGCCACAGTGCTTGCACATATATGTTCAGATTGAGGTCTATTGCCTGTAAAATAATGCTTCATTTATCGCTCTCTTGTGAAGGAGGTTAACAATAAAAGTTTTTACGTAAGTGACATAAAACATCTAAATGAATGAAGTTTAACTGCTGAATACATGAAAATACAAATCTTAAACATAGAATAAGATCATGTGCATGAATGTTAGACTTTCCTGTCAAAAAAACTGAAGAAAAGTTTGTTCTTTAAAACTTGTGTATTATTGTTAACAAGTCTTCTAAGATTACATTTTATGGATAATTTGATCTAGTCACAGCTAGCAATATATTTCCCAATCTGCCAATATGCAACACCAGCCAAACAGTATAAATCGGAGTTCAACAAGCAACATAGCTTCATCCAAATGTTTAGGACAGAATGCACTGAGGTGGTGGTCAGCCAGCACAATCAGCCCATAGGGTGTAAGGTAGGGTGTAAGGAATGCCTTGTATTGCTTTGTAGTGACCCCTGCCAGTGTTCTGAAGATATGTCACCATCAAACTCCCAAAATAAATTGATTGATTAGGCACCCATCCTGGGCTCTAGGAGCTGAAGTGCGTCCAGCCTTCCTGAGGCAGACTCAATACCATGTGAAATCTCTGCGGGCAGGAATAAACAGGAGAATGCTGCCCCAGAGAGAAAATTCGACTGGGAAGACAGCAAGTGACCGTGCTGTCATCTTCCTCCTCCCTGGGGTTTCACCAGGAAAGGGTAATTTTGAATTTTTGAAGAAGCACATCTCCAAGCTGGGTTGGCATAGCCCAATTTTGGGGCCTAGCCAACTGATTCCAAGCTCTGAATGCAGAACGACATATGCAGGCGGCTGTGCCTGTGCAGGCATTTCTCATATCATTTCTGGTGCCCGAGACCCTGTGCTAGAGTTCCACCGGGACATGAAATGAATCTTACATCCTACATGTAATTTAAAATACTAACCAATTTCTATGGATAGTGGACAGCTAGGAAAAAGAAGGAAGCTTCAGAAATGCAAATATACAAAATAAAACTAAAATGCCTTTACCTTGGAACCAGGAAGGCCAGGAACACCCACGAAGCCATCTTCCCCCTGAAACAAAATGTACATAACCTTCATTATTTGGCTCTCACTCACATGAGCAAACCACAAGAAAAAACAAAGACTGCTTATTCCCAGCAATATTTTCAAACTAAATAGTCCCAGTAGTTTTACAAGTGATTATGGATTGATATTTGCCTCGTTAATCATTTTGTATATTACATGTATTTTTACAGCAACGTCCTGGGTATAGTTACATACTGCTAATTTTTGTTGCTTTGTATTTGATCACACTATATTTCACTCCCACATTCTTGAATAATAACTAGTTGCAGTGCATCAAGGAGTACTGCCAATTCTCTTTATTTTATTGAGAGTGACAGGATTTCAGAGGGTTCTGGAGCCCATCTTGTGATGACATAAGGAAGTTCCAGTTCCCTCACAAAGTCCAGTTGGCAGTTCCCTGCCAAAAGCCAGAAGAGTCTCTCTCCTCCGCTCGTTGTTTTCACAATTTAAATTGCATATTTTAATGTAATCAGGGTGATTTAAAAACAAAACACATTCAGCAGATACTTACTAACACTCACCCTGTGAATCCTGTAGATTAGTTATGTCATGGAGCCTGCTTTAAATGTTCACACTTCAGTTACAGACCACAGAACACACACACATTTTCAAAGCACACTAAGGTCAGGAGGAACTGTCAATATTCAGCATCTCTGAAAAATCAAGCTTTATGGGTCCAATTCAGTTTTGCCCTACAGCCCCTTTGAGCAAACTAGACTGGCACAAAAGGTCACTAGGTAGGCCTAAGCTCTTCCCCGAGATTACCCCAATGCCACAGGGCTTCCTGCCAGGCACAGAACCAGCTCCTCTTGCTCTGTGCTCCCTCCACAGCAGCCCCAGAGCAGAAGACATTCATACATCCCTGGTGATTCTGTGCCCTTGCAACTTTCCATACAAGTCAGAACTCCCTCAGGAGATAATTAGCCTAAACTGGGGGCTGAATCGGTCCTGTCCTTACACTGGCCCCAGCCTGAGCCATCCCTTCGCTAGATAAAATTGGGACTGTCCCGATATTTAGCCCTTTGTCCCACGTCCTGACTGATTATGATCGGGATGCCATTTGTCCTGATATTCAGGTGAGGAGACAGTCAGGGAAGGGAGACGGGAGGCGGGTGGGCGAACGGGGTGAGGAGGTGAATGGGGAAGCGAGCGGCAAGTGGGAGGGAGGTGAGGAGGCAGGCGGATGGGTGGACAGCGAGGAGGAGAGCAGTGGTTGGGTGAATGGGGGGGCGGGCACACTGGACGGACAGCGAGGAGACTAGCGGGGAGGTGAGCAGCGGGCAGGCAGGGGAGGAAGAGAGCTGCAGGTGGGCGGGCAGGAGGGGGGTGAGAAGGCAGGCGAGCAGGGATGAGGTAAGTGGCAGTCAGGCGGACGGAGGGTGCGCCGGACGGACAGCAAGGAGACTAGTGAGGAGGCAAGCGGCAGGCAGGCAGGCAGGCGAGGAGGTGAGCAGCAGGTAGGAGGGGGGTGAGGAGGCAGGCAGGCAGTGAGGAGAGTGGCGGTCAGCGGGGCATGCTGGATGGATGATGAAGAAAGCAGCAGGCAGGCGGGCAGACGGCGAGGAGAGCGGCGGGTTGGTGCGGGGATGAGAAGGTGAGCGGCGGCCAGGCGGGAAGAACCCATTATCAGCATGGATGTATGTCTTCTGGAATGGTGGTTGAAGCATGAAGGGACATATGAATCTTTAGCACATCTGGCACGTAAATATCTTGCGATGCCAGCTACAACAATGACATGCGAACACCTGTTCTCACTTTCAGGTGACATTGGAAACAAGAAACGGGCAGCATTATCTCCTGCAAATTGTAACCAAACATGATTGTCTTAGCAATTGGCTGAAGTAGGACTGAGTGGACTTGTAGGTTCTAAAGTTTTACATTGTTTTACTTTTGAATGTAGTTATTTTTTGTACATAATTCTATATTTGTAAGTTCAACTTTCATGATAAAGAGACTGCATTACAGTACTTGTATTAGGTGAATTGAAAAATACTATTTCTTTTGTTTTTTACAGTGCAAATATTTGTAATAAAAATAAATATAAAATGAGCACTGTACACTTCGCATTCTGTGTTGTAATTGAAATCAATATATTTGAAAATGTAGAAAACATCCAAAAATATTTAAATAAATGGTATTCTATTATTGTTTAACAGTTTGATTAATCGTGATTAATTTTTTTAATTGCTTGACAGCCCTACATTTTTTTTACACATATTTATTTTAAAATACGGCACACATATGCATAGGAAATAAATACTATTTGACTGATCTGACAGTGGCTCTCAACCTTTCCATACTACTGATTTATCTTGTATACCCCCAAGTTTTACCTCACTTAAAAACTACCTGC
Source organism: Caretta caretta (assembly GCF_965140235.1). Classification (NCBI taxonomy): domain Eukaryota; kingdom Metazoa; phylum Chordata; order Testudines; family Cheloniidae; genus Caretta; species Caretta caretta. The sequence continues at coordinate 56,164,177 of NC_134208.1, read as the reverse complement.
TTACAAAATCAGAAATAAAAATAGGTCACAGCACACTATGACTGAAAAATTGCTTACCATCTCATTTTTACCAGATAATTATAAAATAAATCAATTGGAATATAAATACTGTACTTACATTTCAGCGATAGTATATAGAGAAGTATAAACAAGGCAATGTCTGTATGAAATTTTAGTTTATACTGACTTCCCTAGTGTGTTTTATGTAGCCTCTTGTAAAACTAGACAAATATCTAGATGAGCTGATGTACCCCCTCGAAGACCTCTGTGAACCCCCAGGGATACCATGCACCCTGGTTGAGAACTACTGATCAATAATATTCGATTGAAAACAAAGACAGTGCAAATGGAAAACATGAACACACTTGCTACTGAGTACTGAGACTAAAACAAGCAGGCCTTTTTGTTTACTAATGATTCTAAAAGTTTCATAATCTCATACAGAAAATTCTTAGAAAATTAAACCTAGCCAGCCAGATGTTTCTATCATAAAATAGAGAAGATTTTCCAGTGATATTAAACTCTGTACAAATTGACAGAATTTTGTAACTGTACTTTTTTCCTTAATGGATCTGTCCAAAGAGAAATTGTCTAAGTCTTACACAACATTGCTTGATTTACACAGCTTTAAAACAAATCTAACCCCATTAAAGTTCACAGAACTGGAAGTCATTTAAACTCAATTTAACTTATTGAAATAATATCTGAAATGCAGAAATTGTAAATGTTAGTTTAAAATGTGTTCTACAACGGTAAGGGATTATTTGGGTTGTAAAAAATGGCCACGCTTATTCAATATAATAATATATATTATGACTTCTATATTAACAGTAACATTTGGGGCCTTGAGTAAAGGGTACTAAAAGAAACACTCTTGGTCAATAATGAAGGCCCCAAGGCCAAATGCCTTATCTGAAGGAATTATTTTTGTCCAGAAAGGTTTAATCTATTCATCAGTTCCCTCTGCTCAAGATTCAGTGGGCCAGATCCTTAGCTGGTGTAAACTGGCATATGTCCAATGATTTCAGCTACAGTGTACTCACAAGGAAAAATGTCAGAGAGCTACACCAATACAAGCATGCTGAGTGTCTGGCCTGAGGTGTGGAGCTTCGTCAATCAGAGCAATATTTGTTCTGATAACATAATAGTGGTGTACTTAGTTAGCTGACAAACTTGTACCAACTACTGATTCAATTCAAGTAGTTCAGAGATATATTTTTAGTTTGTCTACTGCCATTTGGAAGTTAAAGATTTTTCTCATGGCTGTATCTCCTTACTTGGAAGCCCTTTGATATATTCTAGGCATGGGTTAATAGGCTATTTGGATTAGGGAGAATATATACACAATGTATTTAGAATTCAAATAGTTGGATAATTTTCAGATTTCTAAATCCAAATATCATTGATTCCAAATATCAAGCATGACCATGGGATTACCTCCTACCCAAAAGCCCCAGGCCACCTCACCATTACTAATTTTAGTGGTCTTTCAGAGAGTAGACGGAGGAGTGTGGGAGCTCAGTAGCCTTGTAATCTTTCCCCCTGCCCCTTTTCTTACAATATATTTGGGGGTGGCTGGTTCTTCTCCAGTCTTTTTTATGGGGCAAGTGACAGAAGGAGGGCATTGCATGACCACATGTCCAGGGGGAATTGGCTACCTGCATGCCCACCAGCCCTATTCTGCTGCAGCTGGGTGGAAACGGCTCATATTGTTGACATCCTCACTGCACTAGCGCTGAAAGCAGTGATACCTCAGAGAGCACTGAACATATTATGCACCAGCTTTTCAAAGATGCTCATCACCTATTGAGAACAAGTGCCCAAAAAGGGAGCTGAGATCCTTTGAAAATCTGGTTCATAGTAAATAGGGGAACACTCCATCCACTGACCCTCAGTCTCAGAGAGTTTTATCTCCATTACAGTATTCTCTACACCTGCAAGAATCAGGAGCAAGGAGCCAGGATCTGCACACTGATAACTGGAACTGCATCTCCCATAGAATAGTCCTGAGAACTACCACAAAGCATTGTGTTTTGGATGGGATTTTTAATTATTTTTTGTAAAAAGTGTTCACTGCTTCGGGTGAAAATCAGCTGTGGAAAATAGATGTAATTATACATTTTTCAGGCTGTGCCCCTTTCTTCCTTTTGTATGGCTCAACATAAATGCCACTAGCACACAACTTAGAAGAATCTCTATTGTCTAGTTAGGAAGCTCCTGCAGCCACTTTGCAGTATTACCAACATGACCTTGTTACTGCAAAATACCTACATGTTTCTCTTAAAGTTCCATTAGTCTAATCTTTTTCCAGCTCACTGGCTTGCATTACTACTCTGGAAAAATGCCCAATCTAAAATATAATGAACAACTGAAAATCTCAAAGGAAAAAATAAGACACAGCCACTATTACACTATAGGACGTACGGTCTAAGGCTGTGTGGGTTCGTATTAATCAAAGGTGAGACAGAGGGCCACACTGCAACTATTCCCTCCTCTGCTGTTTCTGTTTTGTCTATAGTCACTCTCCTAAAGGCAATAAGACTACTGAACACCTCCCAGATCTACTTTTCACAGAATCACAGAAGATTAGGGTTCATAGAATATCAGGGTTGGAAGGGACCTCAGGAGGTCATCTAGTCCACTCCCTGCTCAAAGCAGGACCAACACCAATGAAATCATCCAAGCCAAGGCTTTGTCAAGCCAAGCCTTAAAAACCTCTAAGGATGGAGATTCCACTACTTCCCTAGGTAACCCATTCATAGAATCATAGAAGATTAGGGTTGGAAGAGACCTCAGGAGGTCATCTAGTCCAATACCCTGCTCAAAGCAGGACCAACACCAACTAAATCATCCCAGCCAGTGCTTCACCACCTTCCTAGTGAAATAGTTTTCCTAATATCCAACCTAGACCTCCCCCAATGCAACTTGAGACCATTGCTCCTTGTTCTCTCATCTGCCACCACTGAGAACAGCTGAGCTCCATCCTCTTTGGAACCCCCCTTCACTCTTCTCTTCTGCAGACTAAATAAACTCAGTTCCCTCAGCCTGTCCTCATAAGTCATGTGCCCCAGCCCCCTAATAATTTTTGTTGCCCTCCGCAGGACTTTCTCCAATTTGTCCACATCTTTTCTATAGTGGGGGGTCCAAAACTGGATGCAATACTCCAGATGTGGCCTCACCAGTGCTGAACAGAGGGGAATAATCACTTCCTTCAATCTGATGCAATGTTCCTTCCAATGGAGCCCAATATGCCGTTACCCTCTTGGCAACAACGGCACACTGCTGACTCATATCCAGCTTCTCATCCACTGTAATCCCCAGGTCTTTTTCTGCAGAACTGCCACTTAGCTGGTCAGTCCCCAGCCTGTAGCAGTGCATAGGATTCTTCCGTCCTAAGTGAAGGACTCTGCACTTGCCCTTGCCGAACCTCATCAGATGTCTTTTAGCCCAATCCTTCAGTTTGTCTAGGTCACTCTGGACCCTATCCCTATCCTGCAGAGACCTCATCTGGAATACTGTGTGCAGTTCTGGTCTCCCATGTTTAAGAAGGATGAATTCAAACTGGAACAGGTACAGAGAAAGGCTACTAGGATGATCCGAGGAATGGAAAACCTGTCTTATGAAAGGAGACTCAAAGAGCTTGGATTGTTTAGCCTAACCAAAGGAAGGCTGAGGGAAGATATGATTGCTCTCTATAAATATATCAGAGGGATAAATACCAGGGAGGGGGAGGAATTATTTAAACTGCATAGCAATGTGGACACAAGAACAAATGGATATAAACTGGCCATTGGGAAGTTTAGACTTTAAATTAGACAAAAAAGTTTCTAACCATCAGAGGAGTGAAGTTCAGGAATAGCCTTCCAAGGGGAGCAGTGGGGGCAAAAGACATCTGGCTTCAAGACTAAGCTTGATAAATTTATAGAGGGGATGGTATGATGGTATCATTGATCTTTGACTATTAGCGGTAGATATGCCCAATGGCCTGTGATGGGATGTTAGATGGAGTGGGATCTGACTATAGAGAATTCTTTCCTGGGTGTCTGGCTGGTGAGTCTTGCCCATCTGCTCAGGGTTTAGCTGATCGCCATATTTGGGGTCAGGAAGGAATTTTCCTCCAGGGCAGATTGACAGAGGCCCTGGGGGTTTTTCCCCTTCCTCTGCAGCGTGGGGCACGGGTCACTTGTTGGAGGATTCTCTGCACCTTGAAGTCTTTAAACCATGATTTGAGGACTTCAGTAGCTCAGACATAGGTTAGGGGTCTGTTACAGGAGTTGGTGGGTGAGATTCTGTGGCCTGCGTTGTACAGGAGATCAGACCAGACAATCATAATGGTCCCTTCTGACCTTAAAGTCTACGATTCTATGATTAATGAAGATGTTGAACAAAACCATCCCCAGGACAGACCCCTGGGGCACTCCACTTGATACCAGCTGCCAACTAGACATCGAGCCATTGATCACTACCTGTTGAGCCTGATGATCTAGCCAGCTTTCTATCCACCTTATAGTCCATTCATCAACTCCATACTTTTTTCGCTTGCTGGCAAGAATACTGTGGGAGACCGTATCAAAATCTTTGCTCAAGCTTTTCTCCTTCTTTTCCTCCATTCACCATTGTTAAAAGACCAAGCAGTAATACAGACAGAGTAACCAAATAGTTTCCTCTTGAGACAATTGTGAAGCCCTTTCTTTAGTAATCAGAGTGCTATTTTGAAGTTTATAGCATAACTAATAAGCATTTACACTCTATACAAATATATTCTAATCCATTCATCTAAATCCTAGTCTACACTACAAATTTATGTCAGTATAACTACATCATTCAGGGATGTGTTAGAATGTAGTTATACCAATCTAACCCCTGGTGTAGATTGTGCTATGTTGATGGGAGGGCTTCTCCCATTGACATAGCTACTGCCTCTTGGGGAGGTGGAGCACCTACGCCGACGGGAGATGCTCTTGTCACCATAGGCAGCATCTTCACTAAGTGCTAGAGCTGCATGGCTGCAGCGCTGTAAGTACAGACAAGTCCTAACTTTCCATCTCTTCTCTACCTCCTGTATTGTGTGATCTGCATCTAGATTGTAAACTCTTTGGGGCAGAGATTTTCTTTTCTTTTACGTTTATGCAGCACCCAGCACAATGGCGCTTGAGGCCCCTGTTTGTTCATGAAATAATTAGAAGGTGTTTGCCCCAGTGAGTTTTGCATACTCCTTACATGTCTGCTGCTCTTGGACGCAGCTTTCACTCAAAGATATAGACAGCTAAATGAAAACCTATCACTGGAGATTGCAGTTAATGAAAATACTTAATCATTACTGTCAATAAAGAAAATATATATCTTACACACGTAAGGAAAATATGTAAAATTAACCCCCAAGGTAACTATTTAGTGAAGTCACATGAGGGATAAATCTATCCCAATTAGTGTTCAAGTGTGCTCTCCTATTCTAAATTAAAGCAATTTCCCCCTCATTTGTGGAGCTTTGCATGGAATTTGACAGTAATTCAGAGAGAGAATCAGCTGGCTGGGCTCCCTGTACCACAACCGTAAAAATCTGGCTTCTGTTAGCTATTTTAGGATTACAAATCAAAAACCTGTGTTACCAGCTGTACTACATGTGTGTGACTGCTGAACCATCTGCACTACACGCCCTTTGCCTGTTGCTTTACTTAGTGTGGGTTAGAAATGAGTTCACTGAAGAGAAAGTCAACAGCAAAGTTAGCAAGCACTTTTTCTATTTTTGGAAGCTCCACACAACAGCAACGATGCTGACTGATAATTATTCAAGACTTGGCCCAGCCTCAGACAGTTGCGTTGGGCTAATCCACTCAGGTTTCAAACATGCAACCTGAGTCGTGTGTGTTCAGGAATACTGGCTTGCAATGGATGTTTTGACTAGATCCCATTGTGAAAATAAATCACATTTTTCATCAATATTATTGATTTTACTATATGAAGAATATAAATATAGACAGCTTTTATGTCTGAAAACTGGATATTTGCCACTTAACAAATACTATCTTTGTTTGAAAAATGAAACTCTGTGTGCAGTTTGTGGGGAATAAAAAACAACAAATTAAAAAAAAACAAACACACTATTGGTATAACAGAAATGTCATGTTTGAGCTGGTTTCACTGAAAGCAAATAAACTATTATTTCAGCCCAAAAGTTTGGCTGTGAAAAACAATGTAGATCCAATTGCCGAGGGACCGAAGATTATTATAAAAGTCTTTCCCTGGGTTTCCCTTTGCACATTTACAGATCCTCCAAAGTTTAAAATCTGACAATGGTGGAGTTATAGTTCAATTCATTACAACTCACAGCAGTCAACAAAACTGCCTGCAGCCTCAATATAATTAATGTAATATAAAAGACTCTACTTTCTGGGGCTTGTAGAAAGCTTTTAAAATTTCCTCCAGGTAAATAATTGAACTACAAGGTGTAAGCCACATAGAAAATTTTGTTACAGGCAATAGAATAAACTACTTTTTAAATTAGAGAGGTAACCTAGGAATTATCCTGTCAGAACCAATCAATGACCCATCCAGCTGCAATCTTGACTTTGGCAAAATCCAATAGACAATCCTTCAAAGAAAAACAAAAACAGAAAACACAGCTAGGCATAGTGTGCTTGACAATTTCTGCAAATGCTACTGCATGGGGAGAAAAATTCCTTACTGACATACTTGGGGACTAACTCTGATTAGCCTGTGACACTGACTACAACCGGGAGAGGAGCAAGACTAGAAACAAGGTGGGCTTTTCTTCACATACAGCACTATAGAAGCGCCGGTGCCACGGTGCCGCTGTAGTGCTTCAGTGAAGACGCTACTACGCCGATGGGAGAGCGTCTCCTGTCGGCGTAGTTAATCCACTTCCCTGAGACGTGGTAGCTGTGTCAATGGAAGAAGTTCTCCTATCAACATAGCACTGTCTACATGGATGGGGGGGTTAGGTTGGTAGAACAACTTTGCTCAGGGGTGTGGATTTTTCACGCCCATGAGTGACATAGTTATACTGACATAGGTCTGTAGTGTAGACCTGGTCGATTACAGAAGCCTTAAAAATGTGGGTATGACATATGGCCACTGTGTGGAATGGCAGTTGTTGTTATGTAAGGATGTAGGGTGCAGCTGCATCCACCATTTTGGGGGTGCTTCTGGGAGGTACCTTGAACAGACGAGTGTAGGCTGCTGCTTGTTGGCAGCTGTTGTTACTGTATTACATAATATTTAAATACAAAATAATTTAGTTGTTAAATATAAGCTCTCTGTGCCTTAATAAGAGACCCATGAACACTACAATTTGAGTCCTGGATTAAATAGTTGTAAGCACTGAATAAATATTTGCAGTATTGCTAACTCCAAACATTCAAAAAAGCATGAGCTGGGTCACCCAAAATCATGAAACTGGCTTAAAAACCATGAGATTTTTAAGAAGTTCTACTTTTGACTTCCCTTTATGAGCATTTAGGGTACACTGGGGTCACATTTTCATCATTTTTCTCTGCAGTTATGAAGAAGGCTAGAAACTTACTTTAAAAAATAGTAATAATGAAGCTGAGAGTCTCATCTATTCACATGACTCCAGAAGCTGGGGTTTTAAGAAAAGTACTAACTGATGGACTCGCAATAATATTATAAGATTTGGCAACACTTCTGTGCTGTGGCATGGGCATGAAGATAAAGCTAGTCCTAATCTACAAAGGGAAACAGAGGCAAGGAGCAGGTGAGACCGCCACTTTTGCCTGTACAAGGGGCTTGGAGGGTGCCCTAGAGGGTGGATGGGAACGGCTATGGCTATTCCCCAAGGAGAAGTGTGTGAACTGCCCCTGAGGAAGAAAGCTGGTTGCTTGGCAACCAGCCAGAAACAAATCCTGCTGCTGCCTGCATCAAAAAGGCAGATGCCCAGGCGTGGCCCCTTGCAAGCCACCAGAAGAACAGCTGCAGCCTCAGCAACAGCCCAGCTATGAGTAGAGAAGGAGGAATCCAACTAGGGTTACCACTGGCCAGTTTTTAAAACAGGCCAGACTTGTTTTTGTACTTACTGGCCAGTTAAAAGATTTGATGTGCCAGGCTAGGGACGGGACATGTTAGAGTGCTCTACAGTTCACACTCCTATACGGAGAACTGTGGCCCTGTGTTAGGATAAGGTAAGAAAAATAATATAACATAAAAGTACTGTGTGTGTGTGTGTGTGTGTGTGAGTGAGAGAGAGAGAGAGAGAAATCATTTTCTAAAACACTTAAGTGATCATTAGCTACAGCATCACTAAGACCATTTTTGTTGGGGAGAGAGGCTGGTGTAACACCAACAGATCCCGGTCGTCAGCAGGTGGGATACAATCTGGGACCTCTGGAGCTAAATGCATGAGCTAAAAGCCATATGGCTGTTAGCTAAGGCTGTAGTGCAGACTCATTAATCTCTCTCTCTAAGTGGTCTCAGTTCTACTTAGAGGGGACAGAACACCACACTCAGGAGGTGTGTGGGTTACACTAGCAGTGGCCAGCTTTTCTGCATCTCAGAGGTGGCAACTCTGAAGAGCACATTCCAGCTACAGGACCTTAGACAGAGAGAGCAGACCTCAGATCAAGATCCTGGAGCATACTCTTGCAGAAAAGCCCCCAGACAGGACCAGCTAGTGCACCCTAGCTAGCATATCTTAGATTAAAATGTCTAGCCAATGAGCAGGAGGTTTTTTTTGTTTTGTTTTAAATCACATCTTACAGGAGGCACATCAGCACAGTCCAGCACATCGAGTGACCAAAGAGATTACACACCACACAACAGAACCACTAACCCAGGAACCTATCCTTGCAACAAAGCCCGTTGCCAACTGTGTCCACATATCTATTCAGGGGACACCATCATAGGGCCTAATCACATCAGCCACATTATCAGAGGCTCGTTCACTTGCACATCTACCAATGTGATATGTGCCAGCAATGCCCCTCTGCCATGTACATTGGCCAAACTGGACAGTCTCTACATAAAAGAATAAACGGACACAAATCAGACATCAAGATTATAACATTCAAAAACCAGTTGAAGAACACTTCAATCTCTTCGGTCACTCGATTACAGACCTAAAAATTGCAATTCTTCAACAAAAAACTTCAAAAACAGACTCCAATGAGAGAGTGCTAAATTGGAATTAATTTGCAAACTGGATACAATTAACTTAGGCTTGAATAAAGACTGGGAGAGGATGGGTCATTACACAAAGTAAAACTATTTCCCCATGTTTATCCCTCCCTCCTCCTGCTTTTCCTCAGACGTTCTTGTTAACTGCTGGAAATGGCCCACCTTGATTATCACTACAAAAGGTTTTTTTCCCCCGCTCTCCTGCTGGCAATAGCCCACCTTACCTGATCGCTCTCCTTACAGTGTGCAGTGTAACACCCATTGTTTCATGTTCTCTGTGTATATAAATCTCCACCACTGTATTTTCCACTGAATGCATCCGATGAAGTGAGCTGTAGCTCACGAAAGCTTATGCTCAAATGAATTTATTAGTCTCTAAGGTGCCACAAGTCCTCCTTTTCTTTTTGCGGATACAGACTAACACAGCTGCTACTCTGAAATTTCATGTAAGTTCACTTGCATTAACAACATCATTCTTGCGGTATAAAGCGAAGCCACCACCACCACTGGTGCTCTCTGCCAACCAGCTAATGATGAGATAATGGCAGACTACTTGCAGTATTGAAAGCTCTGCCCCAACGCCTCCGAAACATTGGCAATAGTCTTTCATCCAAGCAATAAAGCCACTAAGGAACCACTTAATGTCACTTTTCATGGTCAATGGGTCTGAAATGAGCCTAATTTAAGTACTTGGGTGTAACTTTGGAACAAACTTGACTTTTAAAGCTCATCAAAAAAAAAAAGACATGAAAATAAGGTAAAAACAAGGACTAACCTCATCCAAAAACTTGCAGGACCAATATGGGACGCCAATGCGTGCACACAACTCTATCGCTGGCACACTCAAGTGCTGAATATTGTGTACCAGCCTGGGCAGGCAGTTAACATACCAAATTTCTGGCCGTGCAGCTTAACGCCATGATGAAAATTATAACTGAAACATTATAATTCCAGGGAGGAGGGATAGCTCAGTGGAGGGAGGAGGGATAGCTCAGTGATTTGAGCTCTGGCCTGCTAAACCCAGGGTTGTGAGTTCAATCCTTGAGAGGGCCATTTAGGGATCTGGGACAAAAATTGGCGATTGGTCCTGCTTTGAGCAGGGGGTTGGACTAGATGACCTCCTGAGGTCCCTTCCAACCCTGAAATTCTATGATTCTCTGATTAAAATGAGCACCTATTCAATAGTAGCCCACTCAGACGTATACCCACATCCAAGATGCAGAGAGAAACACGTAACAGCTCATGAGTACAAGCAAATCGTGGCCAACCTGAAAATTCATGAGGACACCTCCAATACCTTCTGAAATCTCACAAGCTTTTTTTCAGGGCTTTGGAGCGGAGCCCAGAGCTGGAGCGTGGAGCAGCTCCAGAGCAGCGGAGCTCCAGGTTTTTGCCTGGAGCTGGAGCAGAGCCGGAGCACAGCTCCAAAGCTCTGCTTTTTGGGGGAATTGGTCTAAAGCTTTTAAAGCATCCTCATTCAATCCTGACATGCACTGGAAAGAATTCTGGGATAATTCTAATTCCCCAAACAAACATTTGATTGCTGACCCCACAAAAGAACTTCTCCGCTTTAATCTACCCTGGAAACAATGGTCTAGATTAAACCGCTTCTGAACACTGCCTGGCAGATGCTGTCATGTCTTACATCTCTGGAAGAGGACACACAATGGCACTGTAGACACCAGTTGTAAACTATGGAGCACATTATAAATCAGTGCCCACTTGGATTGTTTGCCGGTGGCATTGCAGGTTTACTCCAAGCGATTTCCAAAGCTACCCACTGGCTCTAATCTGGATGTGGCTACATGAACATTTCTAATCACCTCAGGTACTATAAGAAAGAAGTTCTGTTGATTTTTTTGGGTGGGAGGGCAGGGAATACCAGAGTAGTTGCCCATCTATTAACTCAGGGGTTCTCAACCAGCAGTATGCGTACCCCTGGATTCTGGCTTTAGACAAGGCTCAGAAGTGAAAAATAGGCTCAAGTATCACACTGAAATGTAAGTATAATATTTATATTCCAGTCAATTTACTTTATAAAATTATATGGTAAAAATAAAAAGTAAGCAATTTTTCAGTAATAGTATGTTGTGACACACTTGTATTTTTATGTCTGATTTTGTAAGCAAGCAGTTTTTAAGTGAGGTGAAACTTGGGCGACTCAAGACAAATCAAAATCCTGAAAGGGGTACAGTAGTCTGGAAAGGCTGAGGACCGCTGCACTAACTCACATCTGCTATGTCACTGCTTCATTCAATGCTAGAACATGATGTTCATACACTAAAGAATTTTAAGGTAAAAAGGATTATTATGATCATCTAATCTGTCCTCCACATCCGATAGGAATTTGCCCAGTACTTCCTATATCAAGCCAAAAAATTCTAGTTGAACTGGAGCATATCTTTTAGAAAGACATCCAATCTTGATATAAAGACTTGAAGCATTGGAGAATTCACCACTCCCCATGGTGAATTGTTCCAATAGTTTATTATCCTCACTATTAAAAATGTGTAATTTACTTCCTAGTTGAATTTTGATGAATTCATTATCTAGTCATTAGATTTTGTTCTGCCATTGTCTGCTAGATTAAAGATCCCTCTAGTGCCAGATATCTTCTCCCTGTGCAGATGATTATATACTGTGATCAAGACACTGCTGCAGACATCAGTAGAGTGAGTCACTGCAGATGTTCTTCAGCAAGCTGTATACCAGTGGTGAGCAACCTGCAGCCCGCAGGCTGCACACGGCCCGTCAGGGTAATCCACTGATGGGCCACCAGACCGTTTGCTTACATTGACCACCCGCAGGCATCACCTGCTTCCTGCAGCTCCCATTGGCTGGGAATGGCGAACTGTGGCCACTGGGAGCTGTGGGCAGCCATGCCTGCAGGTGGTCAATGTAAACAAACTGTCTCACAGCCTTTCAGCAGATTACCCTGATGGGCCCCGTGCGCCCTGCAGGTTGCCCACTACTGCTGTATACCATCTGATTCACCACCATGCCTGATCTGAAATTCTTATGATACAACTTATCAATGCTGGCTTGAAACTGAATATCAGCTGGGGACAGAAAGCGAAAGATACATCAGGGCTATAAGAAATGTCAATACTACATTTTACAAGTATTTTTGAAGCTTCCATGGAGATGCTGAACAGTAGCTTCAGAAATATCCTGAATTCTGCCAAGGTTCCATACAATGCAGGAATTGTGCTAGGCAGTGTATCCAAACTGAGAGATCTATCAAGACAGCTGCACAGAAAAGAGCGCATTACCAGAAGCTCACACTAATGTCACACACACAACCACAGATTCCAAAGCCAGAAAGGACCATTGTGATCATCTAGTCTGACCTCCTGTACAACACAAACATTGTTGCAGTTTTGTGTATTTATATCAGTGGTTGTTGATCCAGGAGTATATTCTGAAGAGGCAGAACAGGCCGCACATTTCATGTCTTTTGGCAATATCAAATTATGTAATGGAAAACACATTTGAGTCTATGATGCTGATAAACTGGGTGCCAGCTCTGGCCAAGGCTGTAGTTGTTAGTTAAGAACTGAAACTACAGCTGGAAACCAAACCAGTTCATCGTTATGTTAGTTTTGTTCAAAATAGGTATTAATCTTATATTCATGTATGTAGCGTTTAGACTCTGTGAAATGCTGGTAAGTTGATGCATGCATTAATTTAACTTGCAATGTCTGTATTCCATGTTACAAGATAAAATGTAAGTTTGTTTTATAACTGTAAAAATGCCTGTTTTTAACTTGTGAACTCAGACACGAAGAATAGCTCCACCCACCCATCCAGGAGGACTATAAAAATTAAATGGACCATCATAGGAAAAAACCTTTGTTAATTGCCCCCATCCACCTATGGGGGAGTAAGTGCAGGAGGCCTTCTCCCATCAGTTGGAATGCCAAAAGAGGGAAATAAAAATAGCTATGTAGTGAGGTGGTGTGGTTCCCTGCTGCCCCGGAGAGAGATGAGCCCCTCTGGACACCAGAGTGGGCAGAGCCAGGGAGCTTTGATTTAGTTGGGGATTGGTCCTGCTTTGAGCAGGGGGTTGGACTAGATGACCTCCTGAGGTCCCTTCCAACCCTGATATTCCATGATTCTATGGTTCTCTGAGCCCACCTCCCAGAGGGTCAAGTGTTGCCCCAGAAGTATAAAGGCCCGACCCCAGAGCTCATTGAGAGAGCAGCCATCGGGGAGGCCAGACGCCTCCGGCCTAGCTTGCGATTGGGAAAGCCCAGCTGTCTGCAGAAAACCTGAGGACTGGCCCGACCTGCCCTGCGCCAGCTACCCGGAGGAGTTGCTGAGCCTGCCCCGCGCCAGCTATCCCATGGAACCCATGGTGCTGGATCCCCCTGAGGACACCACCCTGACCCAGGTACCTCAAGAGGGGGAGTCTGGAAGTAGCGAGGGGGCAGCCGACGCTAGTCTGGCTGCAGCACTGTCAGAGCCCATGTCAGTGTGTTGTGGCCAGGATCCCCACTGACGCAGCAGCGGGTGTTCTGCTGCTGCTAGGGCCCCGGGCTGGGACGCAGTGGAGTGGGAGGGCCTGCGTCCCCCCCCACCACCCAATTCGTCGGTGGCAGTCTCCCCCGTCCTTTGGAACCTAGGGCCTGGGCTTACTGCTTATATACTACAGGAGGACTTGTGGCATCTTAGAGACTAATAAATTTATTTGAGCATAAGCTTTCGTGAGCTCTGTAGCTCATGAAAGCTTATGCTCAAATAAATTTATTAGCCTCTAAGGTGCCACAAGCCCTCCTTTTCTTTTTGCGGTTACAGACTAACACGGCTGCTACTCTGAAACCTGCTTATATACTGTTATTGCTCAGCCCCTGTCTGAGAGCCTGAGCTCCTGACCAATGTTCCCTTTAATTTTTGACAAGCCATGTGCACAAAAAATTTCTTCTATGCAAATTGTTGTGCTTCTGTGCAAATTTGTGTGTGGGCGGTGTTTCACCGTGTGCACAGGGTTTAGGATCGGTGTGTGTGCGCACATGCGCACAGCTTAGAGGGAACAGTGCTCCTGACTCACCATTGCCCCACCCTGACCTAGGGCCTGGGCTTACTGCTTATATACTGTTATTGCTCAGCCCCTGCCTGAGCGCCTGACTCACCATTTTCCTGCCCTGACCTAGGGCCTGGGCTTGTCATTATATACTGTTATTGCTCAGCCCTTGCCTGAGGGCCTGAGCACCTGACTCACCAGTGCCCCTGCCCTGTCTCAGGATCTGGGCTTGCTGTGTTTATTTGTACCTTCACTAAGGCCATACAGGAAGACTCCCGTGGCCGGACTAATTCCCTGCAAGAGCTGTTCCCAAAGGTAGTGAGGCGGTGTGGTTCCCTGCCACTCTGGAGAGATGAGCTCTGGCTAGCCTCTCTACAAGCTAACTGTGAAAATTTTTCAACTCTTTCAAGTTTGACGCTTACAAGGGCTGGAACTAGGAAACAAAAAGCCGAGATCCCCAGGGTCAATCTGGGTTAAGCCCTAAAAAGACATTCAATGCTGACAGATTGCTACACCTCTGTCACCTTTAGAATTACAAACTGAAACTCATTTGTGCGTATATGCTTGCTTGCTTTAACCTGTAAAACAACTCTCATTTCTCTTTCTTAGTTAATAAATCTTTAGTTTATTACAGGATTGGCTAAAGACTTTGTCTTTGGTGTCAGATCTAAGGTACAAATTGATCTGGGGTAGATGAGTGGTCTCTTGGCACTGGAAGCGACCTCAATATTTTGTGATTTTTGGTATACGTGATCATTTATCACTAAGTCCAGCTTGCCTGAGTGGCAAGACAGATTTGCGAGCCCAAGGGAGCTGTCTGCGACTCCATGGTAAGATTGTTACAGTCTTGTTAATTGTTAATACATTTGTTACTGGGTTGGTTAATTCTAATTAGAGAACATACCACTAGGTTGGGGGTGTCTGCCCTGTTTTTAACAGGCTACCCTGAGATTGGCACTCTCAGCTGTGACCCACTTCAGCCAGTGTGACATGGTCAATGTTGGATAGGTTTTCCACACTCTAGTTCACAACCTGGAAGACCGACTGATGATCACAAAAGCTTCAAGACCTCAAGATCTGACTCTGACATTCATTAGCAGAATAGTTTCTGGTTGTAGATTTCATTAAACACTTGGACCTGAAGACCTGACCTAGTAACTTGGATATAACCTATGGGGACAAGTTAAGAAGTCTCCACAATGAATTTAAATTCAGTGTCACATGTGAGGATGCTCTATAGCTCCCCCTACAGTGCTAAGTGGTGCTTCAGGCATTCCCTGCCTTAGTTCACAAGTTGCGGCCACCTGCTCAGAACAGGGCAGCTCATGCCGTAAGCTTAGCGTCAGTCTCTAAACAGATAACTAAAGGATAACAAAACTCAGAATTTAGCTGTCTGCACCTTTAAACAAACAAAACTCAAAGGCAGCTACTTAGGCTTTGTCTACATTGGCACTTTGTTGGCAAAACTTGTGTCGTTTAGGGGTGTTAAAAAACACATCTCCAAACAACAAATGTTTTACAGATGAAAAGCATCAGTGTGAACAGCATTTTGTCAGTAGGAGCGTTCTCCTGCCAACAAAGCCATTGCCGCTCGTGGGGGGGTGGAAGTCTTTTGTCGGCAGGAGAGCTCTATCCTGCCAACAAACAGCAGCTACACTGAGTGTTTTTCAGTGGCACGACTATAGTGGTACAGCTGTGTAGCCAAAAGCCTCGTAGTGTAGCCATACCCTTAGATGCAGCGTTTTAGGGCAAGGCCTTGACCTGACCCTGGAGTTCTGGGTTAGCACTGAAGAGTTCCTCCTCTGTCCCAGTCTCACCTTACATACCCCTAAGAAGATGCAGGCAAGCCGCCTTAACTGTCTTGCTAGTTCCTGATTAGTCATGTCCCCTCCTTGCCTATCTAGGCCGCTGGGGAGATGTCTACACTGCAATAAAACATCCCTGGCTGGCCTGGGTCAGCTGACTCTGGCTTGATGGGCTCAGGCTGTGGGTCTGTAAAATTGCAGTGTAGATATTTGGGCTTGGGCTGGAGCTCAGCCTCCTGTAAGAATAAGGCCTTTTCCTGTAGCCATACTGTAAGGCCTTTGTCTGGGGCCATATTAGGCGAGCAGCAGCCATTAACCAAGAAGCAGAAAGTCACATCCTCATGTTCCATCTAAATTACATTAAAACAATGTAATATCGGGCTGTTAAGGCGGTGATCCTGTTCTAACAGCACCCACCATCACCAGATAAAGAAACAGATCTTAAGATGGTAAAAGAAAACTTAATTTAATAGCATTCTGTATGGCAAGAAATCACTTATCAATAGTTGTGGTTGTGAAATCCCCATGTCTTTATGGTCCCACTTCTCTATTGTTTGTCTGTATGATCTCTGTCTGGTTCTTGGATTGTTTTTGTCTGTTACAGAATTAGTTTTGCTCAGTGTAAATTAATTAAGGTGGTGTGGTATGATTGGTTAGACAATTTTGTTACAGCATGCGAGGATTGGTTAGTAAAATTTTAGTAAAATGATTGGTTAAGGTATGGCTTACCAGGACTCAAGTTTCACTATATAAACTGGGATCCAAGAAGGAGACCAGCAGAAAGAACAGAAGAATAAGAAAAAGGAAAGACCTGGAAGAACAACTCACCTCAAAGACACGACCTATGATCAAAGCTGCTAAGATTCCTCTGCATGACTGTGACCTGTAGCAACCAGAATCCAGACGAGACTGACCTTACCTGGCCAACAGGGAAAGTCCGCCTGCCTGATCAGGATTGGTGAGCATAGCATTGTATGCTTAGCATGTGTATTCTGCATGGTAATTGTTAATAAATAGAGGATAAGGATATTAGTGTGTAAGGTTCTTTCACTGATAAAAGATCCTGCAAATCTGCAAAGAGTACGCCTTGACCCCTTGGAATTGGATATGGGTGGCTGCGAGTAACAGAGAATTTTGTGCGGGTAACACTCTGGGACCCTCCCTTTTCTTGGGATCTCAGCCTGCTCTCCAGCCCAAGCCAAAGGTCTACACTGTAATTTTATAGCCACACAGCCCAAGCCACCTGACCTGAGCCAGCTGTGCATGTTTTATTGCAGTATAGACCTACCTTGGAAGACTAAGTAGCATGGTTTGAGTGGATTTTCCTTGAGCAGAGGGGTGTCAGGGCACCTTTGCCTCCAGAGGGAGATAAACAAGGCCTGTTAAACACTGTCACAGTCACATTTACTACTAAGGTTCCATTTACACATGCATTTCACAGGGTGAATTATAAAGAATTTATAGATATTTATAAGCATGTTACAGACAAACAGTAAATATTACAGATGGTTATAAGCAACCTATTGAGCTGTTGGAATCCATAAATATTGATTAACTATTAAGCCATCTACTAATCATTTATTAACCCTTAATATATAAATGGAACCTTGACACATCTATAAGTGTGACAAAATTTAATATGAATAAAAAAAAGCAGTATGAGGCTTCAGTCCTTACAAAGAGTGAGGAGGCATGATAGTGTCCTTGGACTTGAGAGAACTGAAGACTGCACAGACAGCAGTTCCCGTTTCCATAGCTAAGAGAGAATTCAATACCACAAACAACAAAGAATCAGAATCGTAGGACTGGAAGAGACCTTGAGAGGTCATCTAGTCCAGTCCCCTGCATTCAAGGCAGGACTAAGTGTTATCTAGCCCATCCGTGACAGATGTTTGTCTAACCTGGTCTCAAAAATTTCTAATGATGGAGATTTCACAACCTCCCTAGGCAGTTTATTGCAGTGCTTATCCACCCTGACAGGAACTTTACCTAATGTCCAACCTAAACCTCCCTTGCTGCAATTTAAGCCCATTGCTTCTTGTAGTATCCTCAGAGGTTAAAAAGAACAATTTTTCTCCCTCTTCCTTGTAGCAACCTTTTATGTACTTGAAAACTTATGTCCCTCCTTAGGCTTCTCTTCTCCAGACTAAACAAACCCATTTTTTAAAATCTTCCCTCATAGGTCATGTTTTCTAGACCTTTAATCAACCTTTCTCCAATTTATCCACATCTTTCCTGAAATGTGGTGCTCAGAACTGGATACAATGAATCATAGAATATCAGGGTTGGAAGGGACCTCAGGAGGTCATCTAGTCCAACCCCCTGCTCAAAGCAGGACCGATCCCCAATTAAATCATCCCAGCCAGGGCTTTGTCAAGCCTCACAAATGCTCCAGTTGAGGCCTAAACAGCACGGAGTAGAGCTGAAGGATTACTTCTCATGTCTTGCTTACAATACTCCTGCTAATACATCCCAGAAGAATGTTTGCTTTTTTTGTTTGCAACAAGGTTACATTGTTGACTTATATTTAGCTTGTGATCCACTATGATTCCCAGGTTCCTTTCCACAGTACTCCTTCCTAGTCATTTCCAATTTTGTACGTGTGCAACCTTCCTAAGTAGAGTACTTTACATTTGTCCTTATTGAATTTCATCCTAGTTACTTCAGACCATTTCTCCAGTTTGTTCAGAGCATTTTGAATTTTAATCCTATCCTCCAAAGTACTTGCAACCCCTCCGAGCTTGGTATCGTCCACAAACTTTATAAGTGTACTCTATATGCCATTATCTAAACCACTGATGAAGATATTGAACAGAACCGGACCCAGAACTGATCCCTAAGGGACTCCACTTGATATGTCCTTCCAGCTTGACTGTGAACCACTGATAACTACTCTCTGGGAATGGTTTTCCAACCAGTTAAACACCCACCTTATAGTAGCTCCATCCAGGTTGTATTTCCCTAGCTTGTTTATGAGAAGGTTGTGCGAGACAATATCAAAAGCCTTACTAAAGTCAAGATATACCACATTTACTGCTTCCCCTCATCCATAAGGCTTGTTACCCTGTCAAAGAAAGGTTGGTTTGACACAATTTGTTCTTAACAAATCCATGCTGACCGTTACTTATCACCCTATCTTCTAGGTCAGGGGTGGGCAAACTTTTTGGCCCAAGGGCCACATCTGGGTGGGGAAATTGCATGCAGGGCCATGAATGCAGGACTGGGTCAGGGGGCTGGGGTGGGTGAGAGAATGAAGTGTGCTAGAAGGAGATATGGGCAAGGGGTTGGGGCGGAGGAAGGGTGCAGGGTGTATGAGGGGGCTCAGGGAAGGGTGTTGGGGTGCAGGAGGGGGTGTGGAGTGTGGGAGGGGGCTCAGGGCAGGAGGGGTTCGGGGTGTGGGCTCTGGCCCGGTGCTGCTTACCTGGAGGGGCTCCGGGGTGGCAGTGGGGCACAGCAGGACCAGGGCAGGCTCCCTGCCTGCTCTTGCCCCGTGCCACTTCCGGAAGCGGATGGCACCACGTCCCTGTGGCCTCCGGGGAAGAGGGGGCAGAGGGCTCCGCAAGCTGCCCTCGCCTGTGGGTACCTCCCCCAAAGCTCCCATTGGCCGTGGTTCCCCGTTCCTGACCAATGGGAGCTGTGGGGTGGGGGGGGCAGTACCTGCAGGCGAGGGCAGCGCACAGAGCCCTCTGCTCCCTCTCCCCCAGGGGCCACAGGGACATGGTGCCGGCTGCTTCCGGGAGCAACACAGGGCCCGCAGCGCCATGGGGGTGGCAATCCCGTGGGCCGTAGTTGGGCCCAAAGCCTTGATGGGCCGGATGCGGCCCATGGGCCGTAGTTTGCCCATCCCTGTTCTAGGTGTTTGCAAACTGATTGCCTAATAATACGCTCCATTATCTTTCCAGGTACTGAAGTTAGCTGACCAGTCTGTAATTCCCCGCATTGTCCTTATTTCACTTTTTAATCGATTGGCACTATATTTGCCTTTTTTCCAATCCTCCGGAATTTCTCCTGTCTTCCATGACTTCTCAAAGATAATCACTAATGGCTCAGATATCTCCTTAGTTAGCTCTTTGAGTATTCTAGAATGTATGTCTTCAAGTCACCAGAGCCTGATAAAAATCTAACTTGTAAACTGGTGTAATAGTAATAGGATGAAATTTAATAGTGAGAAGTGTAAGGTTATGCATTTAGGGATTAATAACAAGAATTTTAGTTATAAGCTGGGGACGTATCAATTAGAAGTAATGGAGGAGGAGAAGGACCTTGGAGAATTGGTTGATCATAGGTTGACTATGAGCCGCCAATGTGATATGGCCGTGAAAAAAGCTAATGCGGTCTTGGGATGCATCAGGCGGGATGCATTTCCAGTAGAGATAAGGCGGTTTTAGTACCGTTATAAAAGGCACTGGTGAGACCTCACCTGGAATACTGTGTGCAGTTCTGGTCTCCCATGTTTAAGAAGGATGAATTCAAACTGGAACAGGTACAGAGAAGGGCTACTAGGATGATCCAAGGAATGGAAAACTTGTCTTATGAAAGGAGACTCAAGAGCTTGGCTTGTTTAACTTAACTAAAAGAAGGTTGAGGGGAGATATGATTGCTCTCTATAAATATATCAGAGGGATAAATACCGGAGAGGGAGAGGAATTATTTAAGCTCAGCACCAATGTAGACACAAGAACAAATGGATATAAACTGGTCATTGGGAAGTTTAGACTTGAAATTAGACGAAGGTTTCTAACCATCAGAAGAGTGAAGTTTTGGAGTAGCCTTCCAAGGGAAGCAGTGGGGGCAAAAGCCCTATCGGCTTTAAGATTAAACTCGATAAGTTTATGGAGGAGATGGTATGATGGGATAACATGATTTTGGTAATTAATTGATCTTTAAATATTCAAGGTAAATAGGCCCAATGGCCTGTGATGGGATGTTAGATGGGGTGGGATCTGAGTTACTACAGAAAATTCTTTCCTGGGTATCTGGCTGGTGAGTCTTGCCCATATGCTCAGGGTTTAGCTGATCGCCATATTTGGGGTCGGGAAGGAATTTTCCTCCAGGGCAGATTGGAAGAGGCCCTGGAGATTTTTCACCTTCCTCTGTAGCATGGGGCACGGGTCACTTGCTGGAGGATTCTCTGCTCCTTTAAGTCTTTAAACCACGATTTGAGGACTTCAATAGCTCAGACATAGGTGAGAGGTTTTTTGCAGGAGTGGGTGGGTGAGATTCTGTGGCCTGCGTTGTGCAGGAGGTCGGACTAGATGATCATAATGGTCCCTTCTGACCTTCGTATCTATGAATCTAAGTAATTTTTCACTTGT
Source organism: Caretta caretta (assembly GCF_965140235.1). Lineage (NCBI taxonomy): Eukaryota > Metazoa > Chordata > Testudines > Cheloniidae > Caretta > Caretta caretta. Next base: position 56,142,884 of record NC_134208.1, on the reverse strand, counting down.
TCTCTCCCTATTTTAGCCTCTGATCCGATCTCATTTTCATTGAAATTCGCTATGTTAGATGTCCAATCGCTATGAAACTTTTTGGTGAAAACTGAAATAAGGAAGTCATTTAGCATTTCTGCCATTTCCACATTTTTCTGTTATTGTTCCCCCACTAAGTAATGGGCCTACCCTCTCAGTGATCTTCCTCTTGCTTCTAATGTATTTGTAGAATGTTTTCTTGTTCCCCTTTATGTCTTTAGCTAGTTTAAGCTCATTTTGTGCCTTTCTAATTTTGTCCCTACATACTTGTGTTTTTTGTTTATCCTTTGCAATTTGACCTAGTTTCCACTTTTTGTTGAACTCTTTTTTGAGTTTCAGATCATTGAAGATCTCCTAGGTAAGCCAGGGTGGTCTTTTGCCATATTTCTTATCTTTCTTATGCAGTGGGATAGTTTGCTCTTGTACCCATAATAATGTCTCTTTGAAAAACTGCCAACTTTCTTGAACTATTTTTCCTCTTAGACTTGCTTCCCATGGGATCTTACCTACCAAATTCCCAAGTTTACTGATGTCTGACTTCTTGAAATCCATTATCTTTATTTTGATGTTTGCCCTCCTACCATTGCTTATAATCATGAGCTGTACCATTTCATGATCAGTTTCACCCAAGCTGCCTTTCACTTTCAAATGCTCATCATGCATCCTAGTTCCATTGCCTCCCAATGTGAAGATAGCCCAACAATGTTCACAAGTAAATATGGACAATCAGTCAGAATGTCTGTTTCAAGAATATGTTGTATCAGGGCTTCTGAGTTGGTCAAGACTGCATGAAGAGCATGCTGTGAGAGACTTCACTCAGAGGCCAGCACCAAATAGTCTCCCCAGGTCTTGGGGTGGCTCTTTTGGGCAGTCCAGGGGGCCCAGAGGCCATGGCACAATTTTGTTCCCTCTCCTGGCATCCTTCAGGATCTCTCAGGGAGCTGGGGAGGGAGGAAGGAAGGGTAGGAGGACCCAGGCCCTCACTCTCCACCAGGTCCTGGCCCATGGCCCAAGGGGAGAGAAGCGAGGAGTGGCTCAGTGCCTTCTAGCTGCTACTCTAGATAAGCCTTCACTGGACTGCTTCCTAGCTTCCCTGTTTTCCCTTCAGTTTTGGGCATGGCCCCAGCCTTTTCCTTGCACAGTCTTCAGTAATTAAGAGCCCCAGTATGGAGGGGTGGGTTAGAGAGAGAAGCTTCTCAGCTCACTCTCAGAGTCTAGTTGTTCCCCCTGGACTTGAAGCTGGGGGGAAAGTGGGCAGGGTACGGCCTCTGGTCTCCCAGGCAAGTCTTACTCACAGTCCCAGTTCTCTCCCTGTAGATAGTTCTGCTTCAGCAGCTACTAACTCACTGTTTTCTTACAACCAATCTCTCCTTCACTCACCTGCACAGCTGGACTACCAGAGCTCCCTTTTAAGCAGGTCCTCCAGAGGGAGCATGTGAGGCAACTGTTGAGGGGTGGGGCCTTCTTGGCCCAGTACTGTTCCACCACTCCTTTAACCTTACTGTGGGCTCTGTAAACATCATCACACACGCATAAAAGAGGAACAATCCTAACAATGAGATCCGCACAGTCTCACAGGAGTAGTGGTGTCTCCTGGGCTGGGGATGGTACTTGAACTGTGAATGGAGATTATAAAGAGTATGCAATGCTCCTTTTTCTTCCCATCTGACCTCAGATATAAGTCTAGGTAGCAAAATGGTGAATGTTTTTATCATATAAGCACGTGCTGCTTCTTTTACTCTTGCTAAACTATTTATATTACTCATACGCTGTAGGAGTAAATCCATCTTGCAGAACCAAATGTACTGCATAGTGCATATTTTTCTGCTTTTAGAGAGCTTATATCACTCAACCTTCCTTTTTGAAAAATCATTGAAATATTTAATGTTTTAGGCTGTCTGTCCATAATGTGGCCTATATCCATTAGCATAAAATTAAGTTAGTTCACTTACAACCATTTGAAAGGCAGATATTGCAAATGAACAGCAATCAACAATTCAGTATTTTCAAAGTGTAGTTTATGGAGCATATATACATTGTCATGAACTAAAATACCACAGACAAAAGAAGCTATTACTGTCAAATTCTTGCTAAAGGAGGGTAGGAAAAAACAAAGCCACAGTTTAAGTAGCATCCATTTCACCTGTTATACTGACCTCAAATAATTTGCTACTAACTACTGACTGTCAGACGATTGTTGGGTGTTGTAGGTTTGCTACAGTGAACTAAGGGATTAGCAAACATCACACGAGATGTAAATATACACTGTCAATTGTTTTTTTGCAATAAAAGTTTTTTGCAATTATTTTTATTAATCTGCTCAGGTTATCTGTGCCCCGAAGAGCCTGCCTGTGCCAAAGGACAAGGGGCTCCCTGGTATCTAACAGTGAGTCTCAGTTGGCCTGACCAGCTCAGTATACCCCAACTCACTGTTGGCATAAACTTTATCTAAAAGATGTCATGGAAGGTATGCTAGAATGACATGCTAGTCATTAATATTATTGTGTGGTGTTTGTATAAGTGATATATGGAAAATTATAAGTGTGCTGGAAATATGTTCTTAAAATGTTTGTGAGGTAGGGCATAAGGCACCCTGCCCTAGACAAAGGAATGTGGTTCTTTCTGCTTGAATGTGTCTCCAATGTATACTGAGCAAAGAGAGACAATAGAAGTATATTTATATAAATAGCAAACAAAGCCATCAGACTAGCTCATGGGGGAGATAGCCACTTAACTATCATAGTGGCGTAGAGGAAACTGCAAAAATTAACGTAGGCTCAACTCCCAGGTTGCACAGCAAGCTGAGTCCCTAGGAGGGCTTCCTGCCTTGACAAAAGAAATTGTGAGGATATAAGCAGAGAGAGAAAGCCATTTTGGCATCCTTCACCTGAGGAGACAATGAAACCAAGTGCTTTAGGCTCTGTGTTGTATCCTGACTAAGGACTGGGCAGCCATGCTTGAAGAACAACTGTGGTGAGAAAACTACTCCAAACAAAAGTTTGTTAAGTTTAGGTTTTAGTGTTAGAAACATTTTTATTTTTGTTTGTTTGTAACCATTTCTATCCCAATTCCTTCTACTCTGTATCAGCTAAATAGAAGTTCTTTGTTAATAAACTTAATCTTGTTTTATTACACAACCATCTCAGTGCAGTGTTTCAAACTGAAGAGTAAAATTCTCAGCCAAACTAACAGGCTGGTGGCTAGGTACTGTCTCTTTAAAGAAGCAGAAAACTTGACAAGGTTTTGTGAGGGACTAAGCACTGCAGAAGAGATGGTTTTGGGGAGACTGGGAAGTCGAAGGCTATTGGTGTCACAAGGAATAGCCAGGCTGATGGAAGCCAGGGAGAAGTCATGGTGCTGTAAGCAGGCCGCTGGTGCCAGGGCTCTAAGCTGCACTGTATAGAAGCACCTAAGGCTACAGGGCAGGTGGTGACATAACCCCTTACTTGTTTGGATGAACCCCCCAAAGCATCACAGTACCTCAGGCAATTTATACCCTGCATAGGTTGGTTGTTAATTTTTTAAAAACAGTTCTTGACATGCCTTAGCCTAGCAGTTTCAGATTTAATTTTAGTTCATTTTTAATTTAATATTCTGAAAATTCATCTCTAATTTGTTCTGAAATGAAAAAGGACTACAATGCTCAGGAAAGCTTGAAATTTCTGATATTTCAAATTGCCAAGTGTAAACAGACCGCACTTTGCGGAGACAATAAAGCTGCAGTAAACTGAGCAAGGACCTAAACAATCAACATTAACCCTGGATACCAAAGACAGAATACTAAATGCAATTACAGCACTCGTGTTAGCGAAGGAAAAACTTCATCTGATAATTTAGGAAAATTACTTAGAAAAATTGAGTTTGTACCTTTTTTTATTATGGAAACCACAGGAGATGTTTTATTATGGGAATTAAACAGAGCTTATCCTAATGCAAGATGATATTTACAATTCCCCCCCTGAAGAATCTAAATTGTAAAAATTTACGTAGACAAAATTTTAGAAAAAGCTACACTTCTAAAGACAAATGTAAAGTCAGAGAAAGAGCCAGATATGTACAACATTTCCATTTTTATTTTGAGTGTCATTGCTGACTTTCTACTATGCATAGTCAGCCGCACCTCAGTCCCTGGAAAAATCATGGAGCAGGTCCTCAAGGAATCAATTCTGAAGCACTTAGAGGAGAGGAAAGTGATCAGGAACAGTCAGCATGGATTCACCAATGGCAAGTCATGCCTGACTAATCTAATTGCCTTCTATGATGAGATAACTGGCTCTGTGGGTGAGGGGAAAGCAGTGGATGTGTTGTTCCTTGACTTTAGCAAAGCTTTTGACATGGTCTCCCACAGTATTCTTGCCAGCAAGTTAAAGTAGTATGGGCTGGATGAATGGATGATAAGGTGGATAGAAAGCTGGCTAGACTGTTGGGCTCAACGGGTAGTGATCAATGGCTCCATGTCTAGTTGGCAGCCGGTATCAAGCGGAGTGCCCCAAGGGTCAGTCCTCGGGCAGGTTTTGTTCAATATCTTCATTAATGATCTGGAGGATGGAGTGGATTGCACCCTCAGCAAGTTTGCTGATGACACTAAACTGGGAGGAGAGGTAGATACGCTGGAGGGTAGGGATAGGATACAGAGAGACCTAGACAAATTAGAGGATTGGGCCAAAAGAAATCTGATGAGGTTCAACAAGGACAAGTACAGAGTCCTGCACTTAGGACGGAAGAATCCCATACACTGCTACAGACAAGGGACCGAATAGCTAGGCAGCAGTTCTGCAGAAAAGGACCTAGGGGTTACAGTGGACGAGAAGCTGGATATGAGTCAACAGGGTGCCTTTGTTGCCAAGAAGGCCAATGGCATTTTGGGATGTATAAGTAGGGGCATTGCCAGCAGATCGAGGGATGTGATTGTTCCCCTCTATTCGACATTGGTGAGGCCTCATCTGGAGTACTGTGTCCAATTTTGGGCCCCACACTACAAGAAGGATGTGGAAAAATTGGAAAGAGGTCAGCGGAGGGCAGCAAAAATGATGAGGGGACTGGAACACATGACTTACAAGGAGAGGCTGAGGGAACTGGGATTGTTTAGTCTGAAGAAGAGAAGAATGAGGGGGGATTTGATAGCTGCTTTCAACTACTGAAGTGGGGTTCCAAAGAGGATGGCTGTTCTCAGTAGTGGCAGATGACAGAACAGGGAGCAATGGTCTCAAGTTTCAGTGGGGGAGGTCTAGGTTGGATATTAGGAAAAACTTTTTCACTATGAGGGTGGTGAAACACTGGAATGCGTTACCTAGGGAGGTGGTGGAATCTCCTTCCTTAGAAGGTTTTAAGGTCAGGCTTGACAAAGCCCTGGCTGGGATGATTTAGTTGGGGATTGGTCCTGCTTTGAGCAGGGGGTTGGACTAGGTGACCTCCTGAGGTCCCTTCCAACCCTGAGATTCTATGATATTTTTAGTAATTTACACATGGGAAGTGGCTGCAGAGAAACCTTCTGACAATTATTTTCTTTACTGGTGCATGCACACGGAAATCCTCCCAGACTGCACATCTCTGCAGGCAAAGCAGCAAATATATTCTTAAATACCGTTCACAATTTGGAACCCCCAAAGACTTAATGCATGCCATGCACTACCTTGGATTAAAAAAAAAAAACGACCGATTGACACCATTTTGATTGACATCACAAGAATAGCCTGATCTCCAGATCTTGCTCAGATGACTCACTCCTGAGGCACACCAAATTTCAGAAAAATCTGACTAAGCATGTTGAGTTCAGAAGACAGAGGTGGTAATGCAACCTTAACTATAGTGGCACTGCTGCACCATTATTCTCGTAGCAACACTCAGTCACTTCCAAATTGTGTTGGAATTAAATTGATAACCTGGAGGTGAAAGCTCTTTATTCCAAAAAACAATCCTCAGAGCCATCCAGTCCCCTATTATATTGTTCTATTTTAAAATGTAGCTTTCAGTAGAAGGATCCAAAATTCAAATTGTAATTAAACTTAATTTTCAAATATATTTCACAATTTATTTCTGATGCGAAGAGCTTCTCATTTTATCATTTCAGACAACTGGGTTTCAAGAAATGGGTACAATTTACTTTTAAAATGGTAAAAAAATTATAAAATATGATTACAATAAATTGTGTGGGGAAGTTCTTAGGTAATACTGAAATTGAATTGTCAGATTTTCAGAGAATTTACTCACTGTTCTCTGCCTAATACTATTAGCATGAAATGCTCATTCCATTTCATACTCATCTTACTATAGATAAAACCATTGAGATTTGTATTGTTGAACTGCATTTGTGTGTTCTTAATCCCAACTGCCTTATTAACATTCATAAACAATCTTTTTAATTAGTAACTGAATTTAAGTCATTTGAACCTGAGAGTCAATATTCATATTATGCCATTCATAATATTATACCACTCCACCCCTAAATTAGGCCAATTTAATCAACATAGCTATTCTACATAAACATACTAAGCAGAGAAACACATGCGAGCATTACTCCAGACATTCAAATAGATTTAAATATATTTTTAACCTCTGATATTCATTTTAAAGATGCAAGAATAAGAGTTCATCTACATGTTGACAGTACAAAGCCTCCCAGGATTTCATGAAATTTCCCGTAAAGTGTTAGGATATAGATATTCAGGCCTGTCTGTAAAGGCCTGTACTTTAAGAATTTAGGTGTATTCTTATCACTTGGCTAGTTAGAGGTATAAAAGAAAGAATCAAAATCACTGTCTGCCATTGTAAGGTCCTTCTCTTACTGTGACAGTCTGAGGCCCTGTTCTTAGGCTAAGCCCTTTGGCTAAGCGACAGAGGCCGCCATAAGCTGGGAAGCGACCGGTCACATCCTCACATTCCAAAGTAGTCACATTGAAAGAAGGTGCTATTGGGCTGTTAGGAATACAATCCTGCCCTGATAGTGCCTATCACCTCCAGAGAAAGGGAAGTGCCTAGAAAATGTAAAAGGAAACTGAGGTTGATAGTTTTCTGTCTGGTAAGAACTCACTTATCAATAGACACAGCTGGGAAACTCTTATGTCTTTATAGATGTAGTTGTGAAATCCTCACTTCTGTATTGTTTTGTCATTATAGTTCCCACTTTGCTATTGTTTATTGGCATGGTCTCTGTCTGGTTCTGTGATTGTTTCTGTCTGCTGTATAATTAATTTTGCTGGGTGTAAACTAATTAAGGTGGTGGGATATAATTGGTTAGCTAATCATGTTACAATATATTAGGATTGGTTAGTTAAATTTCAGTAGAATGATTGGTTAAGGTATAGCTAAGAATATTACTATATAAATTAGGGGCAAACAGGAAGTAAGTTGGGATTCGAAAATAAGGAAAAAGTATTTAAGCTTGCTGGAAGTTCACCCCAATAAACATTGAATTGTTTGCACCTTCGGACTTCGGGTATTGTTGCTCTCTGTTCATGCGAGAAGGACCGGGGAAGTAAGTGGGTGAAGGAATAAGCCCCCTAACATAAACTATTTTTAAAAAATTGTTGAAATACTGTAACAATTTTATGACACTGAAATGTTGTCTTAACATTTTCTATGCAATTATGTGTACAAACATACTGTGATGGACTCCCCCCAGGGTGCCACCTGGAACTGGGGTACCACTGAGCCCTCTGACCAACCAGCCTGGGCTCCCCCTCACACTGTGCTGCTGTGACAAGTTGCGAAGCCCTCCAAGCTTGCACCTTCACCGGCATTCACACAGGTAGGGGGACACACCCAGCTGCAGTTACATGCAGGCTCTCTAATCACCAGCATCTCAGCCTAGGACCCCAGAGCAGTACGGTCCTGCCCTGGTCAAATCTGGCCAGTATATGGGCTTAAAACCTGGTCCACCTCTCCCTCAATGTGAAGAGGACCAGGTAGTTACTCGTTGGAACCAAGCTGAGATTTTCCCCAGACACCCTCGTCAAATGCACACTGGTTTGGAGTAAAACATAAAATAAGTTTATTAACTACAAAAGGATAGATATTACGTGATTATAAATGATAGCAAACAGATCAAAGCAGATTACCTAGTAAATAAACAAAACCACAAACAGAGTTTAACATACTAGATAGGTAGGATATGAATTAGCAAATTCTCACCCTGAGTGATAAACAGGCTGGCAGATTCTTAAGAAGCAAGCTGCACTAATTTACAGCTTGGAATCCCCAAGTGTTTCATTCACAGGCTAAAAAGCCCTTTAGCCTGGGTCGAGCACTTCCCCCCCAGTTCAGTTTTATGTTCCTCAGGTATTTCCAGGAATCTTCTTGGGTGGGGAGTCAGTGAAGAACCACAATGATGTCTCTCCCCTGCCTTAAATAGCTTTTGCATATGGCAGGAACCCTTTGTCTCAAAGCTTGATTCCCACGCCAGTCACTGGGAAAACACTGGTATCCCAAGATGGAGTCCAGCACCAGGTGACCAGGTCACATGTGCCTGTAATGTCACAGCAGCCATAACTCAGATGCTGTTTTTAGCGTCCTCAGGCAGGCCTCCCTTTCCCCCGCAGTGTGAAATAAGCTTCTTCTAAGGCCTATTGTTCTTCCTAATGGCTTATTAACTTAAATGGGTGCTTCCCAGCCATCTAGACAGAGTCTTTTGTCTAGTGGGTGTTCCCCATGTCTAAGCACATTTGTAACACATATACATAGTCAATATTCCTAACTTCAGATACAAAAATTATACATGCATAGACGTAAGATAATCATATTCAATAAATCATAACCGTTTCAATGATATCTTACATGACCCATCTTGCAAAAATACTTCATAGTTATGCCATAATCATATTGTAATATCTCTATGAAGAATATGGGGTGCAGTGTCACACATACCTTTTTCCCAGGAAGCCCAGAAGCACCATCTTCTCCTTTAACACCCACTTCACCCTAAAAGATAAATTGCATATTTAGAGATTTTGAAGATTTCTAAGTTTGCCTTGCTACCAAAGCAACATGTTATTAACAGATTGATTTATTTCCCATGTATATAGTTTTGTTTTCTACCAAGCTTTACAAAATATCACAAAAGGGGCTCTCATTGTGAGAGCATTCTTTAGTGAAAATATGAGCTATGTAAACTTGGGAAAAAAACCTTATGGCATAATATTAAAATCCTCACTTAAAAAAAAAAGAGAAAAGAAAAGCAATTCAGAATTAAGGCCTGGTAACTACTCATACACATGATTAACTTTGCTACCCCAAGCACTCCCATTGATTTCAGTGGAACGACTCATTGTGGTATTAAAGTTGTACCTTTGGTGGGCACTTCTGTCATAACTTGCATTATAATGAAAAAGGTGGGATTTATATTTTTCTACATTACAGATGCAGGAGAGCAAGATTTCTCTGTGTTTCTGTGGCAGGGTTATGTATATACAAATATCAGTATCTAATACCTTCAATCCTCATTAGGATATACTGGAGAAAAGGAAAGTGTGTTTCAATCACAGAATCATAGAAGATAAGGGTTGAAAAAGACCTCAGGAGGTCATCTAGTCCAACCCCCTGCTCAAAGCAGGACCAACACCAACTAAATCATCCCAGCCAGGGCTTTGTCAAGCTGGGCCTTAAAATCTCTAAGGATGCAGATTCCACCACCTCCCTAGGTAACCTATTCCAGTGCTTCACCACCCTCCTAGTGAAACAGTGTTTCCTAATATTCAACCTAGACCTCCCCCATAGCAACTTGAGACCATTATTCCTTGTTCTGTCATCTGTCACCACTGAGAACAGCCGAGCTTCATCCTCTTTTGAACGCCCCTTCAGGTAGTTGAAGGCTGCTATCAAATCCCCCCTTCACTCTTCTCTTCTGCAGACTAAACAAGCCCAGTTCCCTCAGCCTCTCCTCGTAAGTAATTAATTTTCTCATTTTATAGAAGGTTTCAAAAATATAGGGACCAAAATCCTACTGTCCTAAAACAAAACTTCCATTCATTGCAGGATTTACCCCAGTATCTACATATATGCTACATGCAGCTAATATTTCTACTGCCAGTAGCTCACATGTGCAGTTAGTATTTCTTCTTTTTTAAGATGCTAATAGTCAGGGGCAAAAGAAGTTCTCACTAAATTGGAATAGCCACATCTCGTGCTTTAATGTTGAAATCCTTTAATGTTGAATTCATCTACTCCCAATATTTAAAAACAAGTATAAAATCTGTTGGGGATTTGCTGAAAGATTTATAGGACTAATCCTCAGATGGTGTAAATTGGCATAACCTCACTAACGTCAATGCTCCTATGGCAATTTATAATAACTGAGAATCTGGACCATTGTTTTTTAAAAAAAAGTGAAAAAAACACCTAAATTTTCCTTAATAATTTCAAGTATGAGAATCTGAAGTTTTGAAATTAAAATAAGGGAAGATAACAAAAACACTGACTGATTATTAGATACTCTAATAATCACAAATGCAAAGTTCTTTTACTCCTAGGAAGAAAGTTTCTCTTTTAGATAGCAGTCAACAGCTCAATTCTGCAACCCCTTTTCAGTCAATAGCACATATGACAGTAATCCCACTGATTTCAATGGCATTACTCATATAAGTGCTACTCAGTGGGAGGAAAAGTTTACAGAATTAGACACCAAGTAAAGAAAAGAAAAAAATCTAGAGACTGAAGATCATGTTTTCTGGTTATCAGTTTCTAAAAGCAGGCAATTTCTTCAGGTGACTACTACCTGAACTTTGAAATGATACAACTCTCTTGCGTATAACCCTTGCCTTTGTCCTTATCTCTTCCTCTCTTGCCACAACATCCATTCACAGAAACCCCACGGAAATGACTGCAGCTGCACAAGCCAGCTGGCAACTCTTATTTAATGGCATGTGAGTGGGGATCAGCAAATCAAGCAAAATGAGTTACACATGTTTATGCAGCTGCATTCCATGCAAAATTCAAATCCAGTGAATTGAAGCAATGATTAGTTTTTTTTTCAGTTTTTTTCATATTGAAATTGTCTTGAATATAGTTATGTTAAGTTAGTTCAATCCCAACTGCAGAATAAAATCTTTAGTTTGTGACTGACAAACAGCCACCGGCACTATGAGAGGGTGAACAGCAGAAATGACTCCTGTTTCCTTGCCTAATCACCCACAGAATGAATGTTAGATCATACTTTGCTTCCTATGCCACTTTCAACTAAGAGAGACCAGAACCATTTTATATTCAGCAGAATATTTTTACATATTATATGCTATAAATTCATAGTTCTATATGCTACTTATGTAAAAAAGAGCTCTAAGTGTGAGTGACTTACGAACTAGTCAACCATGCTAAATTTACACAGCTGTTTCATAACAGTAGATAGACTTTCCTCCTGAAGACCTTAAGACAACTATATTCCATAGCAAATTGGATTATGAAGTTATTCCTGCATCATATAATTGTGATTTTAATAAGCAAAGTGTAAAGCATACAGATTATACTCCCTATATAAGAACGACTGAGCTTTCATGCAGACATCAGGATAGAGTAAATAGCAGAAAAAAGAATCAGTAGGGCTATGAATGGACGAATGGACTATAAGGTGGATAGAAAGCTGGCTCAACCGTCAGACTCAACAAGTAGTGATCAATGGCTCAATGCCTAGCTGGCAGCCGGTATCAAGCGGAGTGCCCAAAGGGTCGGTCCTAGGGCCAGTTTTGTTTAACAGCTTCATTAATGATCTGGATGATGGGATGGATTGCATCCTCAGCAAGTTCGCGGATGACACTAAGCTGGGGGAAGCATTAGATACACTGGAGGGTAGGGATAGGGTCCAGAAGCACCTAGACTAATTGGAGGATTGGGCCAAAAGAAATCTGATGAAGTTCAACAAGGACAAGTGCAGAGTCCTGCACTTAGGATAGAAGAATCCTATGCACCGCTATAGGCTGGGGACCGACTAGCTAAGCAGCAGTTCTTCAGAAAAGGACCTGGGGATTACCGTGGACAAGAAGCTGGATATAAGTCAACAGTGTGCCCTTGTTGCCAAGAAGGCTAACAGAATATTGGGCTGCATTAGCAGGAGCATTGCCAGCAAATCAAGGGAGATGATTATTCCCCTGTATTTGGCACTGGTCAAGCCACACCTGGAGTATTGCGTACAGTTTTGGGCCCCCCACTACAGACAGGATGTGGACAAATTGGAGAGAGTCCAATGGAGGGCAACAAAAATGATTAGGGGGTGGGGCACATTACTTATGAGGAGAGGCTGAGGGAAATGGGATTATTTAGTCTGCAGAAGAGAAGAGTGATGGGGGATTTGATAGCAGCTTTCAACTACTGAAGTGGGGTTCCAAAGAGGATGGCTGTTCTCAGTAGCGGCAGATGACAGAACAAGGAGCAATGGTCTCAAGTTTCAGTGGGGGAGGTCTAGGTTGGATATTAGGAAAAACTATTTCACAAGGAGGGTGGTGAACCACTGGAATGGGTTACCTAGGGAGGTGGTGGAATCTGCATCCTTAGAGGTTTTTAAGGCCCGCCTTGACAAAGCCCTGGCTGGGATGATTTAGTTGGCGTATGTCCTGCTTTGAGCAGGTGGCTGGACTAGATGACCTCCTGAGGTCTTTTCCAACCCTAACCTTCTATGATTCTATGTACATTATTATTTTATCTGCTGTTATTCTATAACAACCACCATGCTTTGCTTTTCATTCATAGGTCTCAAAGTAGTTTACAAAGGTGAGCATGCATCACTATCTCAAGATTACAGGTAGGGAGACTGAGGCACAGAATCAGAGGAAAAAACAGGTTCACTGACTCCCAGCCCTATGCTCCATCTGCTTGACCAGTCTTCCTTGTCCCAGAGCATGCTAGCAATACACTGAATACTGGATGTGTGCTTTATAAATATAAACAAATAAATTAATAACAACAAATGATTGCAATAATAGAACAGAATTAAAATCAATGACAGAGAGAAACTAACAGCAGCAATTTTTAATCAGGCAAAGTGGTTAATTCTGAGCTTTCCAAAATACTCAGACAAAACAGACTGCTTACACCAGACACCCATCATTTGCTGGCTCAGGGTTAAGACTTGGATTTAAAGGCAGGGTTCTAAACAAACCATGTATTAAGTACAAAACTAAAGGGCTACTAATAAGTAATGTGGGGAAGATTTTCAAAGGCAGAAACGGGAGTTGGGCACTTGAGTTAAGAATCTGATTATAAGGATTATTGCTGATTACAGGTATCAAAAATTAGAACCATACTGTAATCACAATGTAACTACACTGCACCGTAACAAATGTTCATGCACTATGAAATATAACTAATTAATATAATCTGATCAGTCTGGTGGTCTAGTTGTAAAAGAAAATCTGAGTTCAAAACCTGAGCTGTGTGAGCCTATAGGTTATGGTGAACTGAACCCAAATGTTTTATTCACAAAGATTGGAAGCAAACCCATCTATTTATGTTGTTTGGAAGTTATACCATAGTTGAATACACTCTGACAACCACAGGAATCCCATCTCTCTCCCTTGCATTGTTGTCCTTTCTATTACCAGCCCATTCTTCCAATTACTGTGAAATCCTTGGTGTTTTGAGTTGAGAGCAAATAATACCCCTTAAGCGTTAGGCTCAAGTGACCTCGCACCTCTCCTGGAGACAGGCAGCCTTTCTCCCTCATACTCTGAGGGGTGGTTCCTGGTTGCCTCTTTCCCTACTTTTTATCTTATTAAAGGGACCATCAGGAACGGCCAATCTCCAATACACACCAAAGGTATTGGAGAGAGGCCAGGACACAATTGACTCCTTCATAGGTAGCAGGAAAGGGACACACTAAGCCCAGGCCACTAAGGCCCAGATCCACAAAGGGACTTATAGACACCTCAGAATGTGATTCAGAAAAGCCAGCAAGCTAGGTGGAGAGCTGCCTAAAATAGCCAATGGGAGATGCTGAGGAGAGGGGTGTGTCCTTCACCCTCCCCCTCAAGGGACTTAGATTTCTAAATCCAGGTTTCAGGGAAGCACCTATCTCTGCTAGCAATCCACAACCAGGAACCCCTCTCTTGGAGTCAGGTGGCTTCGGTGCCTAAGTAATTTCTTATGAGGACAAGTTAAGCACCTGCCTCCCTCCACACAAAACAGTGGCTGGAGATAGTGGTGGTGCTGCCACCCACCTTATAACCTTTAACCCAGTAGTCACAGCACCCACCTGGAATGTGGGAGACCCAGATTCATTTATCCCCTCTAATTTGAGTGGAGAAAGGATTTGAACAGGGGTCTCCCACCTCTCAGCAGGGTGCTCTAATCACTGAGTTATGGGATAGTCTGATGTGGGGCTCACTTAGTCTCTCCTGTTGAAGCTGTTCCACTTTGGATAAATACTTCAAGAGTCACTGGGCCAGAGAGAAAAAGAGAGAAAATGACTCTGTAGTTGGTGGTTGAGGCACCGGCTGGGAAAGTGGAAGACCAGGATCCCATCCCCCTGCTCCAATGACTCTAATTAGACAACGGTTTCTAGGGAAGGTGAAGATATCTGAGAAGGCCTCACAGACTTCCCCTTGGTACAAACATAATCCTTCAGGTTTATGGATACATCCCAAACTTTGAAACCAGGGTCAGTTTGAAAGGGATAAAAGGTACAATACAAATATTTCACACTTGTCATTCAAAACTGCTCAGTTCTACGGTCCTGCAGGTAGGAGTGTTACCTTAGCCTTGTGAGAGTAGAGAACCTTGTGCTACTAATTTTAAAAAATAAAATAAAAACCCTCTGGACAGTTCTGGAATGGTACTGATAATGGTTCCAGAGTGAATTTAGCCAAAAAGACGGGCTATTATGCCATGGGATCGCTAGAGAAGGAGGAATATAGGAAAACAAGGAGAAAGGGGTGAAAAGATGTTCACGGCTGCAAGAGAGTAAAGGACCATTTGTCTCAGATTTGTACAAGATGATAATACCCTGATTTTCCGCATACAAAGTTAGCAATGCAGACCTTGAAGGAACACTAAAACAACCACAGGGAAATAAACTGTCAGCTCATCCATCCAACCACTGAGCAACGATACTTAAATGCACTAAAGATGGTAACAGTTTCATAAACTGAACATAGAAAAGATCTGGTCAATGTTATGGGTCATGAAATCCATTCAGTATAATTAAATTTTGAAATAGCACAATGACCTGTGATTAAAAACTGAATTTAAACCTATCATTAATATTCACTGTGAATGGCAACATAATGACAATTCTTTGCAACAGAATTCAAGGTGTTTACCAAGTAAAATATTTAATAAATAGCAGACTCTTCAGAGTCTTGATATATGTTACAGATAATAGGAGGGTTGCTATATTTTTGACAATGCTCACCACTTCTGTCAAGTCATAAGCAGACAGAGTGGAAGTTTACCAGATCAACATAATAAAATGTTCCTCTCAATTTTCCTGCAAGATTCCTCCTAAAACAAAACCAAGTTTTAAATAATGATTGTGTGGACAGCAACATATTCCCTTCTTATGATGCTAACCATTTCCCAGTCTGAAGTGGAAGCAATTTTGAACATCTGACACTACCTGCAGCACTGTTTTTTGATCATCTCATTACATTAACTATTCAGAATGCCTCAAAGGCAATTGACCTTTTAAATCTTCATGTCATGCAGCTATTACGTGGTGCACCTATTGTAAAACTAGAAATTATATGCTAGTACTGAATACAAAAGATGGTACCTTTTTTCTTTTATTGTGCATTACAATTGTAGGATCACATATAGCAAAACTGACCTAAAGCAAAATGTGTTAAAAAGAATGACAAGAGCAACTTGTCTTTAAGCTGACAAATTCAATTCATTTCATCTCTAAAGCCCTAAGATATGTTATTAAAAACTTATTTTGGTCAAAGATACATATTTGCAAGTTCAGGATTGAAGTAATGTAAAATGTATTTACATGACAATATGAAATGTTAATTCTTAAGTTAGAAAACTATATCTACAATCAGTTTCAAGAACTGAATCTGATATGAGAAAGAAAGTACCAACTGATTATGTCACACATTAGGCCATGGTTTTGTTAGCAAGAGACATGCAAATGCAGTGAATGGGTGGAAGTGTGGACATAATTTGGCCTAGTGCACATAAATATTCCTAAGTGTCACATTACGTTTCTGCATTTGTCCTCAGTAGGAATGGACACACTGGTCCAGATAAAATGAAAATTTACCCTCCCGTGAACCTTTGTCAGCACTCAAACCCAACCTAAATCCAGCTTTTTTTTTTAGGTTTGATTAAGTTTTCACATTTGCACCTTTACACGTCTATGTTCCAACTGGCACCAGATACAGAAACGTCCAGCTACCTTAAAAGCCAGTCTCACTGAATTTGTGGTCTAATTAGAAGAAAGAAATACTAGAAAGTTAAAAAGAAAGTTGTGCCCATAAGAAATCCAGTCTAATTTTGCACACCCAAGAAACTCATATTTCTAACAGGAGTCCAGACTTCTGGATCTATATCTAAATTGAGTCTCCAAGCCTTTTGAGGGTTGCCCACCACTAATTAGTGCAATGAACATCAGATATGAAGGGAATCATTCTGAGGGTTTTAGAACACGATAAATATAAAAGCTTTAGCAGGAGTCAGGGGAGCTTAGGCTAAAAAGAAGCCAGACAGAGACCACATGTTCTCTAGAGTTAGTGGGTATATGCTGACACATGACCTCCAAGTGCATATATGGGAGCAAGATACTGAAAAAAGGAAATATGCGCTTTGTGAAGCTCTCATTTTGTAACTGCAATACACTGGTCTAGAACACACAACAATGTCTCCCTGTAATAGATTGCCTGAGCAACTACAACTTACCACATTCACATTACCAAAGGAGCTCTCAGCTCAAGCAGAAAGTCCTCTTTTCAGTTCTGAAGTTCCCAGGTTCAATGACTGCTATCAACCAGGATGTCAGTATGTATGTGGCTATGGTTTTTTACATGAAGAATTTTCTTTCCTTTTTCAGGCAGAATGAAAACTTTAAGGCTACTACTTAAAACAGATGAAAAATGTAAATGTCTGGAGACTTAACACTGCAGGTTAGACACAGTGAACCAAATATATATTTTCGTGGACCTAACTGAAAAGAACAATTCCTTCTGGGTCACTGGTTTGAATCTGAACAGGGGAAGGTTTATCTAAATATAGTTAGTATCTGATGGCTATTAAATTCAATGAGTTTGTGATCTGAGTCCAGTGCCTAGTGGACAGACCTCCACATCACAAAACACACCAGTCATAACTGCACTAAGTAGTAACCTTGCGGTCAATCTCAGGACAAAAGAGAGGAACTAAATCCACTTGCTGAATTAATTAATATCATCCCCCTCTAAGCAGTCCCATTTCCCTCCCTCCCCCTTCCCAGAGGAGAAGAGAGGCACACTGGCAGAGTAATGTGGAGAACCTTGCAATGATGCTATTGCCAGAGCCGTGCGTATGAGAACGCCAGATCATAATGGCTGAGAATTCCAATTTTCCCCAGCCAAGTTCTAATGGCTGGTTAAATCTTTTTCATGATGGATCCACTTTTAATGGTGCAGAGCTGAAACCTCATCAAAGGAAAGAGACTATTTCTCACCATATTTTGGATAAAAGAGAAAGTACGTAAGAGGAAAGATTTTTTTCTTTGTTATGTTCTACTTCTCTTCCACATCATTTATCACATTATGGGTATTGGCTGAAAAAGCAGCAAAAGTTTTTAACATGCCCACTCCACCTCTGATCTCCTGTGTTTGCCTCCTCTTGCCCCCTCCCAAATTCCTAAGAAACTTAATTGGGAGCCTCAAACCACTTTATATCCCTAAAATTAAACTTCACCTTAAACATTGCCCCGTTACTTCTCTAGCTTCAGGAGGCCTGAGGTGCCTAAATTGGGAGGTGATTTAAGGCTGTCAATTCTGTTTATTAGGAATTTAATAGGAGAGGAAGGGAAGAAGAAGGGGATGAAGGCCAGGAGAGCAGGTGGAGAGAGAAAAGGGCCATTTTAAACTACTCCTCCTGTCTTCTGAGAGTTCTTTTCTTTAGTAATTTCTCTTATCCTGCTTCAATGTATTTTTCCTAGTGGAAAGACACTTTTTTTCTTTTAATTAAAATGTAAATTAATGAATCATACTCTAATAGCCATAAACCATCCAGGATGTGCATCAATAGGCACTTTGATGTCTGAAGGCACTCTGCCTTTGTGGCTGCAATATACCTAAGGCATATACCAATAGCCTATGAATGTACACCTTGGAGCAGCTTATTGCCATAATAAAATACTTAATTCTCCAGGGATGTCAGTCTAGCACCTTTCATGAGGTCTAAATTCACTTCAAATGGATAAGTAAATAAAAACAAAGAATATTTTACAGTAACTTAGTAATATTCCAATAAAGCGAGGAACACAGGATGCATGTTCGCTAAATATATCATTGTTCAAGCTACTACCAGGGACATTATTTTTCTTAAGGATTATTACACACAGATGATGTATTCGGCTGTTTATATCACCTGATCCAAAATACAATGTAATCAGCACATGCCTAAATAAGATTCTGAGTAGCCGCACACCATGCTAAGGATGTGGAAGCTGTTTCCAGAACAGGAAATAAGGTAAAGTTTTCAGCTCAGCAGAAAGTGGAAAACCACTATTTGAGAAATTATATCTAAATGTATTAAACTTCAGGCAAATACCCTTTGACTTCTGACTTTTGCTACTTGCGGAATACTTATGTTACTTGGTTGAAAAGTTTTGAGAGCAGTTAAAAATATTCTCCAGGACTAACTTAAATTCTGTACCTGAAAGCTGCAAATTGTTGGCTTTCATCTACCCTGGAAAGCCTAGCAGCAGCTGGCGGTGTATGCTCCACTGCAGACAGCTGGTAGGCAGCAGACTAGAATGGGGTTATGAGTTTTCTGGCTACTGCCCACACATTATGGGGCTGGCAAAGCAACCCTACCCTCTGTGATGAAATCTGGGCATCAAGCCCTGGCAGGCCATGCTTGGGTGCAAGACTGAGGAAGTGGCTGTGATGGTGCACCCCATAATGCTTTATAGAAATATGCTTATGAGTGTAAATATGACATAACTGGAATATGTTTTATGCTAGATATGCCATGTAACATATCCTTGGAAAGGTTATGTTCTTCTACATGTATTCATCCTATTCGTATGCATGTATCATTTTTATATGTGAAGTTATGAGCGTTGGCTCTATGCTTGTATTTAAAGTGTTTGCAGTAGAAAGCACCTAAGGCAGATTTGGTCAACATAGTGTGAAATGGTTATTCAAGTAATTGGGAGTACTTGGTTAACAACTGACCTTGATAGATGCCAATGCACATCTGAGCTTTCCTAGGAATGTCCTGTAGAAAACTGAGTCATGCATGGACATGTGATTTGCCCATGTGACTCCAAAACTCCATTTTGTGGCTGGATTCTACATGGGAGAAGAGAGGGGTTTCCACCCACAAGAGAGACTATATATGCCCCTGGGAAAACCCTCCATTTTGTCTTCCGCTGGCTCAAGAGATAGCCTCTCCACCCCAAGGAGATGCCTGAAAGAAACTGGAATGAAGGAGAGTAACTACAGGGGTGTGAGTGATTGCTGGACCCAGACTAGAAGGAGGCTAGTCTGTCAAAGAAGCTAATTGGAACATCTCTAAGGATGAGATTTATCTGCATTTAGTTTCCTGCTGTATTAGGCATAGACTTGCGTATTTTATTTTATTTTGCTTGATAATTCACTTTGTTCTGTCTGTTATTATTTGGAACCACTTAAATCCTACTTTTTGTATTTAATAAAATCATTTTTTACTTATTAATTAACCCAGAGTATGTATGAATACCTGGGGAGGGGGGGCAAACAGCTGTGGATATCTCTCTATCAGTATTATAGAGGGCGATCAATTTATGAGTTTTCCCCGTATAAGCTTTATACAGGGTAAAACGGATTTATTTCAGGTTTGGACCCCATTAGGAATTGGGTATCTGAGTGCTGGAGACAGGAGCACTTCTTAAGCTGTTTTCAGTTAAGCCTGCAGCTTGTGTGGGATGTGGTTCAGACTTGGATCTGTGTTTGCAGCAAGCGTGTCTGGCTCAAACAAGGCAAGGTTCTGAAGTCCCAAGCTGGCAGGGAAAACAGGCTCAGAGGTAGTCTCGGCACATCAGGTGGCATTCTCAAAGGGGTTTCTGTGATCCAACCCGTCACAGTGGCAACAGCCAAGAGAGTGGGGGTCCTTCCAACAGGCAGAATGTTACAGATCAAACACCTCTGAATCCAATGTAGAGAGGGAATGTAGGGATAGGAGCCACGGCCATTGAGACAGCTCCCCCTTCAGAGGTGTATGTGGGGACTGAGGGCTATGGCATGGTGATCCAGGTAGTATGGATTACAAAGGAAAGATGACCTGCACTGGATGAGTTATTGCCAGACAGTTACCACATATAGCCAATAATATTAGTTTATTATCCATTTATTGTGTAATGTTATAATTAATTAATGTTACATTATCTATATTTATAGTATATTAAGTAGAGGAAAAGTAGAGTTAATTTACAGAATTATAGAAGTATAAGATTAATTAGTATTAAGAGGAATTATGTATTCGATATAAATAACACAAGATAAAATGCTGAGGCCTGCAAGATTTTAGCTTAGCTAGTTTAGACCTTGGAGACAAGATTTGCTTTTACATTTGCATTTTATAATTTAAAATTTAATCTTTCGGCTACCAATCAAAAAAAGAGGGTTGACACTTCCATGTACATGCCCAGAATGGTTATAGACAAAATCACATTATAAAAAAGGATGCCCAGAGTGGGAAAATTGAGCTTCCTATGGGAAACCTTCAGCAGGGACCATCCCTGAATTGATGATCAATCCGTAAGAGGGCCGTCAGACTCTAACACCACTTAGAAGGATATGAGTATGTCTGTAGTTATAACTGATATATGATTATATTTAGGAATTATACCTGCTGTAACATTTATAACTTTGTTGGCAACAAAGCTGGCAAGTTTAATAAAACTGCTAAAATATAATGGACCTTGTTCTTATACTTTTATGTGTTACTTGCCTACGGTTTCAACTATGGTTACAACTACAATACCCACCTGCTGAAGTGAAGAAACAGATTGACAGAGCCAGAAGAGTACCCAGAAGTCACTACTACAGGACAGGCCCAACAAAGAAAACAACAGAACACCACTAGCCATCACCTTCAGCCCCCAACTAAAAACCTCTCCAACGCATCATCAAGGATCTACAACCTATCCTGAAGGACGACCCATCACTCTCACAGATCTTGGGAGACAGGCCAGTCCTTGCTTACAGACAGCCCCCCAACCTGAAGCAAATACTCACCAGCAACCACACACCACACAACAGAACCACTAACCCAGGAACCTATCCTTGCAACAAAGCCCGTTGCCAACTGTGTCCACATATCTATTCAGGGGACACCATCATAGGGCCTAATCACATCAGCTACACTATCAAAGGCTCGTTCACCTGCACATCTACCAATGTGATATATGCCATCATGTGCCAGCAATGCCCCTCTGCCATGTACATTGGTAAACTGGACAGTCTCTACGTAAAAGAATAAATGGACACAAATCAGACGTCAAGAATTATAACATTCAAAAACCAGTTGGAGACCACTTCAATCTCCTCGGTCACTCGATTACAGACCTAAAAGTTGCAATTCTTCAATAAAAAAACTTCAAAAACAGACTCTGAGAGACTGCTGAATTGGAATTAATTTGCAAACTGGATACAATTAACTTAAGCTTGAACAGAGACTGGGAGTGGATGGGTCATTACACAAAGTAAAACTATTTCCCCATGTTTATTCCCCCCCCCCCCCCCCCGACCCTCCATTGTTCCTCAGATGTTCTTGTTAACTACTGGAAATGGCCCACCTTGATTAACACTACACAAAGTGTCCCCGTCCCCACCCCCCTCTCCCCCCCGGCTCTCCTGCTGGTAATAGCTCACCTTAAGTGATCACTCTTGTTACAGTGTGTATGGTAACACCCATTGTTTCATGTTCTCTATGTATATAAATCTCCCCACTGTATTTTCCACTGCATGCATCCGATGAAGTGAGCTGTAGCTCACGAAAGCTTATGCTCAAATAAATTTGTTAGTCTCTAAGGTGCCACAAGTACTCCTTTTCTTTCTGTGGTTTCATGTGTTCCTGTGAGGTCTAAATCTAGAACAAACATAATTCTACTGAGCTTGAGACTGAAGCCACCGGAGCTGAACCCACTATAGCATAATTAACATTAAATAAAATAAAAGACTACACAGATATTACTTAAAGCACTGGCCTAGTGAAACCACATTCTGGGTCTCTTGTCTGTCTTCCTGCAGGGTCCAGAACAGTGGTAGTAAGGAAAAAGGAAAAGCACAAGGAAAATGGAAGGACCACGGGATGGGTACCATTCTGTTTTATTATAATATAATTAATTCAATCTTTATATTAATATATTTAATAGATGTATAAAAGGATTTCTCAAAAAAAAAGCTGAATAAGCTGTCTTGTTACAGAAAGAAGGAAGAAACAGAG